>NC_092125.1:209090518-209395831 GCF_043159975.1 Macaca nemestrina
TGTAGGCTTTAAGGGGGCTCGGGGGGCAAAGGTGTTCATCCGTTCAGTCAGTCATTTCCCGAAAACTTATTGCGGTGTAGACTATCAAGATTCCAGCTCGGGCTTCAGAGCCAGGCTCTCCAGATCCAAGTCCTGACTCTGCCCTCTGCCCTCTGCCGTCACCTGCGTGAGTGACTTCACTTCTCTTTCTTTGGTTTCCTCATCTGTAGGGGTTACACCAACCTTGCAGAGCTACGGAGAGAATTAAAGGAGTGTGATGCCTGGCACAGAGTAGTTACTCAATAAGCGTTTTCCATTTGTTGAACACTATGAGCATGGCCATGTACTGGGAGCTTGGGAGAGACTGGGTCAGGATCTCCATCCTAAGAGCTCACCATCAGGTGGAGAAAAAGATGGGTCAACAGAAAATTGCCCTGGGCCTGGGGCATGATAAAGGTTTTACGGGAGAAGAACCAGGGATGTGAGTTCAAAGAGGGGTACTAGCCCAGCCTTGTGGAAGACAGAACAAGTCCTCTGGAGGGGTGACTTGGAAACTGGGTCCCTAAGGGTGAAGAGGTAACAAAGACAGGGAAAGGATGTTCCAGGCAGAAGGAAGGTCCTGGGCAAAGGTGTGGATGCAGGAAAGAATGAGCTGGCTTGGGAGCCACGGGGAGGGCTGGGAGCATGGTGTGGTTCTGGCCAAGGTCCCCCCAGCAGTGGTTGGAGTTGGCCGGCAGCTCCTCCCCTGAAGATGCCTGGGAGAAATGGAAAGTGGACTCTCGGGTATGAGGTGGGTCTGTGTGGAGGCAGGGGGTGGACAAAATGGCCGTGGGCAGGTCTGGCTGAGATGGTCTGACTCAGAGGTCACCGGACAGGGAGGAGGCTGCCCAGACCAGAGAGGTCAGTCACCATATCCTTTCCGAAGGTCCAGGAAGTTCCAATAACAGGGGACTCTCTGTTTTAGTACTGAAAGCCCCATGTCCCAGGAAACCCCTTCATCTCAGGCAACCCTGGACAGCTGGTCACCCTGAGCACATGTGTCCATGGGGCCTCCCCCTCCCCGCCATCCCTGGGAGAGGAACGGACTGACCGCTAGCCCTTCCGTGCCCACTATGGCGCTTGCCTGGCGCCACGTCTACTAGGTCCCTTTGACGGCGGCTTCTGAGGCTGCCCTGCACACACCCGTCTCCTCAGACCACCCTGCCTGTCCAAAGTGCCCCCCAGGCTGGAAAAGCATTCCTGGGAGCCCCCCACTGCCCACAGGGTCTAGGCAGGCATGAGCCGGCCCCACACAGCGGGACTGTGTGTCCAGGCCTTACCGCACCCACTCTGGCCGGCCGGAGGCCCCCGCAGCCCCACTGGTCATATAGAGGGCTCATTGACGCCTGGGCCTGGAGGTGGCCGCATCAAAGAGGAGGCTCCCTCGGTTACCTGGGGGGAGGAGGCCGGGCGACGGATAAGCAGAGCCTGAAAACCTGATCTTCCAGTGGGCTGTGAGAGGCAGGAGGGGAGTGGCGGCCTCTGACCCGAGCCTTGCCACTGAGCCAGTCTGGACTCCTCCATAGGTGGGGAAACTGAGGCCTGGGCTCTGGGTTCAGTGGAGCAGCCCCAACACCAGCTCTTATTGTCATCTCCTGGGGATGCCTCATCTGCAGACCCTTCCTCAAATCTGCCACCCAGAGTGTGTCCCCACCCCCTGTAGTTTGGGAATCTCACCCAGTCTTCCAGACTGAACCCAAATACGCCCTCTGCTAGGAGTCATTGCTGGGACACCTGCAGCCACTGGGGAGCCCTGTCCTCCTCTGAGCTTAAGTCCCTGGGCCAGCCCTGAGATTCAGCGAGTAATTCCCTACCTTGCCTGGTGGAAGAAAAGAGAGGGAAGGAAGGGAGGGAGGGAGGGAAGATTGCCTTTAGCCCTCAGTGGATCTACAGCCCAGGTCTTTGTCATCTGCCTTGAAATAGCACCTCCTGGAGCCCCTGGACACAGTGGGGATGGGAATCTTGGGCCTGGGGCTGGGAGTAGGACTCTGGTCTTGCCTTGAGAAGTCACAAGAACAAGGAATAGTGAATCAGTCCAAGAGCATGTCAGAGCCGGAAGGCAGAGAGTTCCCCTCCTCATTTCATAGATGAGAAAACTGAGGACTAAAGAGGCATGTGGTCTTGTAAAACGTCAAATTCAGCAGCAGAAAAACTGACTTTCCTTGCCTCTCCGGGGTCCAATCATCTGCTTTGCATACAGTTTAGGAGTCAGAACAATCTAGGTTTAAACTGCACGGTAGCTGGGTGACCCAATGTGTTAATTCGCCTCTTAAGGTCACAGTTTCCTCCTCTGTAAAATGGGCTAGTAACACTGACTTCAAAGGGTGGTTGGGAGGAGTGACTGTGGCCCTGCCCTGAGCCCTGCATGTGGCACCTGGTACAGAATGAGCAGTGGCCTGGCACAGGCCGGCCTCCTGATCGGCTCAGGCCTCTCCACACCAGCGTGATCCCCTGCCACTCAACAGATGTTTCCACATCTCACCCTCCTGCTCTCTCTCCAGCACCAAGCCCTGGTTTTTTCAGGGCTAGAGAGGTCTGAGCAGGCACAAGACTAGAGGGACTGTCAGACCCCTTGTCAATGGCTCCCGGGATAAAGGAAGGCACTCTTCGGAGAGGAAGCAATGTCAAATGCAGCTATAAGCCTCAGCTGCAGCCAGGCTCTGCCACTTCCTTGCTGTGTGGCCTTGGGAGAGGTGCCTCACCTCTCTGTGTTTCGTTTTCTCACCTGTAAAATGGAGAAAATGAATAGCACCCACCTCAAGGCTTGTTGGGTAGGTTTAATGAGATAGCATATATCATGTGCACAGCACAGGGCCTGGCACAGACAAGCCCTCACGGCATGCCAGAAATTACTAATATTTAATGTTCTTCCTCCTCTGCAAAAAACCTTCTGTCTAACTCTAAGCAGGATGTGGAAGGTGAGAAACCCTGGCCTGTCTTCTCAAGGCCCAGCTTCATGGCCGCCCCTTTGGGGAGCCTTCCCAGCCCTTCCCTTTCTCCCCTCCAGGCGCTGGGGGTGCTCTGCCACTGCTGCCCCTCACTCCTCACCCCACAGGGGTCCAAAGGGTGCTCTTGGGAGCAGGGGCAGGCTCAGAGGTGACATTCAGCCCTTGTCACTAAATGGATAGAGGAAAGAAAGAATGAATGGATGGATGGATGGACGGACGGATGGATGGATGGACGAATGAATGGGCTAACAATTGGTCAGCCTGAGAGGTTTCCAGCTTCTCCCTCACTTCCCCCTTCGCTGTCTGGCTTCTTCTTTGAAACACGTGTTGGCGCGAGCCTGAGCACTCCGGTCCAATCGGTGCAGGCAGTGTGAAGGTTTAGGTTCCTCTTTGGGGTTTTCTTTCGAGTCTGGGAAAAGTGTGTTTGGCAAAAGGTTCAGACTTACGTGTGGGTGGAAAGGGCAGACGCGTATAACTTATGATTTGAAGGGTGACCAAAGTCGGCCCCCCTCCAAACATCCTTCAACGTGGGACATGGTGACTGAGATTCCACCAGCACACGCAGTCCCTGTGGGGGTGGGGCTCTTGTAAATGTAGGTCCTTCCTGTCACGCACACCTGAGTGTCCACAGTCTGCCTGATTCCTTGGCCTTTGTTGAGAGGAGTTAAACGGCTGGAGCAGAGAAAGCAGAGGGCATCTGGGGGATTGAACACTTGGAGAGTGCAAAGGGAAAGGCAGACGGAGTGGAAAGGGGTGGGGAGGAAAGGAGGGGTCCATTTTGGTCATGCCCCTGTTCCCAAACCCAACTTGCCTGGGTGCCAGGGCTGAGGACCAGCACCTGTGGCTTGGCCTCCAGTGCTCCCTCCTCAAGCCTGAGCTCTGTCCCACTCCACCTCGGTGGGGAAAGCAGGGGCAGGAGGTGAGGCCTGCTGACACGCTTCCCCCAGCTCTTTGCACCCCTGTGTCTCGGGAAGAGGTGCTGGATCCAGGAGGGATGGAGAAAGGACCTCAAAGTCAGAAGTGATAAACAGCCCACGGAGAGAGCCTGGTGCCCCCACATCTCCCACAGAGCAGCTATATCCCTTCCCAGGGGGAGAGGAAGCCACCTCTGAGAACAAGGCCATCTCAGAAAAAAAAAAACTAGAGGGAAACACTGACATGTCGATAGTGGTTAATGCTGTATGGTGTGCCATTATGGCAGGCAACTTTTATTTTACATTCTTTTGATGACTGTGTATTTTCCAAACTTTTAATACTTATAAATTTAAGGGAAAACAATTTTTGTTTTCAAAGAAAGAAAGAGGAACAGGCAGCCCCACCCTCCCAGGAACGGGCAAGCTGAGGCCCCCGTCAGCCTGAGCTCCAGCCTGGGAATGGCCTGCTCCCACCCAGGCGAGGCCCTGCTGGCCGCCCTGCTCTCTGTTCTTCTTCCCAAATCACTGTGTCTGTCGCCTGCCTCCTTGGCTCTGCCTGTCGGGCTGTGGAGCAGGGTCCACCCTGGGCTGCAGAGAGCCATGCATACAATAGGTGTTCAGGAAATGCTTGTGACCTGAGGTGTGGTCCCAATCTGCAGACAGTTTCCCTGGAGAGGTGGGCCTAGGTCCCCAGCAGACTTAGGATGTGAGGTGGGCGAATTGGTTGTTGCTGATTCATTCAATGAACATTTATTGAGCATCTGCTGCATGCGAGCACTGTTCTGGGCACTGGGGATGCAGAAGTGAACACCATGGACAAAGACGCCTTCTCCCTGGGGGCCGACATTCCAGTGATGTGTGGAGAGAGACTGCCTCAGGAACCATCCTCCCCACAGTGTTTTTCAGTGTCGCAGCTTTCCATTTATAGATGGGGAAACTGACACTCAGAGAGGAAGCAGCCCTTGCCTGAACTTCCACAGCCAGAGAGTTGCAGATGCTGTTCTAAGCTCCAGGGCCTCGAGATTGAGCCCAGACCTTAGCCCACCCAGCCCTACTAAGGTAGGCTCTCTCTTCTGGCCACCCACACCCCTCTGGCTTAGGTCCTTCCTACCTGTGTAGAATCTTGGCCTCCTGGGACTTCTATAAATGCTCCGGATTCCCCATTACATCCTCATCACAGCTCCGTGTGCTGGGCGTCATCACCTCCATTGTGGAAATGAAAACAGACTCAGGCAGATGGTGGGACTTGCTGCAACTGATGTTTAAGAAGAGGAAAGAGGACCTTGAGTCATCCTGTGGTCTGTCTGACATCAAACCAGCCCATCAAACTCTCCCCTCTGCCTGGAAGGTGTCTTCTCTTCCTTGGCCTGAGGGCACCACCTCTGTGGAGCCCTCCCTGATACCTCTAGGTGAAGTGATTCATATCCTCCTCTACGCAACCACAGCATCTTCAGGCCCTTCTCAGATACTTCCTGAAGGCTTCCTAGAAAGGGTGGAATCTGAGATGGGTCTAGAAAGGGCAGATCTGGGAAGGAAGGAACCTTGCTGGTACAAGCAGAGTGAGCAGCATGGGCAAAGGAAGAAGGACCACACAAAAGGATTACATGGAGATGGAAGGATTATGGGTCCTGTGGAGGGCTTGAGGGAGAGAAGACTGGTGAGGAAGGTGGGCCAGGCCTGGGGTTGGTCATGGCTTCAGGACAAGGGGGTCCGGGACTGAACTGAGCTGGGCCGTGATGTGGGGCAAAGCATCCCATGATGCACAGGGCGGTTCTCTGAAATAGGCCAGTGTAGACAAGGCCTTGAGGGTAGGTACGTGTGTGAACAGAGACCACAGGGGCCTCCCGCACCCGCTCACAAGCCCTATTTTTGTCAGTCTCTAGACACACATCTGAGCAGCCGAAATGCACTTGCTCTCAGGCACTTAGAGGGCTCCGTGGATGGCCACGTCCGTGGTCGGACGAGGACAAGGGCGAAGGCTCAGAGCAGTCGAAGGGAAACCTGTGCTGGGGAGAATCCCAGGGCTAGTGACGTTGGCATGATTTTCAGGGCACGGTGCAAAATGAAAATACAGGATCCCTTGTTCAAAAATCAGTGAGAATTTCAGGACAGCAACCACAGAACATGAAACTGAGCGTGAGGCCCTTCTAAGCAAGGGACCGTGTGCAACTGCACAGGCCTGAAAATAAACCTCTGTCTGCCTTTCCTTCCTTCCTTGGCCTTGTGTGGGCTTCCATCCTTCACGAGTCCACAGTTTTAAAATAATAATAATAAGTGGAGCCTTGGGTGAGAGCATAACTTGAAGATTTTAGAACCAGTAAGAACATTAGGGAAAACATGAATCCAACCAACGTCCCCACCTTGTCTGCATTTTATGTTGTAGAACACCTGAAGGATCTAAGAAATTTAAAAATAAACTCGGTAATCTCAACACCCAGAAAAAACCGCTATCATTCGGTGTATTTCCTTCCAGTCTATTTTTACCCCATGTCTTGTTTTTGCCTCTGTGGGTCTCTTTCCTCCACGTGTGAGGCCACGCAGATATGTCTGAGAACTTCAACAAGAATATCAATAGGTTAGGCATGGCGGCTCCCGCCTGTAATCCCAACACTTTGGGAGGCTGAGGCAGGAGGATTGCTTGAGCTCAAGAGGTGAAGGCTGCAGTGAACTATGATCGTACCACTGCACTCTAGCCTGGGTGACAGAGCGAGACCTAGTCTCAAAAAAAAAAAAAAAAAAACACCCCACATTAACAACATTAACAGTCATTAGAGGTTGAACATCCCTTACCCAAGATGGTTTGGACCAGAAGCATTCGAATTTAGGATTTCTGATTTTGTCGGATTTGGGAATAGTTGCATTATACTTCAATCCAAAATCCAAAATTCTCCGATGAGTATTTCTTTTGAGTGCCATGGTGGCCCTAAAAAAGTTTTGGATTTTGGAGCATTTCAGATTTCAGATTTTTGAATTAGGGGTAATCAACCTGTATAGGTGTTAGGATATGTCTAGGAAGAAACTAGAACAGCACCGTCCCATAGGATTTTCTGTGATGATGGTAATGTCCCCTGTCTGTGCTGCCCAACACAGTAGCCTCCTGCTGCAGGTGAATACTGACTACTTGAAATGTGGCTACTGTAACTGAGGAACTGAACTTTTTATCTGATTTCATTTTAATTATTTTCATTCAAATAGCATTTAAATATTTTCATTTAAAAGCTAATGGCTACTTTGTAGGGCTCTACAGATCTGTGGGTTTTTTTTTTTTCATTTTTCAACCCAAAATGTTTGAAAAGTTTTATACATAACAAGCATGTACTGCTTTAGTAATCAAAAGAAAGGTACTAAAAATTTTAAGTTTTTAAAGCATTCGATGCTACCGGAAAAAAAAATGTACTTTAGATTTTTCAAAGCCTATGATGGGGGAAGATTGATCCTGTTAGAATAAGATCTATTTTTACTTTTCCAATCAACGTACAGAAGAACGAATGTGGGGTTTAGAATCAGAAGCTGTGGGTTTGTCTACCGGATCTGCCACTTACTGGCTGTGTGGCCACTTAACCTTTGTGAACCTCAATTTCCTCATCTGTATGATGGGGATATTGATGCTAGTGACCTCTCCAGGCCGCTGTGGGGACTGAATCAGACAAGGAAGGTGAGAACAGGAGGAACGGCCTAGCGATGCTGCGCATGACTGGGGATGATTTCAGTAGGGGTGGAACGGCTCATCCCTGCGAGGGGGTGTTCCTCACGGCTCTGACTCCCCTCGCCATTTCCTAGAAACCAGGAAATGAGGGTGGCTTCTCCCAACGTGTGTTCAGACGTTATCAGGTGGTGAGCAGAAATAATGGAGCTCTGTGGTCAAACAAGGTTGGGATTGGTTGTTTCAAACAATATTCGAAGGTGTTTTGCTGCAGGACTTGTCAGAGCCTTTGATATGCTAATGGCTACCTTGTTGGGCCATGGAGATCTAAAAGAGTGTATGCTCAACTGTTTATTGAGTTATCTCTTGGGGTGAGATGATGCATCTGGAAGGGGCTGGTGTGTGCAAAGTCCACTTTGGGGAAAGCTGCTCTAGAGAGAGCTGTTGAATCCACCATGGGCTACAAGCACTGTGGGGGCGGGGAAATTACCTTTTCAAGGACCTAGGAAATTGTATCGAAACTTCAAAGGAAAATTTGCTGGATCCTAAATGCAAAAGAGAAAAGTACAACATTGAAATGAATAAATTCGTAATTGACTGTCTAGAAAATATAAATCATGACTCAACTCTTAAATAGTTCCATTAGCGGTAAACATTTACATAGCTCTTAACTCTATGCCAGCCACTGTCTAAGTGCTTTACATTTCTCTGTTCATTTTGTTTTTATATGTATTTGAGACAGGGTCTGACTCTGTCATCCAGGCTGGAGCGCGGTGGCATAATCTTGGCTCACCAAAGTCTCTGCCTCCCAGGCTCAAGTGATATACCTTAGCTCATTTAATTCTCACACCCCTGTAAGACAAAAGTTCTTATGAGGCCCATTTTATAGATGAGAAAACAGAAGCCCCGAGAGATTAAGGCATCTGCTCAGATCCCCCACACCCAGGCAGCCTGCATCCGGAGCCTGTGTGGCTCGCCAAAGCACAGTAGCCATGAATTAATTAATGGACGTTTCCTCAGGTCAAGGAACATCCTTGGTCTTCTCTCAGCCCCTTTCTGGTAAGAGCTGGTGGTGCCCCCATGAGCTTGGTTCCCACGTCCTCCACCCACACCTAGAGAGGCTGGAGCGACTCAAGGGGTGAAGGGAAGCCAGGCAGAACCAGTTCCACCACTTTCTTACTGGGTGAGTCATTGCCTCCTCTGGGCTTCAGTTTCCTCATCTGAGAAATGGACCAGTAATCGTTTGTGGAACAGAGAGGGGAGATTCATAGAATTCAGTGCATGGCCCATGCAGAAGGTACCTGAGGTGTGGTGGTCCTCTCCTCGCTCAGTGCATAGTTAGAGAAACTGAGGCACAGAGAGAGAGGGACAGGGCCAAAGCTGAGCTCAGAGAGCACCCTAGGGAGCCAGGCCAGAACCCCATGCAGGGAAAGTGTTTCTTTCTCTCTCTGTCTCAGCAGGCGCCCATGCTGCCTTTTTTTTTTTTTTTTTTTTTTTTTTTTTTTTTGACAGAGTCTCGCTCTGTTGCCAGACTGGAGTGCAGTGGCACGATCTTGGCTTATAGCAACCTCTGACTCCCTGGTTCAAGCGATTCTCCTGCCTCAGCCTCCCGAGTAGCTGGGATTACAGGCACGCGCCACCATGCCCAGCAATTTTTGTATTTTTAGTAGAGATGGGGTTTCACCATGTTATCCAGGAGGGTCTCGATCTCCCGGTCTCGTGATCCGCCCGCCTCCGCCTCCCAAAGTGATGGGATTACAAGCGTGAGCCACCGCGCCCGGCCTATGCTGCCCTTCTTACGGCAGCACATCAAGCACTTTGGCGGGGACCTCTGGGTTCCTCTCCCTTAGGCTCCTCAGCTCTCCTGGGGCCCTTCCACCTACCGCAGGTCTGCCTGATCCAGGCTCATGCCCAGGCCTACTGCCCAGGCATGGTGCAGATGTGCCCTGGCATTCCCTTGTCAGGTGCCCTCTTCTGAGCGAGGGGCAGGCACACAGGCATGGCCCTGTTCATGCCCCCCTGTGCTTGTCCAGGTACCCCAGATACTCCAAGCAGAGGGAGGCACTCCACATCTCTCTACTCCAAGAACAGAGATCCACCCCATGCCCAGCCACCTATGAGACTGCTATGTTCCAGGGCTACCTGCCCACCCCCCACCCCCTGCATTTGAATTTAATGCTCAGCAGTTGCCACATTGAAATGCTGGATCATTTTCGCTCTGAATTAGTGTGTTGTAAGTGAAGTCTGATGGGCTAATGCGGCATGCCTGGGGACTTGGAGCCCGGGTCCAGTCTGCCTCTTGCTGCCTCCAGGGATAGGTCCTCAGCAGCCCGATACCCTGCACTGCCGCCCTCCACTGAGGCAGGCGTGGGGAGGAGAGGGCCATGGAATCTGCACACCAAGTTTTGGGGTGGCCCCTGAGCATCTGTGAGGGTCTGCCCTCTCTGCACAAGTCTCCCCAGGTCCAAGGATGTGTGACATTGAATAGCAAATAAAAAACATCGTGGGTTGAGAGTCCACAGAAGAAAGGAAAAACTTTTTTTCCTGCATTTTGAAAAGGGGTCCTGTATTTTCTTTTTGCACTGGGTCCTATAAAGTAGGTAAATGGTCCTGCCTGAGGATTGGGGAGACACGCAGGGCCCCCAGAAATACAGTGAAGGCACGGTGCGAGCTCAGATGAGGCCTGCCCTGTTGAGTTTCTGCAAGTGAGAAGAGGGAGCAACAGCTCCTGGGGTCTCCTGGGGTTCCAGGGCCCAGGCAAAAAGAGGAGGCTGCAGTGTGAGGACTCCAGGACATGGAAGCCCCGCCCACAGGTACCCTGAGCTCAGCTATGCGGACCCCTCCTGGGGAGACCCCATGCGCTGAGCTGAGGTCCACCCTTCTGCCAAGCAGGGTGCCAAGGGCCAAGGCCAAAACCCCACTCCAGAGAGTCCTGGCCCAGAGCGGCAGGCCGGAGGTGGCAGGCGGGCTCCCGATGGCCTCCCTGGCCCTGGCCGTGTGGATGATAGGCCGGGTGAGGTGGGCTCCTGGCCTCGGCTTTCACACATGTCATGGGGAGTGAAAAACTCACAGAGGCCACTGCGGAGTGCAGGAGGCCGGGTCCCAGTTCAGTCAGTGATGAGGGCCAGTGGGGGTCGGTGACAACTTGGACTAGAAATCAAACTGTGGTCAAGGTTGGGACTCAGCTTGTGGCCCTTTGGGGAGTCAGGTTGGGGCCTCTCTCTGTCTCGTTCACATCCGCCAAGTCCTCAGTGCGGGTGCTGGGTCGGGTCTGAGTCACAGGAGGTACTCAGTAAACGCTCCTGGAGGAATGAATAACTGGGGGTCCGCTCAGAGAGGGCATGGCTGGAGTGCAGCCCCGGGCGCTGGGGACGATCTGCGTTTTCCATTTAGCCAGACTTGGATTCAAATCTTGACTCTGCTGCTTACACCCTGAGGGGGATATTTAACCTCCTTTTTGCTGTTTCTTCATCCGTACAATGGGGAGAATGACAGTACCTCCCTCTCAGGTTTTTAGAGAATTCACTGAGAAAAACCTGCAGTGCTCAGCTCCACAGCTGCCCATGGGAAACGCCCGAGTATGTGGGAATGAATGTGATCGTATCGAGAAGACCTGCAGACCCCCATCCCTCAAAGACACTCACAGTGTTCACTGTGGTTATAAGACTGCAGGCTTTAACATTTTTTAAATGTGTTTTCTGTATTTTCCAAGATTTTCCATTGTGCTCATATTATTTGTATCACAGGGGCAAGCGGCAGGGGGCAGGGTGGGGGGCTCAATTAATGTGATTAATTGACAATATTGTTTAAATAGACAATAATAAGAGGAGGCCAGGCAGAGTTGGTTCCCCCCAAGCATTCACTGGGGTCCCAGCTTCCCAGAGGCCCTGACAGCATTTGGGCCTTGTGGCCTCCCCACATGTACCCTTGTCCTGGATATGCCCCTCCCCCACATGCATGCCTGCCCTGCATTAACCCCCACAATGCACCCGTGCCATGCACTAACCCTTCTCTCCATGCACCTCTGTCTTGCAGGCACCCCCACATGCACCCCTGTTCTGCATATGGCCCTCCCCCACGTGCACCCCGTACTGCTCATGGCCCTCCCCCACGTGCACCCCTGTACTGCTCATGGCCCTCCCCCACATGCACCCCTGTACTGCTCATGGCCCTCCCCCACATGCACCCCTGTACTGCTCATGGCCCTCCCCCACATGCACCCCTGTCCTGCATGTACCCCTCCCTTGCATGTGCCCACCTTCAGGTCAGACCAGCACCAGCTGAGGGTTTCCGGTAAGACCTGCGGGTGTGCTGGGGCCTCTGTCACAGGCAGTCCCAGCTCAGCAACCAAAGTCTGGCCCTGCCACCATGTCAGGCCTCCCGCCCTGTGTGCCCACCCCCACCATGTGCGTGTGAACACACAGCACCCTCACACAAGCATACACACACTTCACAGGCCGCACCTGCTGCAACAGACACAGACTTTTCAGGAACTCCTTCTGGGGGGACCAAGGGCCACCTGGTGGCGTGGTCGAAGGGAGGCTGCAGCGGGAGGCTGCTTAACTCCTACCCACGCTGCTCTTCCCATCTCTGGCCAGGAAATCCTTCTTCTTCCTGGGGGTCCCCAGACACCTGTCATGAGCTCCTGTCCACTGGGTTGATGCTTCCGGAGTGCTGAGGCCTCCAGGAATCCAGGACTGATATGACAGAGTCAGGGCCCCAGCTCAGAAGGAGGTTTCCCAGCTGGGAGAAGCCCCAGTGATGTCTGGAGGGTCCCATTTATCTGACAGATGGGGAAACTGAGCCTGGGAGAGGGTGGGGCCTCCCCAGGTCACCCCAGGAAGAAAGGCAGAAGCGGCAGAGGCAGCCTCACCCGGTGGAAGCACACAGCAGAAAGGGCAGAGGAAGCCAGTCGTGGTCAAACTTCTCTGGGCTCTGGGTCCCTCGCTTGTCAGGCAGGGGCCACTCAGGCCATGCCAAGCGCTGGCTGTGATCTGCGGGGAGCTCCAGAAATACTCAGGGAGCTCCAGGTGAAGCCCACACAGCTCTGTGGGTTGTGGGGAAAGGAGGATGCAAACAGGGAGCATCCCCAGGGGCCTAGGTTAACCCCCTGCAATCATTTCTGTCCTCTTCTTCCTGTGGGGTTAGTTAAAAAATAGCCACCCATCTGCTGGGGTGGGGTGGGCCAGCCTCCATCTGGGGCTGTCAGGTCCCTCCCAGCTCAGCCTTGGGCAAAGACCTGCCCACTCCAAACCCTCAAAGACCAGGTTTGGCTGCCTGTGGTGAGCTGGTCCATCTGGCAGGGTTCTCTCTCCCTTTGACTCAGCACTGAGTATCTGCACCCACTGTGCTCAGAGCCGCCACAGGCCTAGGAGGCCGTCTCTGAATCCCTGCTCTCCCATTTCACAGACGGAGAGGGTGAGCAGCAGAGGCCTCCCAGGGCACATATGGAGTCAAAACAGGGACAGGACCTGGCTGCCCAGCTTTTAGGCCAAAGCTTGTCCTTGCTTCTGGGTAGTGTTGGGACTGCGCCCCATTGGGTAGCAAGCAGCCGGTGTACTGGGGCAGCGCCTTTGCACCCCCAGGTGACAAGGCCTAGGGCCCACAGCTCTCTGGAGCACCCTCAGTGTTCTCACCTGTAAGATGGGAGACAGCCATCCCTAGCTTCAGGGTTACCGTGAAGACACACAGAGACGCAGAGGGTCTGGCACGTGGTGAGCTCCGTGGGTTAATCATTGACAAGTCTGATGTCTACACAGGCCTGAGGTCCAGAGCACCCTCAGACCACAGTGACCTCTGTGGCTGTTCTGGTTGGAACTAAGCATCTGGGCCTTAGACCTTAGACCATAACGTGGAGAAATAGCTGAGGAAATGGCTGCTTTCAGCATTGGATGGAACCGGTGAGGCCTCGGGCGTAGACAGGGCTTTTCTCTGGAGGAGGTGGAATATTGCCCCCTGGCTTTCTGCCGAGCTGAGAAGTCCAGGCGGCCGGTGGGAGTGGGGCTGGAGAGCAGCTGTGGGGAGGATATGGGGCGGTGTCCAGAGCCTCTCAGTGTCTATACTGGGCTCAGCAACCCCTGTCCCAGAATCTGTCCTAAGGAAGGAACCAGGGATGCAGCCAAGACATTCACGCAGGGTGTTCCCTGACAGAAATCCGGAAACCCCCTAAACAGCCCATCACAAGGGAATTATGGCGGTGCATGAGTGGGGGGGGGATGGCCTTTCCACACCCTGGCCCCCCCAGGCCTGTCCAGCAGCCACTTGTCCCCTGCCATCAGGGAGGCTTTAAGAAAACAGGAGAACACACATACACACATGTTGGGGGATTTCAAAAGCAGGTTTAAAGGACCCCATACTGTATGTTCCCAACACTCTAAAAGAAAGGAAGGAGCGAAGGGAGGGAGGGCGGAGAAGAGCAGCAGCAGTTAAATCTATACATACAGTAAGGAGAGCAGAAGGCAGAACACTCAGTGGGAACCATTGTTCTGGGTGGCAGGATTATGGATGGTTTTAATTTTCTTCTTCATAATTTTATTATTTTCCAATTTTTCTTTAATGAATGTGTATTATTTTTATAATCAGAAAAAAATGTGTTTTGTTTTAAGGAATGGGGGGGTTCAAGATTGTTCTTCCCCTTTTATAGACTCTGAAACTGAGGCCCAGAGTGGAAACAAATAGCATTGGTTCATTCACTCAGCCATTCATTCACTCACTCATTCGTTCATTCATTCATTCATTCTCAAATGCTTCTGGGAACCCCCCTAAACCCAGACTCAGTTTGAAGCCCCATGCCAAAGAGCTGAAAGGGGCCCATCTCCGTACTCAGGGAGGTCACAGTCAGGCAATGTAAAGGACACAACAGCAAGTCCTTACAATGCATTCAGACAAGGGGTCATTGTGGGGAGGGGAAAGAGAGGGGGCCAAGTCCTCCTGGGAGTTTTAGAGATGGTCTCACAAAGAGGGAGAAGTAGGACAGGGCTTTGATGCACGAGGAGCAGTTGGGCAGTCAGAGAATGGGGAAGCACATACCCTGAAAAGGAACCGGGGGCTGTTAGACAGAGAGGATCCACGGTGTTCAGGGGAATGGGTGGGGAGATAACATTAGAACATTCAATGAGCCAAGTTTGCCAAAGGCCTGGAATTGCCTGGCTCTGCTGCTCGATGGTTATGTGACTTTGAACAAGCTACTAAGCCTCCTGGGCCTCAGTTTCCTCATCTGGAAAATGGGCTAACCACTTCATTGGGTTATTGCAAGAACCGAGTGAGTTAATAAATGTAAAGCACTCAGCCCGGGTCTGGCATATTGAAGCAGCTATGAAACTGCTTTTACTATTTGCTATGATTTACATTTTACCCTGTAGGCATTCTGGGAGCCAAAGAGGGTTTTTAAGCTAGAAGTTAGTGTGAATTCATTTGCTTATCTATTTCACTCATTCAATAGACATTTATTGAGATCCTAATACGTACCCAGGAATGGTTTTATGTGCTGGGGATGAATTTGCCAGATAAAATACAAGACTCCTAAATTTCAGATAAACAACAAATAATTGCAACATTTGGGGCAACTTTACACTAAAAAGGTGTTCATTATTTATCTGAAATTCAATTTAACTGGCTGTTTTATATTTCCATTTGTTAAATCTGACAACTCTACCTGCAAATGTAACACCAAGCAAGCAAAAAATCTCTGCCCTCCTGCAGGTGACCTTCTGTGAGAGAAAAGAGACAATTCATAAGTCAAGCTATTGTGTATCAGGCGCTAATAAATGTGCTGAGGAACTGTCAATCAAGGAAGGGAGAGACATTCGTTTCCTATGCCTGCCGTCATAAATTAACCCACTTTTAGTGTCTAAAAAAAAAAAAAAAACCACGCATTTATAATCTTACAGTTCCAGGGATCAGAAATTCTCTGAGTCTCCCTTGGCCAAGATCAAGGTCAGGGCAGGCTGTGTTCCTTGCTGGAGGCTCTGGTGGAAAATTCGTTTCCTTGTCTTGTCCAGCTCCTAAAGGCTGCCTGCTTTCCATGGCTCATAGCCCCTCCCTCCACCTTCAAAGCCCACAGCTTTGGGCCACGTTTTTCCCATGCTGCCATCTCTCCGGTTCCCTAATCAGTTTCCATGCCCCATCTCCCTCTGACTGTCCTTTTCTGCCTCCCTATTCCATGTGTGAGATCACATGGGGCCCACCTGGGGAATCCAGGATAATCTCCCATCTTAAAGTTTTTATCCTTCATCATATCTGCAAAGTCCCTTTTGCCATATAAGGTAACATAGCCGCAGGTTTGGGAATTAGAATGTGGACATCTCTGGGGCCATTATTCCGTCTACCACAGGAGACCAGAGAAGGCCTCTTGGAGGAGGCAGCAGGGACCTGAATGAAGTGGGGAGCTGAGCCAGGCAGACAGAATGGGAAGGGCTTTCCAGGTAAAGGGCAGCATAGGCAAAGGCCCTGCAGTGGAGTATCATGGGCATATTTGAGGGCAGGGTGGCTGGAGCAGGGTGAGGGAGGGGCAGAGTGGAAGGAGATGAGGTCAGAGAGGTGGAGGGTGGCAGGTCATGTAGAATCCCATCAAGGCTGGCTGGAAGGGGAGAATCCGCTCCCTCCTGCTCCTCAACTGCCCCCAAGCTCTGCCCCGCAAGTACCACCCTGTCCTGCTAAGCTGACACGCATTCCACGAGTACTCACGTTTTAATAAGAAACTATGTAAATCCCCAAGGGCTAAGTCGCTAATGTTTAGGGCCAGCGATGGACAGTAAAGAAGATATTTTATGGCAGGGAGAGGCACAGTCTCACCTCCCACAACACCAGGGAACTGGTGATCTTCCCTAACATCAAAGGCCAAACTCCTCTTAGAAGAGTTTGCAAGATGAGAAGGAAGAGGCTTTCCCTGCAACATGAGGGATCCAGGTTAGATGTTTAAAAGAACTTCCTGTGTGCTAGCAGAAAACTGTCAGGGTTGGTAGCATCTGGGAGCCTAGCTCCTGGCTGAGGACCCTGCCCTCAGGAGCCTGACATTCAGGGACCAGCAGAGGTCCCACGATGACCTGAGGGAAGAATGAGTCCTGATCTTGGACTCCCCTGGGCCCCAGCGCATCACATCCCCTCTCCAGACCTGTTTTTCCGACACAAGGGGATTGGCCTCAAAGATCTTCGAGGGCCCTCCCAGCACTGGCCAGCTGTTCCAGGGTTCTTATTTCCTAAGACAAAAACCTGGTAGCTGTATGTTTGACGGGCTACTTAACCTTGCCGAGCCTCAGTTTCCCCATCTGTAAGTGGGGATGATCATAGAATCCCCGTCTTAGGACGGAGCGAGGATGAAAGAGTTAAGCTGTGTGAGTTCTCAGAACCGTGCCTGGCACAGTGAGCCCTCCATCACTGGGAGCTACTGCGATGAAGATTCTAACATCCTCAGGGTCTCGGAGCCTCAAGTCCATGACCCTGTCTCCAGGAGCCTCACATTTGCTGGCTGTGGGATTCAGAGTCTCCAGACACCCCCCTCCACCCCACTGCCAGCATGCTCCCAAAGCCCTGGTCTCCCCCACGTGCTGGGTGGCATGCCTGCCCCACAACCACATGAAAAGCCATTCCCCCAGGGTGTCCCCACACCTGGGAAAACCGGCAGTCTGCCCGGCGCTGGCCCCGCCTGGTGGCTGGAACACCGGGCAAGATCAATGACGCCCGGCTCAGCTCCCAGTGCTGCCACCTTGTTCCAATCAGGGCTGGGCGCCTTCCGCTCCGGACCCCCGCCCAGTCCTGAGCCGCTGCCCCCTCCTAGACCCTACCCAGCTGCCCACGTTTCCAGCCCTGTGACCTCTCAGGAGCGGTGCCCACAGACTGGCTCCACAGTGGCTGCAGCCTGCCTGGACTTGGGTGGTTAAATAACATGCCGGGCAATGGGCAGGCTCCGAGGAGCACCAGGCTGGGAGGCGGGAGCCGGGGTCAGGTCCTGGCATTAGGATACCACTTGATGCTGCCCCCCCCACTCTAGCCTCAGTTTCCTCAACTGCATGTCAGGCTACTTAGACTCACCCCATCTGGCTCTCAGGGCTGTCGTGCGGGGAGCAATAGAGAGAAAGGGCAGTAAGAGTTTTAGGAACTGGGGATACTGGAAGTGCAGAGGAGTGGGAAGAAGGCAGGTGGGTAAAGACAGTTCCACTGTACAGTGGGCCCTCTTACCAGCCCCCTTCTCCCTTCCTGGGTCCCTCTCAACCCCCTGGTCTCAGCTTGGATGTCACCTGCTCCGACAGACCTTCCCTGACCACCCTGTCTAAAGTACTGGCACCGAGCCCCTCTCCCCCCATCCACCCAGTCACCCTCTATGACTTTACCCCCATCTGTTTCCTTGAGTGTCCCAAGACACTATCAAATATTGGCGTGCTTACTTATTTGCCTCCTTGTCTGTCTTCTGTCTGACCTGCTGGAATCAAAGCCCCAAGAAGCTCCATGGCTTTCTTGTCCATTGCTTGTATCCCCAGCACCTAAAGTAGCCCCTGGAACATAGTAGGTGCCTGATAAGTGTGTGTTGACTGCTTGAATCTAGTGCCAACTCTTTTTCCTCTGTTTCTTACTTCTCTTTTTCCTTCCCATCTCATCTCTCCCCTCATCTAAGCTCAGAGCTGCTAAGGGCAGGACTGGGAACCATTTCCCCGGGGGACACGGATGGGGGCAGGTGCAAGCCCAGGCCTCCGCAAGCTAAAAGGGCCTTCAGATCATCCAGCCACCCTGGATTTCACTAAGGCTCAGAGGTGAGGCAGCGAGAGGGACCCCGACCCCAGGTCTGAGGACATTCAGTGGGCTTCTGGAAGCCCACTCATGTGATAAATGTCACATTCCTGCCAGTAGAAACTTACGCCAACAGCAAATGACAGAGTGCCCAGTGTCTGAGCCTGTCACCTGGACTTGCCAGGCAGGGAGTCCAAAGCCTGCTCTAGCTCTGTTTGGCTGTACCCACAGCCTCAGCACCTCCCCAGCAGCCACGACCCTGTAAGGAGGCAGGGACTCAGCTCATCACAGGGGGCTGGCATCACTCTGGGAGCAGATCTCCTAGGCAGCATCCTCCAGCCCCAGCCAACCACCCTGCTGGCCTTTGGTCCCTTGGGATCAGCTGTGGACCCTGGAGCCACCATTCTGTGTTTTGTTTCCATGAAGTCTGAGCTCCCCACACACAGCCAGGCCAGGAAACACAATCTGGGATCAGGCTGCTGAGGTTCAAGGCTCAGCTCTGATACTCACCTGGAGTATGAACTTGAACACGTTCCTGACCTTGCTATGCCTCAGTTTTCCTACTGTTATAATGGGGGTGATGATAAATGTACCTAATACAAAAGTGGCTCTGGGGATTCAACAGCGTGTGTCAGTGTACATAACATTAGTTACTATAATCGAGGGGCCTGGCCCCTGGGGTGAGGTTGCTGCACAACTTTGGCGTTGACAGAGCTGGTTCGAATCCCAGCTCTGCTGCTTCCTACGTAGGTGCAAGGGACTTCCTTGCCTGTAAAGTGGGCCCACTAACACATACCTGGAGGGCGACTGGCGGCCATGAGGAGTGCTCGGGGAGCGTGCTCAGCAGGGGCTGTTACCTAGAAGTGCTTACCTAGGTGGGAGCTGCCATGATGAGGACAGCTGCACAGGCCTGTAGAGATTCAGCTGAGAGTGTGATGGTACACAGGACCCTCCGGATGAAACAGTGATTTGGCTGAGAATAAACACAGCCCAGCTTTGCTGCTTCATGAATAATTGTACAACATTATGCACATTTGAGCATACTGTCCATTTTTTTCAGGGGTTTGGGCAGGGGGACTTTTTCTATTTTTTATCTTTTGCTGTCCTTTAAAAATATTTTTAAACATGTAAAATACACGTACAGAAGAATGTATAAAATATAAGTATTGTTTAAAGAAGAGTAACACAGCAGACATCTGTCTACCTACCACCTGGCTTTAAAAAACAAAGCACTAATGAGACCTCAGGGCTCCCACCAGTGTCCCCTCCCTGACTGCATCCCTCTCCCTACTCATCATGGATGGCAAGGGGTGGGGACCACTCTCCTGAATTTTTTTTTTTTTTTTTTTTGGTAGATACAGAGTCTCACTTTGTTGCCCAGGCTGCTCTCGAACTCCAGTCCTCAAGTGATCCTCCCACCTCACCCTTCCAAGTAGCTGGGATTACAGACACAAGTTACCACGCCTAGCTGTGATTTTTGTATTAACCATTCTCTTGCTTGTCTGTCTGCTTTTTGCCTTCAATGTCATTTTCTATTTATAAGAGCAGAAATTCTGGGACGACCTGAAAGGCCAGCAATAGGGGATGTGACTTGCTGGAGCTCTTGGAAATAATTTGTTCTCCCCATTTCACAGATGAGGAAACTGAGGTTTGGAGAGGGCCAAGGTCATGCAGATGGCAAGGTGGGAACCCAGAGCTGGTATGCTCTGAATCACGGATGACTGGCTTAGAAATGGAGCTCTGCAGTCGCTCTCTCATTTGTTCAATATGTGTTTGCTATGAGCTGAGCGTTTGAGACACTAGTATCTGGTCTGTTCCATCCAACACTTGAACTCTCTCCATAATATCCTGGTCTTACCTTGAATACCTCCCAAAATGGAGAGCTCTCTACCTCTGAGGGGATGTGTTTCTATTCCGAGCCAGCTCTCAATACTTCTATTCCTGGTATGGAGCCCCCAGCATCCATGTGGTCCCTGCCACCTGGGAGCTCTTCATAGATCTGCCAGAGAAGCTCTTACCCCCAAGCCTGCTGTCCTCCAGGACAAAGTCTCCAGTTGCTTTAATAGTTCATCATGTGACACGGTTTCAGTGCTCTTCCCCATGCTGAGGTCCCTGAGGGTGTCACATGGCCCTAACAGAGGGGGCTCAGAATGAAGCTCAGAGAGGCCATGTGTTGGCCTAGGGCATCTCAACCTAAACCCAAACTGAGGTCTCTGGGCCCCTAGGCTAGTGCCCTGCCCTTCCACCCATGCCCCCGTGGGGCACCCTAGCTGCAACCCTCCCACTAATCCCCTCCCACTGCCTTTCTCTGGGCCGGGAGGACAAGCTCTCCTCGTCCCCATCAAACAATGAGGCAGCGGGTTAAGCTCAGATGCTGAGGAATGGTTCAGAAGCCCCGGGGGGGCAAACCACCCAGAAAGTCTGTACCTCTGAATTGAGGAGAAGCAGAAACTTCCACAGCCAGGGTTCAACTCCTCCAAGAGCCGATCTGCAGAACAAATCCAAAGCTCTAAGCCCTGACTCCACGCCTGCCTCTGTGTGTAAAGATTTGTCCACACAAAGGTCTGTTGTTTACACAATTGTGATGTGGGTTTCTGCCCGTGTGTGTGTCCACACCACTCTATATGAGGCCTATCTGTGCAGCTACACCAATAGGTCCGTGCATGTTGATGCAGACAGATGCATCTCCTTGGAGTACCTTTGCACACACGTGCACGTAACTGTTTTCTCCGTGGCTGCACTGTAACGATGCTGTCCTCCATGAGGGCTTGTCCATGCGGGTGGGAGTTGCCAGTGAGTGTGTGAGACTGTGCCCATGAGCATGGGTGCTGTGTGTGAGTGCACCCATGTAAGGTATAGATGTGTGTGTGTGCACCCTGCGTG
This sequence comes from Macaca nemestrina, assembly GCF_043159975.1. Classification (NCBI taxonomy): domain Eukaryota; kingdom Metazoa; phylum Chordata; class Mammalia; order Primates; family Cercopithecidae; genus Macaca; species Macaca nemestrina. Next base: position 209,111,647 of record NC_092125.1, read on the forward strand.
CCCACAGTCCAGTGGAGACTTTCCCATCCTAGCCTCCTACTTCACATGCCTCTCCAGTCCTGGAATCTGGCCTTTCCTCCTCATTTTCCAGCCAAATTATAACCCCTGGAAAAGGGGTCTTTATTATGGAAACGCTAACACAGCCTAAATGCAATTGGGGAGAAAAGGGTTGCTGCCATCCCCTGGCCCACTTTTGTCTAAAGAGAATGTCTTATCTTAGTTCATTCTGTGTCGCTATAACAAAATACCTGAGACTGGGTAATTTATAAATAGAGAAATAGAAACTTATTACTCACAGCTCTGGAGACTGGGAAGTCCAAGATCAGGGCTCTGGCAGGTTCTGCATCTGGTGAGGTCCTGGACTCTCTGTTTCCAAGGCAGTGTCTTCTGGCTGTGTCCTCCAGAGGACACAGAACATTGTGTCCTGAAGTCAGAAGGGCAAAGAGGGCCTAATCCATTCATGAGGGCAGAGCCTTCACCACTTAATCACTTCCCAAAAGGCCCCCCACTGCCTCTTAATACCACCATGATGGCGATGAAGTGTTAATGTATAACTTTTGGGAGACATTCAAACCACAGAAGAGGAACTTTATTGCATGCCAGGGACCCTTAGCTGTGATTTCCAGGCCTGGACACTCAGGACGCCTGACAGGCCAAAGTGGGCTAGAGGGGGCGGGACAAGGGCAAGCTGAGCTGATGCTGAGGCCAGGTCCTCCGAAGGTTTGTGCAGAGGCAGCCAGGCCAGCTGATAGGAGCCTCAGAGTCAAGTCCAGTTGTCAATAAGCACCTTCTGTGATGTTGGGCAAGTCTCTGAGCCTTCCTGGGCCTCGGTTTCCCCAGCTCATAGCTGGGGAAATGAGCAGACCTGTTGTAGATTAATATGGAATTCGAGAATGTTGAAGACAGAGAGGCCTCCTGGGGCTCAGGCACTGTCCAATGCATTTATCTCCCTGAAGGGGAGTCTCAGGGCCAGAGAGGGAAGGGACTTGCTCAAGGTTACCCAGCAGGGAACAATGAAATGGCTCCCCTGGATCTAGCAGCCGGCTCTATGAGCCTCAGGCCCAGACCCAGTTACAGGACATGGCAATTTTGGGCTCTGTTCAGTCCCAACTTTCATCAAGAATTTGGACTCTTTTGAGTTTATCAAGGTGCCAGATCCAACTGCTTCCCAACCAGTGAGGGTGGCAGAGGAAAACTGCAGCATGAAAGAGTGGAAGAAGACACAAGGAAGGACTTCCAGATGTTTAGAATGGAGAGCTGTTGGGGAGGGGGAAGGGGCAGGGCTCCAACCACATTCCAGACCAGACTCAAGGCAGTGACCTGCATGGAAAGAGCTAATAAATTTACAAGTGGCACAAACAAGTATAAAACTGGGACTCCATCCCCAGCCCTATGGATCCAGGCCCAGGTCCACTGGTGCCCCGGCCCTTGGTTTGACTCTGACTTGAGAACCTTTACTTCTCCGGCCTCAGTTATGCCTTCTGTTATCTGGGCATAGAGCAGCCTAACTGTGTGTATCCCCATCCCCCTGGGCATGATGAAGATGAAATCATGCAGAATGTAGAGCTGCTAAGAGTACTCACTTTGGAGTCAGGGAGACCTGAGTTCAAATCTAGGCTTCCTTGCCATATGGAAGCCTCTCTGAGCCTCAATTTTCCACATCTGTCCAATTCACGGAGTTGTTTTGAAGTTCATCTCAGGTGATATAAGCAAAGCGGCCAGCAGGCGCTCAAGAAACCCTACTCCCCGGGATTGGGTACTTGGCAGGGGCCAGGAGAGACGTGACAACTGACGATGGGCGGGTCAGGATTGTGGTCAGGATTGGCTATATAATTTGGGGGGCCGGTACAAAATGAAAACGCAGGGCCTCTGTTGAGCAAGTATTCAGAAGTTCAAGGCAGCGGTGGCAGGGCATTAAAACAAGCTCAGGACCCTTCTGAGACCAGGGCCCTGTGCGACTGCATGGGTCACAGGCCAGGAAGCTGGCCCTGCCTCTGGGATATCTGCGGTGGCTCAAATCCAGTTCAGGTGGAGGAGCTGAGGCTTCCCCCACCACACTGGGGGTCACTCCCTCTCCCCAGGACTGCAGCTGGGACCGTGACCGCTGGCCCTGCCTCTGTCAGTGGACATCAGAGGCAGCATAAAAGACCGACTGTTCCCCACCTCCGTGTGCCCATTTGTATCTCATGCCATGCGTACAGCACATAGTTGCTTTCTTTCCGCAAAGGGCTGCACTTTTTTTCTTTTCCAAGGGCGACGCTGGAAAGCCATGTGGCTTTTATTGCTGGCAGGAATGTCTGAGGCGTTCCTTCACCACCACATGAAATAGAGCCGCAATCTCCATCTGCGTAAGGCCAAAGCCCCCAGTCTCCTCTGAGCCATCGGCCTCTGAGATTAATTAAGTCTTCACAAGGACTGACAGTCATTAGGACCTTTTCGGGGAGGTGGAAAATCCCTAATGGGCCTGGCTGGGCCCAGAAGCTGCTGGGTGGGCAGTGGAGAGAGGAGGGCCTGCAGGAGAGGAAGGTGCAGAGTCAGCGGGAGGTAGCTGGAGAGGGAAGGGGTACAGACTCTGTCCCTGGCATAGGCTGTGACCTTGAGTGAGACTCTTCCTCCCTAGGCCTCAGTTCTGCCATTTGAGAAATGGGGATTTGAATTTGATATCTCAGAGCCCTTTCGAGTCTGACATTGTAAAATTCTGAATCCTGCCCACAGTTCTTCTGCCAGGATTCTAATTCTATTCCATGACTGTAACCTCAAGCATCTGGTTTTAGTCCACAAGAATAGAGTGTAGTGGGCAGCAACGTGGGCTCTGGGGCCAGGCTGCCTGGTTGGAATCCTACCTCTGTGGTTTCCCAGTGGTGCCAACTTGGGCAAGTTACTTGAGCTCTCTGAGCCTCAGTTTTCTTTCCTGTAAAGTGGGAGTGATAACTGTCCCTACCTTCTAAGAATACTGTGAAGCAAAAACGTGTGTAAAGCAATAGCCACTCAGAAGAGCCCTTTCTCTCCCTGCTTGCCAGGGCTGAACCCCACCCTGGGGCCGGGGGAAGAGCACATGTTTCCCAGAAGCCCCCTTGGCTCCAAGCTGCCCAGGTCCCTCTCACCACTCCGTGCCTCCCAATAGAAGAGTGCTGTGTTTGATGGCTCTGCTGGCAGGTAGCTCTACACCCACCTGCTGCTTTGGATGGAGATCTCTGCCCTGAGAGCAGCTGTCAGACTGCAGATGGCCCCTCCCCAATCGAGGACTGGGGGTGCTGGAAGGGCTCCTGAGAACTTGATTGAACTTCTCAGATTCTGAGGCCCACAGAGGAAAAGCTCTTTACTTTCGGAGCCTGGGTTTCCCCATCTGTAAAATGGAGAGAATAAAATCCCTGACCGGCGGAGGCACCTGAGGGTGAGTGACAATTGGCGGAAAACTCCCAGCATGCAGTAGGTGTCCAAAAAATTAGGGCAATTATTAGTCATAGACCAATGATCAAAGTCACAGACCAAATAACTGTCTTCTAGAAATATTTCCCTGATTTACAGATGACAAGAGTGAGTAGCAGGGAGGGGGGTAGGAAGGTCCCACCAAGTGATGTGATCTGAAACCAGAAACCCCTTCCCTGGCAACTGATGGAGCCAGTTTTTCTGCTCCACGCCCCCGCAACAGAAGTCTCTTTTCTCCGCCCTTGCCTCCCTTTCTCTCTCTCATCCCCAAAGCAGAGCACCCTCTGTCCACCCACCTGCAGAACAGGGTGGGGGTGGGCGTGGAAGGATCCGAGGTCATGTGGACGCAAGGGAGCTGGCGCCCCACAGAAGGTGGAGAGGAGGTGGGTGGGGAGGAGGGGTCTTGGGTCACAGCGAAACCCTGGGGTCCTGCGGGAACCTGCCTGGCACGTAGAGGGGCTTGTAAGTGCACCCCCAGCGTTCACATGCGAACACTGAGGCCCAGAGGGAAACGCGACTGACTAGCACTTCCCTTGGGAGAGAGACACTGAGAGTGGCATGGGGCCCTAGTGTATGAGGCCCGGGACTGGGCTGCCGCCTCCTGCAAGGCAGAGGTCCTGCCTGACTGCATTTTGTCTCGAGGTGCTCGCTCCTGGCCTTGCTGGAGCTCAGTCCAGATCCTGATCATGCCTCTCCGCTTTCTGGGTCTCAGTGTTCCCATCTGTAAACTGGAGACTACTGCCAATCCTGCCTCTTCACAGACTGGTTCTGAGGCCAAAGGACAGCAGGTGGTGGGTGCACCTCAGCTATCACAGGACCCTCCCGAATGACCCTGGCAAGTCCTTCCTGACTCCCTGCAGATTTGAAGAGTCTGCTGATTTCCAAGTCCAGGGCTGCTTAGCAGGATTTACCACCCCAGCTTTCTCTCCCCATCACAATAGCACTTTCCTCTGTATCTAGCTGCTAGCTCTTCCCATTACTCAGCCACTAGGAGGAGAGTGCTGACATGCTTGGCCAGGTGATGCCTTCATGCCCCACATTTTGAGCCAGAGCAGGCTTTTAACCTGGGTCCGGCCCTCTCCAACCTGGCCGACCTCAAACAACATTCCGCTTTGCTTACATGGGCATAACACCTACCACATACGACGCCGTGGGGATTGAATACCATGAGTAATGCCCACGTGTGGCACCTGGCACAAGGTAAAGCCTCAGCACCCTCAGCTGTTACTGTTCTTCCCATTTTACCCACGGGACCAAGGCTCAGGGGAGTGTGGACACCAGGCAAAAGTCTCAGACCTCACAGGCAGCACTGGGTCCTAACACCCTCACCACTCTGCTCTCCCCTGCTCCTTCTCCCTCCCCTCCAAGTCTGGCACTTTCCAAAAAGGAAGAAAGATCTCTGTAATTTGAGAAGCACATTTGTCCTCCCACACATTCTGAATCCTTCCAGAGAGGCTGGCCAGGAGAGACGACCCCAGAGCTGGACTCTCTAGGGCTGGACCCCTGACCTGCAGGAGACAACCCCTCAACCCAGATATATTGCTATTTTTCATTAACATTTCTCACTTATATATTCAGAGATCATGATCTGAAATCAGGAAGCAGATGAATCCTAGTTTACTCAGCAGCATTTTCTTTCTGTTTCTTCAAACCATCGATCACAATTTAGATACAGTGAAACACGATGCCCCTCCCCTCCTAGAGGGAATCCTTAATCCCCTCCTGTGAAATGGAGAGGTTAGAATGACCTCCATTGACAGAAGAGGCAACTGAGGCTCAGTGAGGGGCATGAATGTCCCCTTTGAGTTCTAGGGGCAGGAGATAGGTTTCACCACGGGTCCCTCTGGACAGGGGATTTAGGGCCAGGCTGGGAGAAATTTTCAGTTCTAGAAGAGAGTCCTCTGTCCTCTTCGCTGGACTAGGCTCCTATGCGATTCAGGGTATGGGAAACAGAGGCCTCCTGGGAAGGAAATGGGGTCCCTAGCAGCGTCCGCTGAGGCCCAGTTGCTACTTAGGAAAACGTCTGCCTACGGGGGGGGGGGGCAGCTGGGTGGGGGCCAAAGTGAGGTTCTGAGAGGAATGGTCAGATGGGCAATCATCAAGACCCACCTCCGGCCGCCCTGTGACAGTTGCTGGAAGCCCTGCTGTGAGCCGACTCCACGTGGAGGTAGGTCACGGCCAGTCCTTAGCTCCCCCAGGCAGCCCCTGGGTGAATCGAGGGGTCAGGACAGCATGGACTGGCTTGGAGTCCTGGCAAGCTTTGAACGTGAGAACTGGACATTTCACAGATGGAAGTGTGAGGCCCAGAGAGGGGAGGGGTGGTTCAAAGGCCCCCAGCAAGGATTGACAGGTCTTATTTTTTCATAATGACAGTGATGGCTCCCCATGGCTGGAGCACCCTCTATGTGCCAGGCCTGTGCTAAGCACTTTACACACAATTCTATGGGGGCCACTATGAGTGCCCCCACTTTACAGATGAAAGAAACGAGGCTCAGAGAGGCTTAGGCAACTCTGCCTAGAGAGCTGCGGGCGAGGGAAGAAGACACGCTCAGGCAGACGGACTGTGGACCCTGGCTCCTTCCACAGCCCATGGACCTCTTAGGCAGCTTCCCAGGGCACACCTGCCCCTTGTCTGGTATACCTGGGGATCCCTGCCCAGGCGCCACAGAGTCGCCATGAATCATGCCTGCCCTGGGAAGCCGGCACCCTCACTGCCAAGAACGCACTTAGAGTGCACTCCTAAATGCTGCAGGAAGACGAATCCCCTTCCTAGGATGGGTTCTGGGTTTACCCAGCTCTAAGTCAAGGTAGGGGAGGGGAGTGTCCTGACCTTCCGCTTCCTAACCCTGCTGTGGACAACTTAGGATGCTCTTAGGTGGGGACCACTGGAGAGAAACTGGGCTGTTTGTCCATCGATCTGATGGAAGAGGGAGAAAAGACCTCCATGCCAGCTGGGGATGCCAGCTGGGGAAGGGCGAGGGTGTCTGCATGCCCCAGGTGGGGGAGTGGGAGCTCTCCCTCCCATCAAACAAACGACAAAGTTTGTCGGTCCAGGATGGGGAGGAAGCAGGTTGGCGATCGGTGGAAATTGGGAACAAGCTAGCCTGTTCTGTGGGTCTTCTCCCCGGTGCCTGAAAACGCGAAGGCGGAAGGCGTCCGTCTCATCAGAGGTGAGGAAGGCGGCCTTGGTTTGACACACAGCCATCGGTTTGTCAGAGACCTGGCCGCATTGGTGGCAAGGAAAGGGCACCTTCTTTGGGGGGCGGCCACCGCGCCTGCACCCGGGGCCGCAGCTGGCGCGCATCTGTAGCCTGGCCGGGCCCGCACCTCCGCGGCTGGCAGGGTGCGGGCGCCAACTAGCGGCAGCTCCCGCCACCGTGCCTGCCAGGCGGCCGGGAGACCTTGGTCTGCGGACGCAAGGGCCTGCACCCCGCCCCCCAGTACCTTGGATCTGGTGCCCATGGAGAGCCAGCGCTCTACGGAGGGCCGGAGCCGTGCCGGGCCCTGCGCCAGGTGCCAGGGCTCACAAGAGTCCCCCACTCTCTGGGAACCCGTCTGTGAACCCGCCGTAAGGGGAGAGGGAGAAATCAGGCGGAGGAACAAGCAAAGGGCACGGTGCAAACCCAAACCACTCGACAAATGGAATTTACCACCACCTGAAACTGCGGGTCATGGTCCCGCAACAGCTCCAGGGCAGCACGTGTTGTCCGCCCCCGGCCCGGGCCCTACCTGGCCACGACGCGCTGGGCCTTCCCGGAGACGTTCCTGGAGATGGGAGCGCCCAGGCTGGATCGCTCGCTTTCCTCTAGTTCTGCTGCTCGTGCCAGCGCGTCCGAGGGTGCGCGGGCCTGGGTCCGCAATCGACAACTGCCAGGCGCAGGCTCTCTTACAAGGTTCAGTAAGGGACCTTTGCCGTTCTTGCTTTCGAAATGGCCTGAGGGCGTGATATGAGGCCTCGAGCGGGGCAGGGGCCAGCTCTTCCGACGGTCGGGGTGAGGCCAGAGTCCTTCACCCCTTGAGCGCACGAGGGGCTTGATTTCGTTTGGCGACGACGAAATGGCGCACGCTGGGCAGGGGTCAGATCCGTGATGAGATCTTGCGGCCACCGTCGAATCCTAAGCTTCTTTACTTCCGAGGCTTGGAATTGACTGTTTTGCACCTGTCGAGAGCCGGAGGCAACGAAAATATAGCCCAGTCTCCAGAGCGGCGGGGAGGCTCAGCACGCGTTCGTTCCCCAGAGTCTAGGGAGGGATCTGGGGCGATAATTCGGAATGATTGGGGCTTGATCTTTCCCGTTGCCCTCCCAGCTGTAGCCGTCCCCTAGGCCTGCTCGACTGACTTAAGAGGCGGGAGAGGAAGGGGTTGTTTGCAGTGAAGCCCGGGAGAGGTTGGGCCACGCGGCTGGGAGTGGGAGCGGGGACGCGGAGCCAGGAGGGCAGGCAGTGCCTTGGCGAAACTGTCAGCGGTCCCTGCAGCGCAGCCAGAGCGCACGAGCCCAAGAAGTGGGATTGGATCCGCGGAGGCCACTTTCCACACGCATGGAGAAAGAAAATTCTCTCCTCTGAAAGCCGGGGCCCTTAGCTTTGCAGCCACTGCTCAGTTTTTCTTTTGTCGCCGACGCGCGTAGTGTTTCACGATGCAGGACCGTTTCACGCATGTAACCGTAGTTACATGCGTAAAGGAAAAAAATCGGGAAAACGCATTTTGCAGGCCTCGTCGTGTTTTTCAAAGAGCCACAGGCCGCCACAACGAAGAACGACGCCGCGAGGCCTGCGAGATCCTGAAACTTGTTTTGAGGGGAGAGTAGAGAGGAAAGGGGTTGTTGGCCCCAGGCCACTTAGGGTCCCTGGGAGACTCCCTTCCGCCTGTCCTCGGTTTGGCACAGGGGCCACCGAGGCTGGGACCAAAGCCGCGCAGGGCTGGGAGCGGCAGAGGCCGCCGGCCGGGCGTGGACGGCGCACAAAAATCCCATGTGGGTTGGAGGCTCTTGGGTCAGAGTAATTTGCGGGAGGAGGGAGGTGAGTAACCTCTTTGGGGCGGCTCCCAGTGCGGTGTCACCGGCCCTGGGCTCCCGCGGCCCCCAGCCCGGGGTTGCAGAAGTCACAGGCCCGAAGCAGCAAGAGCTGGGGAAGCCCGGCCGCGGCCAGCGGGGAGGAGGAGCGAAGGGTTTGCGCCCCAGCGTCAGGGAGATGCGACCCGGGAGAGGGCGACAAGGGCGCCTTCTGTGGGACCCGGACGTTCTAAGCAAATTTCTAGCATCTGCCCCGGGCTCCCAGAGCTCTCGGGGGCCCTGGGCTGTGGCACGGGGGCCTCCTCCGCGGGGTGGCGCCTTCCGCCCCTCCCCGTTGGGCGGCCTCCGGCAGGCCCCGTTCCTCCCCGCGAACGCCACCGAGGTGCCCGCGATGGGGGCTCCGCCGATTGGCTGTGCGACGCGTCGCTCGGGCCGGCCCCGCCCCGCGGGCCCCGGGGGTACTAACCCCGCGCGGGCGGCCACGGCCCCGCCACTTGATTCTAGAGGATTTGTTCTGGGGCTGCGGCCGCGGAGTCGGGGCGGCCGCGGGCGAGCTTCGGGGCGGGAGGCGGCGGCGGCGGCGGCACAGCCCCGCGGGGGCCCCGCCGCGGCCCAGGCAGCCGGAACAGCCGCGAGGGGCGGCCGCACGCGGTGCCGCGCGCCGGGGATGCGGGACTAGCCGGGCAGGCTGCGGACGGCCGTCGGGCTAGCGAGGCCTCGCAGCGGGCGGGCCCTGGCGAGTAGTGGCCGGGCGCCGCCCCCTGCGCCCTGAGGCCCGGGCCCCGCCGCTTCTGCTTTCCCGCTTCTCGCGGCAGCGGCGGCCGAGGAGGCGTCCGCGCCGGCCGCCCCCGGGGGAAGCCGCGCCGTCGCCGCCCGCCCGGCGCCCTGACGGTCGCTGTTATGCGTATTCCTGTAGACCCAAGCACCAGCCGCCGCTTCACACCTCCCTCCACGGCCTTCCCCTGCGGCGGCGGCGGCAAGATGGGCGAGAACAGCGGCGCGCTCAGCGCGCAGGCAGCCGTGGGGCCCGGAGGGCGCGCCCGGCCCGAGGTGCGCTCGATGGTGGACGTGCTGGCGGACCACGCGGGCGAGCTCGTGCGCACCGACAGCCCCAACTTCCTCTGCTCGGTGCTGCCCTCGCACTGGCGCTGCAACAAGACACTGCCCGTCGCCTTCAAGGTGAGTGCGGGACCCGGGGCGGGAGGGCGCCGGCCCTGGGGCTCCGGGCGTCCAAGCTGCGGGAGCCAGAGCCTCCGGAGCAGTGGGGAGGGGAGGTGCCCCAGACGCCGCGGCGACACCTGGGCACCCGGTTCTGTCTTGCTGCGCACTCGGCTTGAGGACAACGGCGTTCCGTTTTGGATGCGCCCTGCACGGATGACTTTTAAGGGGGTTGCCCCGCTCCACCTGGGTTTTAGGGCGCCCTGCGTAGAGACGTTGGTGCGGAAATGGGCGGATGGGGTTTTGCCCCCCCCCCCACCCGGATCGCTCAGATACAGCCCTGCGGGTAACGGAGAAGAGGATCCCGGGACCGGGGCAAGGACACCGCGGGTGGGGTGCGAACGGTGAAAGGGCCTACCCTCCGCCGCCAGCACCCCTCCTCCCGCGCCGCTTCTCAGACGCTTCCTGCTCACACCCTCGGGCTTCCGAAATTTTACGGGACGGCGCTAGGCCGGGATCGGGGCACTGCTCTCCAGACGTTTGCTGGGGGATATTCTGCGTCCTGAATGGCAGGTTGAGATTGGGGGACCCCTAACTCTGGCAGCCCCCAGCCATTTAGAGGACCTTTTTCTTTATGCCAGGGAGTAGGCGACTGTTTCATTTTCATTTTTTTAAGGGGGCAGCGAGATGAAACGAAAACGCCTCGGTTTTCCCCTAAACCTCTCACAGCTGCCGTGAGAAAAGGGCAGGGCAGGAAGGGCCGGCGGCTGGGGGTGGTGCTGCCCGAGGTGGCTGGAAGCGGCGACCGCTGGCAGCTGAGGCCGTCCCTGCTCCCATTAAGACGACTCCAAATTGGAAAAAAAGGATGAGTGGCTCTTTGAGGTCTCTCGGGTGACATCTTAAAATACCAGTGGGGGAAATCTCCCCGGGGGGGGGGGGGAGGCCCGTGTGACTTTAATCGTCAGATCGTCAGATCGGAGGTTTTACTGTCACTTGGAGCTTAAAAGGAGTCTTTGAAATTAAAAGAAGACAGGATGTTGACAGGAAATCTGGCCTTTTTAATCAGATCCCAAACATTTTCTCCTTGAAATTTTTACCATATGGATCCCCAGTCCCTGCACGCGGCGGCCACGTTTAAATGGTTGTGGCTGTGTTTAAAGTCTGATTGTTTTTCAAAAGGCATTTGCCTCTCCGTGCTCCTGGGGGTGGGGGACTTGGGGGAGATGGTGTTTAGGAGGACATCGCCACCCCCATCCTGCAGTTCCCAGCAGGTGCATCCTTCCGTTATCCAAAGACCCCCTCTCACTTTAAAGGGGTTTTCTGGGTGACCTTTTTCAAAACACCAATGAGTTTTGCATTCTGCATTTTCTCTGCATAACGAATTTAGGCTCTGCAAAGGCCAATAAACTGGTCCTCGTCCACACTTCAGGGCCAAATTTCATGCCCTAAACAGCTCTTGCATAAATTGAGTGGGGGTAGCAGCCCTGTTGTTATTATTGTTGATACTCTTTTTCGCTTGGAGACTTCGTTGCTAGGAGCATGTTGATTCCTCTTTCGCTGCAGCCGAAGACAACAGGGGAACTGCACCCCACATCATAGTGACTGAGCTGATTTCACAGCTCTGGCTGAGATTTCACTGAAAGGATGATTTCTTGGGACACGGTTTATGTAAGCAGTTGATCTAGGATTTTGGTGTGGAAGTCTGAGATTCCATCTTCTTGTTTTTGTGATATTTGAGGGAAAGTCTTTATTGTTTTTAAGCCTCTTCTCCACCCTGCATTGGAGAAATACGCAGTGCGCCTGGGACCTAGGGGAGCTGCCCAGCCCAGCCCCTCCCTTCCTTTCCCTGGGCTCCCTCTTCCTTTCTAAGCTGTCCCCCTGCATCCCCCCTGCCCCATGTCTTCAGGTGGTGGCACTGGGGGACGTGCCAGATGGCACCGTGGTGACCGTGATGGCAGGCAATGACGAGAACTACTCCGCTGAGCTGCGCAACGCCTCGGCCGTCATGAAGAACCAGGTGGCCAGGTTCAACGACCTTCGCTTTGTGGGCCGCAGTGGGCGAGGTAAGTGGAAGGGAGGCCTCGCCAGTTCAGCATTGGCAATGGCAGAGGCAGCAGGGAAGGAGGTTGAAAGAGGGGCCTTAGAATCCCGAAAAACAGGTCCCTAGACGCAGCTGTGTAAAAACAGCAATTTGTAATCCTGTAGGACGTTACAGATCGCTTTGAGGGGGTGAGGAAAGTTATAGTCTCTCGCCTGAAAAAGACACAGTTTTCTCCCAGTTTCTAGGGTTTACCAACTCCTGAAACCGTTCATGCCACCCCCTCTTTCCTGGTGAAGCACACCTGGTCTCACAAAAAATGCTGGCACGAAATGGTGGATTAGCAGGCTCAAAAAGGGAGCTTATAGGTCTTTCAGCAAGGCGGTTGCAGGACAAGTGCCTGGTCGGTGGGGCCCAAGCACCCCAGCCACCCTCTCCATAGGGGGCAGAATCTCCCCCACACCTCAGGCTCCGTCTCTCCAGCTGTGGTCTCCCAGACCCAGCTTCCCAGCCCCTTTGAGCCCTAGGTGGTCTGGAATGGAAGCTAATGCAGCTGAATGTTGGAAAGCACAGCTCGAAGGCTGCCATCTCCTGCCCCAGAGTCAAGGCTGGTGTGCCACCCTGCCTGTCTGACCGACCTTGGGCAGTAGAAGGAAGGCGGGACAGGGGTGGGGGGCTGTTGAACGGGAGGCTTCTGGGACCTGAAACCCATCATCACTTAACTCCTGGGTGGGAAAGTCCTAGAAACCCTGCCCCTGTGGAATGCAGGCCTGAGGGTCCACTGGCCCTTTAAGACCAGGAGACATGGGAGTCGCCCTTCCCAAGCATCAGGCCTGCCTCCAGCTTTGTTAAGAAGTAAGCCGGGTTCCCTCTGCTCCCCAACTCCACGCAGGCTGAAGCAGAACTGTGCTTTTCATCACCAATAAACAGGACCTTCTCAAGGTTCTAGTTCCTTCTGAGCCGCTAGTCCCGCTCTGAAATAGGCAGCTGGGCACCATTTTTTTCCTTTCCAGCCATTCAATGTATACATACAAATGTCAACCATATTTTGACTTTTCAGCATTAATTAAAACCAGGACATTATTTGCATGTAATAACTGTTTACTTGTTACTTTTTATGAAACTGAAATAGTTTACATTCTTTCAAACATTTCCTGTTCCTGTTGGCTCCCTTCCCCACGCACAGATTTCTTTCAAACGCTGCCCTTAACTGGTTGCAGGTTGATGGATGGAAAATGTTTCCTTTTATGAATTAAGCTTTCATTGCTGCTCCTAATTAGTCTCCAAGTCCCTTTTGTCATCCACAATCTCTCAAACCCTTTGCAACTTAATCCCAGCCCTGAGAGGAGAGTCACTGGTCCCTGGTCGGTGGCAGACAAGGCTGACGGCTCTGTTGACTGCGGGGCAGTGGCCAGGTCTGCTAGCCCAGGTGCGTGTCAGGGGCACCATAGCTGCTGCCTGTTGCGAGGCAGGCAGAAGGTGCTGTCGATCGGGGAGCCCAACAAGGCATCAGGAACTTGATTCTTCCTTCCCACTCCCTCTCCTGGGAGGTGAGATAAAGAGAAGAGACGACGATTTTCTGAGTTACCGAGACCTTGTCTGGCCATTCTGCACACTGAGAATGATTTTTTTTAGTGGTTTTCATACCCACAGACTTTGAGCCCCGCTCCCCAGGCCTGCAGGGAGGGAAACGGGTTTCCAAAGCATTGGTTGGGAGCTTACCCTTGTAGCAGGAATGGCTGAGGGAGGGATTGTGGCTCTGGGAGATGCAAGAGGCTGAGTTTATAAACCATTCTCTCATCCATCTCCTCTCAGTGGTCCATAACCAGTCTCAGTGGTCCTGGGAGGCAGGAAGTGATCTGAGGAGGAGTTCCGATGTCTGAGGAACTGTGGCTGAGGCGTTCAGCCTTCAGAGGCTCGAGGTCTTTGAGAGCCTGCATTCTAGTATCGGGCACCCTGTATTTGAGTCCTAGCTCTGCTAATGACTTGCTGGATGACGTTGGGCAAATGACTTAACCAGTCTGTGCCTCAGTTTCCTCAGCTTTGAGATGGGGATGATAATCATACCTACCTCATGAGATTTTGGGAAGGTTAGAGAAATTGATACAAGTGTATCAGCTGGCGCATACTGAGAGCTGGATACATGTTAGAGATTTTGTTACTTCAAATGCTTGGGACTGGAGGAGGACTTTGAGGTCCCTTTGAGTGGTGACAGCCACTGATTCTCTGATTACTGTGTGGTTTGGGCGGGGGTGGGGGAAACCCAGAAGGTGTGAGCTGCTGAGTGGGAGAGGTGGAGGCGGTTGGCAGGGAGGAAGGAGGGTGCCGGGTCCGCTGGCATGCAGACACACATCTGCAGTGCCCATCCTGCCAACTGGGAAATTCCCACCTGAGAGAACAGTCAGCGGTTGACAGTGACAATCTGGGCCACTTTAGGAGATGGGACACTTTGGATTTAAGGTCTGGGGTTGGGACCCAGAACCCTTGCCTGGCTCTCTGACTTCTGCCAGAACTGAGAAGTCTGGTGGAAACCTCTGCCTGTTTCCTCAGAAACAAGTTCTACATTCTGTCTGAATTCCAGGAAGATGGCTTTCCATGAAAGACATGCACCCAGTAACACCACAGAGCTCTTACGATAGGGCTGAAGGTGTGAACCAAGAAAAGGAAGGGAAGAAAACCAGGTCATTGCTGTCTCCTGCAGTGATTAGGGCCGAGGTCCCTGCCCTGCCAGACGCAAGGAGTCTATCTTATACAATATATATTTTGTATCAAACCTTACTATTCTACATTGAAATGTGTAAATAATGTAACCTCCCTATTTACATGCAGTTGCAAACTACGTTATTCCATAGCTATGATGGAGAAGAAAAGGAAAAGTAGTTTATAATAAAACCCTGATTTGAATATGTAAATGTTGAGGCCAGAGGGCTGCATGAGGTGGACGAATGCCCTCTACACAGAAGCCCACAGCAGAGGGAACAGGCAGGGTGGCAGAACTCAATCTGAACCTGGCCTGGCCAACACCATGACTTTCTGAAATTGTCAACAACTCTTGGCAAAGCGCGGAACAAAATTTAAAAAGAAAAAGGAAAAAGAACTGTCTTTCCTTCTGGAAAATTCAGTAGATATTAAAAGTACCAAAAAAAAAAAAAACCCTTATTTTATGTAAAACTGAATTAGGTTCATGACTCAGAGAATTTTTTTCTTTTACTTTTTTTTGGGACAAGGTCTCGCTCTGTCACCCAGGCTGGGGTGCAGTGGTGCGATCACTGCAGCCTCAACCTGCTGGTCTCAAGCAGTCCTCCCACCTGAATAGCTAGGACTATGGGCATGCGCCACCACGCTCAGCTGATTTTTTAAAATTATTTTTCGTAGAGATGGGGGTGTTCTTCACTGTGTTGCTCAGGCTGGTCTTGAACTCCTGGACTCAAGCGATCCTCCCGCCTCAGCCTCTCAAAGTGTTGGGATTACAGGCATGAGCCACCACTCCCAGCCAGAGGACTTTTATAAGCAAGTTTTTCCCTCCTAGGAAGAATGAATCTTCACCACCCTGGGCAGTGCTGGGTGCTGGCGTACCCCACCACATACACACACCCCACCCCTAACGCTGGCAGTGCCACCCAGCACTGTGGTGACCACACGCCACTGCAAATCCCAAAAATGCCCCTCTAGCAGGCGGCCACTGGCCTAGGTGAAAATGAAAAGCACATGGTCTCCTGAGCTGTGATCAACTAGTTAAAAAGCAACCGTACGTCCACGGAGATTCGGGGTGCGGTGTGCTGGTGCAGGCTGAGGGAAACCACTGGTTGGGGGAGAGATGGATGGCTTCTTGGCTGAGGTTGAGAAAACCCCAAGGTCCCCTGAGACAGACCCGTCCCCTCCCCCGCCCATGCAGCTCCTGTGGGTGGGCCGGGGACCTTCTACACATAGGAACCCAGGCAGAGAGGCTCAAGGACTTGCCTGAGGCCACGCTGCCACCCTGGTTTGTTCATGGTGGGTGCTGGAGGAGTTTCTGGAGCCCTAAAGGAAACCCATTTCCGAGACCGAGACTTCTCCCTTGCAACCAGGGCCAGCCTTCAGAGAGCCTGGATTTACACTTCCTGGGCTCCTGACAGATTGCAGGTTTGCCCAGGGCTCCTGCACGGAGTTATATCTAGACGCTGAGAGAGAGGGATGGATGGGTTTGCCGCTGCCGGGCAGAGAGAGAGCTGGGCAGGGCCAGGGGAGCTGAGGGGCACTCAGGGCGACAGCTTTCTCCCAACCCTGCTCCCTAGGCTCCCTGTCTCCTGAGGTCCCGACGCCTGCCCCTCCCTCTCACTCCTCCTCTTAGGCCCCACCCTCCTCTCCTTTGTACTTGGGCAGAGGTGGTGACAGGTTCAGAAGCTGGTGGAAGTGGCTGAGGTGTGCTGGTGACCTCAGGGGTGGCATGTGGTTTGCTACCTGGTGGGAGTGGGGGCTTCTCACTTCTCTTAGTACCTGTGTGGAGGGGCAGGCTCCGGCACATTCTGACTTTTCTGAGTCCTGCCTGGATACTGTGTGACCTGCTCAACTCACTGCTCCTCTCTGAGCCTCAGTGTCCTCATCTGCAAAATGGGAGCCATTATCTCCGCCTTTAATTTATTTAACAAATGTTGTTGAGCACCTACTATGTGCTAGATGCTGTCCTAGGGGCTGGAGACACCGCATGAACAAGACAGAAACTGGGGCCCTTGGGGAGCTTATAATCTAGTAGAAGGAGACAAAATGAGTAGATGGATTATTAAAAGCATACACATTGTGAAAAAATTCCAGCAGGTGGAGGGAATAGAGAAAGGGAGTAGGAGGGCCTGTGGTACTTCAGGTTGAGCTGCTTAGCCCTTTGTTTTTGTTTTTGTTTTCCTACGGGCCCTTCTGATATCTGGTGAAGCCCATACACCTTTCTCAGAATAATGATTTTTTTAAGGTGTAAAATCAAATGCACAGTATTACAATGGAAACCAATTCTATTAAAACATAGCAAAATACTTTAAAAATTGTGGTAAATGTACTGTTTTGTTCAGTGTATTAAATAAGATCTAGCATTGGGTCTAATGACGACCATAATTTTGAAGTTGTGACGAGCATAAAAAATATTTAGAGAAATCTGCAGCAACTGTAATGTGATATGTAAGTATCTGTGACGTCTGTTGGTGACAAGGTCACAGGTACGGCTGATAATACCTCTGTGGTTTGTTGCCTACGCTCATGCTTGAGAGTGATGCTAAATTTCAGTTAGAGGTTAGGGACAATACAGTTGTAATTTTTTCCTATCCCAGTTTTCAGGCTCGTTCAATTCTATGGAGCCAAGTTAAAAACGCCTTCTAGGCGTAGTGGCTTACACCTGTAATCCCAAAGCTTTGGGAGGCCAAGGCAGGAGGATCACTTGAGCCCAGGAGTTCAAGACCAGCCTGGGCACATAGTAAAAGCTTGAAAAAAAAACAGAAAAAAGAAAAAGAAAGAAGGGGGCGGGGGAGGGAGGGAGGGAAGGAAGGAAGGAAGGAAAGGAGGGAGGGAGGGAGGGAGGGAGGGAAGGAAAAAAAAATTAGCCATGCGTGGTGGCGCTCACCTGTTGTCCCAGCTACTCAGGAGGCTGAGACAGGAGGATCATGAGCCAGGGAGGTCCAGGCTGCAGTGAGCTATGATCGTGCCACTGCACTCCAACCTGGGTGACATAGCAAGACCTTGTCTCAAAAAAAAAATTAAAATTAAAAATGCCTACTTCAGATAAAGTAGATAAAGTGACCAGGGAAGGCCTGACTGAGAAGGTGGGTGACCTGAAGGAGCATTTTAGTAAACTTTCAAATGCTGCTGTGGGCCCAAGGCCCTGTGACAGGGCACTGGGGCCCATTAGTCCTCTGGGACAGAGTCTGGCCCCCAGGGCTCTGGGCTGTCTGCCTAAACTCCCCATCATAACCAAGAAGGTGCTGGACAATGCTGGCAGGGTCAGAGGCTCAGGGACCCCAGGAGAGTGCTGGGCTGGTTACAGGAGGAAGGGGTCCAGGAGAGAAATGACCTCAGAGTGAGGAAAGGCAGTAGCGGGTGGTCGGGCAGGGAGCCCGAGGCATCTGCCTGGCACTTCCCTAGACCATCTACACTTTCTGCTTCCAGAAATCATGCAAAGCGGCCCTGTGACCTGAGAGTGGGAGACCAGGTCTGTTCTGACCTGGGGCTCCGGGGGCAAGTGCAGTCAGAATTTCCATCCCTGCCTCAGCCGGCTGCCTTAGGAAAAGGCTTCCAGAGAACCCCTCGTTTCCCAGTTAGAGTCACACCTCAGTGGGTCTTGAGCTTTAAATTCCCCCTGGTGTCTCAGAGGGCCTTGAGTCCTGTGGCATGGCTCCTGGCAACCTGGCTGGTTTAATTTTGTTCTGGATTCTCCTGCCTCTGGGTCTAGGCTTTTCACTTGATCAGTTGACCAACAAGTACCCGGCCATGCAAAGAGAACTGTGAGATACTGGTCTCCACCCTGAGCTTCATCTCCCACCTGCAACATGGGGATGTTGAAACCTACCTGCTTACCTTGGAGGCTTGTCAGGGGGACACCAGAGGGATGCGCTTGGGCAGCCTCCCTCGGTGACCATCCAGTGCCAACCCTGGGGTACAGGTGAGAGTGTGAGACCATTGGCCCCTACCCACAGGGAGTTCCCAGACCTGTACTTGGGATCCAGAGGCAGGGATGGGGGATAAATCTGGCTTGGGGGATCTGCAAATCTCCCCCGCTCCCTGCCACCAATCTCACAGAGCATGAGGCTGTGGATCATAATAGAGAATAGGGTGAGAGGAGGACTTTTACCCAGACCCGTAAGCTCCCAGACACGTCAGAGAATTCACTGTAGAAAGTAGAGAGAAGACTGTTGAAAGTAAATCTTCATAAACTGCTTTCTACACAGAGAAACCTGTCTAAACATAAAATGACAGAAGAACAAGAAATAGAAGTGAAAATGAAAAACTGCCCGGCGTGCGAAGGCAAACTGTGCAGGCCGGTGCCCCCGGGAAACTGATGGCCACAAATATAGCATGGAAAGTATTAACAAGCTTAATATATAGCGATTTTTAAAAGGCACTAAAACCTTCACAGGAAACTAAAAGAACATGAAGCAATAATATGTGTTGGATTATGATGGATAATAATCATATAAAAAGTTTCAGTCTCACTAGTAGTAGAAAAAAAGCCAAACAAAATCAAGAGAGTGTAAAAGATCTTCCATCTTGATAGACACGTCCCTGGGGTGTGACGCAGCCTCACACGCGAGGGTGACGACTAAATCTCTCCAGAGAGTCATCTCCCTCCAAGAGGGATCAGGGCCCGTAATATGTCCCAACCCTCTGCTGCCGTGAAATCACTCACCGCTTCTTGGAATCTATTCTAAGGAAATAAGCAGAGATGCAGACAAAGATTTTTATAAACAAAAGGTCACTTTCATTTTATTTTAAATGGTAAAAAAAAAAAAAAAAAACAGTATTTTAAAAGTTTTTTCCCCTCTCAGGAATTTTGAATGGAGACTTTGGAGCCAAATGTCTATCTAAAAATAGAACAACATTCTGGAAATAACAGTTGTGTCTACAGAAGAAATGTCTGCAGCTCCCAAATCAGTCCTTTTTCAGCTCCAGCTGCACACATCAATAAGAAATTAGCAACGATGTAAATACCCGAGAGTAAGGAGGTAGATAAATAAAAGATGAGGCTTCCTTGAGTTGAAATATTTCGCAGCCATTAAAAATGAAGTTTATGGAGTTTTAATGACGTGGGAAAGTACTTCTGATGTGATGTTAAATAAAAAAAAAAAGCATGAAAATCTGTATTTTAGTAGCACTGCAACTGTGTAAATATACAAACCCATACAAAAAGAGCTGGAAGGGAAAACGCCGAATGGTAACGGTGTCAATCTCCAGCTAGTGGAACCGTGGGAGGATCTTTTCTTCTTTGTTTGTATTTTCTATGTTCTTGAATTTTTCTACAAAGATCACCAATTACTTTCAGAAAATAGAATATACCCATCCTGCTCCCCGCCGTAAAATCCTGTGGGTTTCTGAATAGAAGAGACAGCAGAAAGGCCAAGAAGCGGGGAACATAAGCCAGGGTGGCCGCGGCATGGGGCAGGGAGGTGACAAAGTTGGCATCAGACCCCCCAGGCCTTGAATGCCAAGCCCAGCAGCTTGAGCTTCACCCAGAGCCCTATCTTTTGCCCAGGTTGAAAGAGGACAGAGTGCCCCTTCTTGAAAGTTAGGGCCTTCCAGGAGTAGGTACAGGTGGGAAAGCAGGGTATTGTGGAAGCTCCAGGTGCCAACTGCCTGCCTCTATCCCCCACTCTCCCCAGGGAAGAGTTTCACCCTGACCATCACTGTGTTCACCAACCCCACCCAAGTGGCCACCTACCACCGAGCCATCAAGGTGACCGTGGACGGACCCCGGGAGCCCAGACGTAAGTGCCACCGAGCCCCTGAGCCCCTGCATGGGGGAGGAGGGTCCAGTGCGGGAAGGACGGCAGCTAGGTCAGACAGATGGAGCCCTCCTGGGGGTTTGCAGTCCTTGGCTCTGTGCCCCCACACACTGCGTGCCTGCTGGCAAACCCCTAAACCATCTGGGCTTAGCATGAGTCTGTGGGAGGCCAGCGAGGAGGCCGGGAGTGGAGATGACTGTCCGTGGAGACTGCTGAGGGAGTCCAGGAAAGGAAAAGGATGGAGAAAGCTTTCAGATGTGGCATTTGTGGGGTGCTTGTGTGTTTCTGGATGGAGCTTGGGCCAGACTTGCTTTACTGTGCCCCCAGCTTCTCTGCCGGTGGCTGAGAGATGGGTGGAGGGCAGGAGTAATCAAAAGTCAGGGGCTGGCCTGGATGTGAGGCCAGGTCTCTTCCTTGGAAACTGGGTCTTTGAATCTTAGCGTGTGACTCGCTCAGGTCACCCAGAGCCCTGGCACCCGGACCCTACGAGCAGGGAATTCTGGTCCATCAAAGCAAGTTTGTGTTTAATTCTCTCTGCTTGCTGAAGGTCAGATTAAGGCTGGGGAAGTGGGAGGGTAGGCCGAGGCTCTGTGTCCGCAGAACGAATGAGTGAATGAATGAAACAGAGCCAGCCAGCTTCCTGAGCTCCTCCATCCACCTCCCCGAGGCATTTTTCAGCTTGGTGCACTGAGGGTTGGCCTGCCCCTCTCTTTCTCAGAAATGTGACCCTTTGCAGTTTAGAAGTCACTATTGAATGGGATCTTTGGGACAGCAGAGCCAGAGGGGTCACCCAAGTTCTAGTGAGGAGAGAATCCAGGCCTGAGGGAGTTGGGTACCTGAATAGGACCTAATGCTGTGCAAGGTGCAGGGAAGCGCGCCAGGCTTCAGTCTTCCCAGACACAAGATTCTAGGCTGAGCAGGCCTGGGGCAGGAGGCCTCGCCCTGGGCTGGCCCCTCCCTTCTTGGGAGTCAGCTGGGCCTGGCACCCCATCATCCAATTCCTGGGCCCATCCCAGCATCTGGCCACTTGGGAAAGGCTTGGAGCTGAGCCCAGCAGACCTGGAAGAGTCTCTCTCCAGGGCTCTCAGGGTCACCTCTGCCAGCCCTGAGCCCCTGCACACATCCTTAGGCCTGCACGGTCAGCTCCCAGCCAGCACTTGCTCTGACCACACTCCTGCCGGTTCCTTCCTGCTGAGATCGGACATGGACCAGCCCATGCTCTTGGCCTTGGGCTTCATGACCCTAGGCAAGTCATGTCTTCTTTGTGGCCTCAGTTTTGTCATCTGAGAACTGGATCGGTGACTCCCAGAGTCTCAAGGCAGTGATGGCTGGGAAGCCCTCGTGAGCCGTAGACCACCATAGTGCAGAGAGCAGGTTGTGAGTCAGCCTTCCTGGCTGTGGGACCTTGGGCTAGTCATCTCCATGCCTCAGTTTCCTGAACTGAAAAATGAGATTCACACAAGCAGCTACCTCATGATGCTATTGCGAGGAAACAATGGCTAACTCTATAGAAATCTCTTAGCGGTGGGGGTTGGCGGGTAATCTGTCACTTTAGCCAGGGCTGTTATCTGCAGTGTGACCTAGGGCAAGTCACTGACCTCTCTGGGCCTCAGCTCCCTCCTCCATGAAGTGTGATGATGCCACCCACCCTGCGGGCCTGGAGGTCGGGGCGACGAGTGGACAGCACATGGCCATAGCACAGAGGGATCCCATGAGTCACTGGGTCCGCAGCGTTCTGTTGTCCTCAGTACCCAGCCCCCTTCCTACACTCCTACCACCACCATTAGTCAACGGTGAGCTCTCCCATGGGCAGCAGCTGGGTGGCTGCCTTGGTAATAGAACTGCAGGCATCAAGTCTCCATTGAAGGAGGTGGCAGGGTCAGCATGGGCAGGAGCCACAGTTGGGCTCAGGGTGGGGATGTGGCACTCAGGAGCCACTCCAGAAAGAGGGGAGCACCCAGTTGGTAGATGCTCGGGATAGGGGTCTTGAGGCTTGGTGGGAAGATCCCAAGGGACCGAGCAAGGTTGGCACCTCTGACAGCCCTCCATGCTCAGCTCAGCCCACCCCAGAGCCACCCACTCTGCCCTGCTGGGGCCCCTGGATGAGCGTGGAGACTCAGCCCTGCCTGTGGGAGATTCCAGCGGAATCCCCTGCCTGCTCTTCCCTGCCTGGGTCTCCCAGACCTGAGATGGCCCTTTCTGGGGTGAGCTGAGAGGTAGAGGGGTGACTCAGGATGAGGCAACAAGAGGGAGGGACAGAGGCTGGGTCTGGAGACCCGTGGCATCAGAGGCCAGGCTTGCTGCACCACCTGCAACAGGTGGCCTGCCTCTCTGGGCCCCGGCAGGGGCTGGATCAATGGTTTTATTTACAAAACAGAGCAGAGATGGGGTGCCGGGGGGGCAGTCTACTAGGTCCCCCATCCTTAGGACCTGCCTGCTCCAGTCCCTGGCATATCCTGGCCCTGATATCAGGTGCCCCCCATACCCTGGGTTGCAGCCCCATTCCTTTGTCTTTGACCTTGGACAAATCCTTGGCCTTTCTGGTCCTCAGTGTCCCCATCTATAAGAGTGAAGGGACCAGCTCGGTGGCTCCTGGTCACTGAGCAACCTCTTCCCTTGTGCCAGGCCCTGTGCAAAGTCCCCATTAACTGCTCTGCTGGGCAGCCCCAGGAGAAGATAGAGGCCAGGGCGTAAAACCTCTTGCCCACAGTGACCGTCAGCACACCCTGGGGGCTCCGACCGGGGGCTCCGGGAAGTGAGGGCCACTTGGAAGGGCCTTTTCGCCTCAGTGCGCTCAGCTGTCAAATGCATGGTATTGGTGTCTGCCTCGGGGAGTCGCTGTGAAGGTTGACTGGGTTGACCATGGCCTGGCCCCAGGAAGTGCCCCACAGCCTTCGTGGGTTGTGTGTTTTTTTTTTTTTTTTTTGAGACAGAGTCTCGCTCTGTCGCCCAGGCTGGAGTGCTGTGGCCGGATCTCAGCTCACTGCAAGCTCCGCCTCCCGGGTTCCCGCCATTCTCCTGCCTCAGCCTCCTGAGTAGCTGGGACTACAGGCGCCCGCCACCTCGCCCGGCTAGTTTTGTGTATTTTTTAGTAGAGACGGGGTTTCACCGTGTTAGCCAGGATGGTCTCGATCTCCTGACCTCCTGATCCGCCCGTCTCGGCCTCCCAAAGTGCTGGGATTACAGGCTTGAGCCACCGCGCCCGGCCCTTCGTGGGTTGTTACAGGCCTTTTGTGCTCCTGGACTTCCTTTCTCGGCTTTTTTCCTGTTTTGCCACCTCCGACCCTCTGAAATCTGAGCCTGCTGTGGGGTGAAGTGGGAGTAGGGGCTGGTCCTGGAAGCCAAGGACTGGGAATCTGTAGATCCCTGAGGCCGGCTGTGGGTTCTGTGGCCAGGTCGTTCCCCTCTGGTGCCCTGCAGAGCGTGCCCGGCCTGCAGCCAGGTGGCCAGCTGGGTTTGAAGGCTGGCTTGGTGGCTTCCTGCCTGTGTGGCCTTGGTTTCTGAGGTTCTCAGTGCTGGTGTCCCTCAGAGTCACTGGGGGCTGGTTAAGAAGCAGGTTGCTGAGCCGGGTCCAGGATCCCAGCAGGAGGGGCTGCGACACCTGGCAAGTCTGGCATGGACCACGGTGGGGGAACGGACCTCACTCCCACCTAGCCTGTGCCCGTTACCCCCTGCCCTCCCTCCCACACCCTGCTCTGGCCACCCTGGCCTCCTGGCTGGTCTTTGAACTTGCCAAGGACACTCCTGCCTCGGAGGCCTTTGCACTGCTCTTTTATCTACCTGGAGCACTCCTCCCCGGACACCCCCAGATGCATGGCCCACTCCTTCACACCCTAAAGCTTCTGCACTTCTCAGCAGCGCCCCTGTTTCAAGTGGCACACACACACACACACACACACACACACACACACACACACACACACACACACACACAGCCTTCCTCACCTCTCCCCTTTTCCTTCCTGGCTTTAAGGTCACCCCGAGCACTTACCACTACCACCTTCTAAGGTGCTACCTAGTTCGATAATTTGTTTCATTTGTTATTCATTGCTCCCATTTTGTTTTGTTTTGTTTTTTGAGATGGAGTCTTGCTCTGTTGCCCAGGCTGGAGTGCAGTGGCAAGATCTCGGCTCACAGCAACCTCCACCTCCCAGGTTCAGGAGGTTCTCTTGCCTCAGCCTCCCGAGTAGCTGGGATTACAGGCACACGCCACCACGCCCAGCTAATTTTTGTATTTTTAATAAAGCCAGGGTTTCACCATGTTAGCCAGGCTAGTCTTGAACCCCTGACCTCAAGTGATCCGCCCACCTCAGCTTTCCAATGTGCTGGGATTACAGGCGTGAGCCACTGTGCCCAGCCCTCTATTGTTTATGCTCTACAAGGGCAGAGTTCTTTTCTCTGGTTTGCCAGGCCTTGGTATAGCTAGACCCCGGGAATGCAGGCAGGAGCCCTTCATAGCCGCTCCATAAATCGCTGATGAATAAGCAAATGATTCATTAATGTCATTTCGGGTAGTGCGAAGTCCTATGAAGAAAAACAAAGCTGGGAGAAGGAGTGGAGGGTGCAAGGGATGGGACAAGGGGTGGGGTGGGGAGGCCGCCTGAAGAGGTGACCTTCAAAGGTGGCCTCCAGGGGCCTGAGGTGGGCAGCCAGCAGAGTGGCTGCCGAGGGCTTGGCGTGGGCAGGAGGAGTGACCCTAAGCCCACAGTTGGGCCTTTGAGGGCCTTAAGAATTTCTGCAGTTTCTTCCTGGGCCGAGGAGAGGCAACTGCTCCAGGTCCCTGGCTCCCAAGACCCCCACAACCTCCAGGAGTGTCCGCTGGGCCAGGAGCAGGGGAGGGGAGTCTGCCCAGCAGGAGGGAAGGGGTTAACCACAGACCTCCCGGATTCTCCTAATCAACCCCAGGCCGCTGGAAGCCCCACTTGCAGCCCCGGGAGGGAACCGCTGGCCTCCCTGCCCGCTGGCCCCCGGCCAGCCCGTTTCCCTGCCCAGCCACCGACCCGGCTTTCATCTGCTCACAGGGGGCCGATTCACAGCAGACCACCCCAGGCCCGGCACCCGCCTGCGATTCCGCGAGGCTGTTAAGAGTCGGGTGTAAATCTCCTGACAGGCCGCAGAGCCAGCTTCGGGCCCGGCGCCCCACCCTGCTGCTGGGCAGACAGTGGCTGCTGTGTCTGGGTCACAGCCGCACCAGGCAGCCAAGAAGGCTGCCAAGTGGCTTCAGATGGGTGAAGGGCCTGGTCATTGGAGCCCACACTGTCCCCAGCCGACGATGCTGTTCCTGTGGCCCTGCCCGACTCTGCTTCTCCCAAGAGGCTGAACACTGAGCTGGCCTCTTGCCTGTCGGACCTTACGGCCAGGTGACCCAGCTCTTCTCTCGTGGAGGTCTTGGGAAGCGATGACCTTAGCAGCTGGGCTCCGTAGAGTGTGTGGCCTTTCCGGGTTTGAATCTCAGAGGTGCCACACACCGTGTGACCTTGGCTGTGCGCCTCCACTTTTCCATCTGTAAAACGGGGGTGATAGTCACAGCCTATCAGAGGGATGAGACCCTTGGAGACAAAATGCATGGCCCACCTTGCACAGTGCCTGGCACATCATGGATGCCTGCTAAAATGGTTGCCACTCCTATCATAGAGGCTTGTGTTGGGCCTGCATGGAGGCAGGGGGTAACCCTGATGGTCTCTTGGTTTCCCCAGAGGCACCTGGTGGGGGTGGGACCCCAGGCTGGCCAGGCTGGTGGTGGTGAAGGATTCCCTGGGGACAGTGGTAAAGGAGCCCCAACCCAGAATCCAGCCCTGGTCCTCTAGCTCCCACACTGTGTGACCCTGGTGAGTCCCCAGCCTGGCTGCGGCCCAGCATTCCTGCCCCCTCTTTGGCCTTTATCATATGCCTGTGAGGTTGGTCACCCCCACTGCACAGATGCGTCAAAAAGGAGCTGTTTGCCTAGGAGCAGATGGCCAAGTCAGAATGGGAGCCCAGAACGCCTTCCTCGAAGGCCAAGGCCTGGCGGGCTGTGTCATTGTTGAAACCTTTCCTGACCCTCGGGGGTTAAAGGTGTGATCCGCATTTTGCAGATGAGACAGCTGAGGCCCAGAGGGCAAGAGTGACTTGCCCAAGACCATGACCACGGGTGGGTGAGAGCTGCCTGGTATGAGCTTGGGGCGGCTGGGTCCTTGGGAGGGGCAGGCTGGGGTCTGCCCTCCATAAGTGAGGGCTGTAGGCACTAATCCAGGCCATGCTGGAGTTGCTGTCTGATCTGAGCCCAGCAGCTGGAGGCTGACAGCAGCCAGGACAGGCCCTGAGGGCCAACACGGGGCTTTCCCCAGCTGTCTCCATCCTCTGCTTTTAAAAACATGTGGCCTGTCCTCCAGCTCGTCGGCACCCTCAGGGGTTAGACAGTATGATAACCACTTTACAGATGTGGAAACTGTGGTCCGGAGGCAGAGAGGGACTTGGGCTAGAGCAGGGTTTGACTGGAAATTGCACTCTCAACCCTGAGCTTCAGAGCAGGGAAGGGCCCCTGGTGGAGTCCACTGAGACCTTCTCATCTTCCTCTCCCAAGTCTTATTCTCCTGGGCCTGAAGACGGCGGCTCTGGGCCCTGGGGCTGGACGGGGCCCTAACACCTATTGTGGAGTCCTGATGGTCAAAACACAGGCTCTAGGGAGAGCAGGTGGCCATGTGTCTTCTGCATGACCTTGAGCTCACTGGCTGTCCAGAGCCTCAGTTTTTTCACCCATATGATAGGATGGTGGCAGACGTTACTTAAGAGGATGTTGCAAGGCGAAACAAGACGGTGCGTGCCAGCAGCTTAGACGCTGCAGTGGAGGAAGCGCCTAGGGAGCATCTGCTGCCGTTTTGATGACTTCCACTCCTGCTGGCCACTGCTTTAAAGGGCAGTCCTAGCCTGCAGAGGTGCGATGGGGGCTCTCTTGTGGGAGAAAGGGGGCTTCCTGGCGGAGGGGCTCCTGGACTGGGCTTCACAGGACAGGAAAGCATTGCTGGCAGAGGCTGTCCTGAGCTGAGGCTCTGAAGACTCGGGGGCAGAGACTATTTGAGAAATACTAGGAACAGCAGCAGCAGGAAGAAGTGGTAGTGGGTGGGCCCTGGGGCCAGCAGCCTGGCCTTCTTTTCTTTTTGGAGCCCCTCTGACCACCGACTGATCTTTGCTACCTTAAATCAGCGACTTTCAAAAGGAAGGGGCCTCAGTGGGCAGACTGTACAGATGGGAAACTGAGGCGTACCAGGACTGGGCCCCAAGTGACGGAGTGGGTTAGGGCCAGAGCTCCCCACGCAGCTCTCGCTCTGGGTAACTGAATGAAAGAGGCTTTTTCTGAAGGCCATCTTCTTTCCTCAGGCACAGGAACTTCTGTCCTCTTCCCAGTGTGAGGGCCCCAGCCCCGTGGCTCTGAGACTCTCTGGCGCCCTGGCCACGTGGGGCCGCCTTGGCTCCCCTCTGCCCCTCCCTGGCAGTGGCTCCAGCATTCCACAGTAACAAGGAAGCAATTTCCGAAGTGCTGCTGGACTCCCCTCCTCCGGGAAGTCTGCCCTGTGGAGGGCAAGGGAGCATATGGCGGGAGCATGGGTTCTGGGGTCAGATTACCTGACCCGCAGCCTGGGTCCTGGAACAGCCGCTCAGCGTCGGTCTCATGGTGAAGCCTCAGTGGCCCCTTCTGAACAATGGGAACAAAAGGGAAAGTGTCAGGAAAAGAGCCCTGGGCTTGGAGTCAGGGGACCCGGGTATGAATCCTGCTTTGCTGCTCATGCTCTGTGTCCCTCACATGACTTTGGCATCCTGGCCTCCGCACCCCAGTCTCCAGCATGGAGATGATAGTTCTGCTTCCTTTGGGCATGAGCAGAGATAAAAGCGATGGTCATGATGGTGGTGACCCACGTGGCTAGAAAGTGTCCACACCTTAGGCCAGCACCTCAACCCACAAAGACAGTGTGATGGGGACACCGCAGCTTGGGGTGGGGGAAGGGAGTGTGACTTGAGTGAGACCACCAGACTACAAGTGGCAGGACCCGTCCTCGAACCCAGGCTGGCTGTGAACCCCGCCCTCTTCCGCCAGGCCGCGGGAGTAACTGTAAACACTCTGTGTACACTGTGTGACTCAGAAACAGGGGACTTTATTCTCCTGTGACGAAAGTGACAAGGCCTGAGGTTTTGCACCAGCCCTGTTGGCTCCCTTCAAGCTTGTGGCTGACTAAGACACCCAGATCCTTTGCACTCAGGCTGTCGTCGGATCAGTCTGTGGTCCCCACATCCACATGGCGGGCTTCATGCCTGTTAAGATTCTTCTGCTCACTTGTCCCCCAGCTCATCCACATCTCCCTGCCATTTCCAGTGGCCTCAGGAGCAAGGACAACATTTCCTCCAAGCCCTGTTAGGGCTGAAGACTGGGTCTGGAATTGGAAGCTCTGGCTGTACTGGGCCTGCCCTCCTCAGGGTAGCAGTCAGGTGCCTTCCAAAAGGCACCCCTTCCCCATCCGCCCAGGCCCCACCCATCCCACTTGCCCCATCCCCAAGGGCATCTGAGTTTGCAGACCCCGGCTGAACTCGCCCCCAGGCCATGTTTTCCCCTTTGTTGCCAAGGGTCCCGGGAGGCAGCAGTGGGGGGCCTGGCCAGAGACCAAATGGTCTTATTCCTGCCACCAAGTGGCCCTTGGATTCCTGGTCTGGGGCCTCATTGGAGGAGAAGGTGGGGCTCCCTGTTCTTGGTGACTGGCTGAGCCCCTGTGGCTCCCAGGCCCCCTGCTTTCTTTCTGAGGCTCCCAGATGCCCGTTCAAGCTTCCAACACGGATGTGTAGGGAGCTTGGGGGCCTACAAGTACCAGAATCCATTGCATTCCCATTCTGAAAATCAGAAATCAGGCCCACGCAAGGCCTCAGGCTCTGTCCCCTCATGCCCTACAGTGGTTGACAGTCTTTTCCCACTTTTCGAATCCCCAGGAATCACATGTCCAGGCCCCAGGAAGCACAGTGAGTTCTGTTTTACCTCCCATCTACATCTTGCCTCTTCTCCCTCTGCCAATCTAGAAAATGCACACATTCCTCTAGACCCAAGGCCTTAGGCAAACCTTCTCTTCCTCCTCAGCTCCTTCCACATCTTTTTTTTTTTTTTTTTTTGAGATGGAATCTTGCTCTGTCACCCAGGCTGGAGTGCAGTGGTGCAATCTTGGCTCACTGCAACCTCCGCCTCCCGAGTTCAAGCGATTCTCCTGCCTCAGCCTCCCGAGTAGCCGGGATCACAGGTGCCCACCACCATGCCCAGCTAATTTTTGTACTTTTTTTTAGTAGAGATGGGGTTTCACCATGTTGGCCAGGCTAGTTTCAAACTCCTGACCTCACTCAGGTGATCCGCCCGCCTCGGCTTCCCAAAGTGCTGGGATTACAGATGTAGCCACCATGCCCGGCCCACACCTTCTTTTCTAAAGGGTCCCAGGTCCAGGAAATCCCACCCTCTGCTCCACGTGTGACCTCCGACAAGCTTCCTCGCTTCTCTGCAGTTGCAGTTCTCTTACTTGTAAAAGAGGGCTTGGCCACCCTGCCTGCCTGGCAGCCTCCCTCCAAGTCATGTGAGGCAGAATGGTTGTGACCATGTTAGGGTTGATCAGCCGAACCCTGGAGTGCACAGTCCTCCAAGGGAGCGGTCCTTTCCTCAGGTCAGCCCTGGAGAAGCCGCAGCCACTTGGGGGGTGTGAACAGGGACGTTCCGGGGAGCATGGTGTGTAAGGGAACTAAAGGGGAAGCTTGGGAAGAACTGAAGTGTGAGTGGAGGGGACAGCGGAGTGAACTGTGCCTCCAGTGGCCAGCAGGAAGGAGGGATAGCAGCGTCATCCTCGCCATTTTGCAGATACTGAGTTTGAGCTCCAAGGTGTGCTACTAAAAAAGCAAGTTACAGAATGACATGCCCAGGCTGAGACCGTTCAAGGGAGTTCCATGAGAAACTTACTCTGCGTTTTCCATTCCTGGAAGATGAAAAATGTCTGGAAAGAAACTGGTCACAGTGGGGACTCTGGAGAGGAGCTTAGAGGGGTGGAAACAGCCTTATCTGTAATGCTTTTATTTTTGTAAATATTCGTATGTTGCTTGTGAAATGTAAAATTAGTAATTAAAAAAGTGTGTGTGGCAGGGGAGGTCCCTGCAAGCTTGACGTCACTCCAGAAGTGTCCCTCGGCCTCAGCAGGCTGCAGGAGGGTGGGGGCCTGGCCACCTTGACCCTCCCAGCACCGCTGAGCCCTCGGATGTGAGACTGGGATTCTTCCTGTGTGGGCTCTGGCAGATAGGGAGTGGGAAATGCTGGCAGTTTTCTCCAGGTGTGACATCTCGTCCCTGACCCCAGCTTCCAGGCACAGATGGCCGTCTAGTCCCTCACACAAGCCCCCTACACCTCTGGCCAGCATCCTGGTGGAGTTTTTTTCTGCCGGAAGCCCAGAGAGAAGGCATGTTCTGGGGATCCCTGAGTGACTTAGGGCTGGAAAAGCCTGCAGTCCCATCCTGGGGCCACCTCCCATTGTTCTTGTAGACATGGGAGACAGTGTGCAAGGCAGGCTGGGATGCTGGGAGGCAGAGGTGGGCAGTGCTCCTGGGTTCTCTCCCTGCCTCCCTTGGGGGCATGAGCCACTGTCTCATGTGTGTTGCCTCAGTTTCCTTTTTTAGATCTAGGGCCCTCGTTCTGTTGCCCAGACTGGAATGCAGTGGTACAATCAGCTCACTGCAGCCTCCACCTCCTGGGCTCAAGTGATCCTCCTGCCTCAGTCTTCCCAGTAGCTGGGGCTACAGGCTTGTGCCACCCCACCTGGCTAAGTTGTTTTTTTTTTTCAAATTTTTATACAGACAGGGGTCTCAATAGTTGCCCAGGCTGATCTCGAACTCCAGGGTTCAACTGATCCTCCCACCTCAATTTCCTGAAGTGCTGGAATTATAGGCGTGAGCGACTATACCTGGCCCTCAGTTTCCTCCTCTGCTAAACAGTGTGTTGTAGAGGTTTAGATCACTGCGTGTTGTAGAGGTTTAGATCACAGTGTGTTGTAGAGGTTTAGATCACCGTGTGTTGTAGAGGTTTAGATCACAGTGTGTTGTAGAGGTTTAGATCACCGTGTGTTGTAGAGGTTTAGATCACTGCGTGTTGTAGAGGTTTAGATCACTGGGTGTTGTTGAGGTTTAGATCACAGTTGTTGTAGAGGTTTAGATCACAGTGTGTTGTAGAGGTTTAGATCACCGCGTGTTGTAGAGGTTTAGAGCACCGGGTGTTGTAGAGGTTTAGATCACCGGGTGTTGTAGAGGTTTAGATCACCGGGTGTTGTAGAGGTTTGGATCACTGGGTGTTGTTGAGGTTTAGATCACCATGTGTTGTAGAGGTTTAGATCACCGCGTTTGTAGAGGTTTAGATCACCGCGTGTTGTAGAGGTTTAGAGCACCGTGTGTTGTAGAGGTTTAGATCACCGTGTGTTGTAGAAGTTTAGATCACTGCGTGTTGTAGAGGTTTAGGTCACCGGGTGTTGTAGAAGTTTAGATCACAGTGTGTTGTTGAGGTTTAGTTTAGATCACAGTGTGTTGTTGAGGTTTAGATCACCGTGTGTTGTTGAGGTTTAGGTCACCAGGTGTTGTAGAGGTTTAGATCACTGTGTGTTGTAGAGGTTTAGATCACTGTGTGTTGCAGAGGTTTAGATCACTGTGTGTTGTAGAGGTTTAGATCACTGTGTGTTGCAGAGGTTTAGATCACTGTGTGTTGTAGAGGTTTAGATCACTGTGTGTTGAGGTTTAGGTCACCGTGTGTTGTTGAGGTTTAGATCACAGTGTATTGTAGAGGTTTAGGTCACCGGGTGTTGTAGAGGTTTAGGTCACCGTATGTTGTTGAGGTTTAGGTCACCGTGTGTTGTAGAGGTTTAGATCACAGTGTGTTGAGGTTTAGGTCACCGTGTGTTGTTGAGGTTTAGGTCACCGGGTGTTGTAGAGGTTTAGGTCACCGGGTGTTGTTGAGGTTTAGGTCACTGGGTGTTGTAAAGGTTTAGATCACCGTGTGTTGTAGAGGTTTAGATCACAGTGTGTTGAGGTTTAGGTCACCGTGTGTTGTTGAGGTTTAGGTCACCGGGTGTTGTAGAGGTTTAGGTCACCGGGTGTTGTAGAGGTTTAGATCACCGTGTGTTGTTGAGGTTTAGGTCACCGGGTGTTGTAGAGGTTTAGGTCACCGGGTGTTGTAGAGGTTTAGATCACAGTGTATTGTAGAGGTTTAGGTCACCGGGTGTTGTAGAGGTTTAGATCACAGTGTGTTGAGGTTTAGGTCACCGTGTGTTGTTGAGGTTTAGGTCACCGGGTGTTGTAGAGGTTTAGGTCACCGGGTGTTGTAGAGGTTTAGATCACCGTGTGTTGTTGAGGTTTAGATCACCGGGTGTTGTAGAGGTTTAGGTCACCGGGTGTTGTAGAGGTTTAGATCACAGTGTATTGTAGAGGTTTAGGTCACCGGGTGTTGTAGAGGTTTAGATCACAGTGTATTGTAGAGGTTTAGGTCACCGGGTGTTGTAGAGGTTTAGATGACAGTGTGTTGTTGAGGTTTAGGTCACCGGGTGTTGTAGAGGTTTAGATCACAGTGTATTGTAGAGGTTTAGATATGTGGGGCAGGACATAACAACCATTCTCTGTTCAGAAAGGCGTTTGAAAACCTCTGGAAAGAGGCCGGTGGTGACCTCAGGGTTCTCCCAGCAGAGAGCTAAGGTCAGACCTCAGGAAGAACTTCCCAGCAGAGTGAGGCATTTCTGTCTCCACTGAGACTCAGGAAGCAACAGCTGATGGGCTCCCTGTGCTCTGCAGGGCACCGGCAGAAGCTGGAGGACCAGACCAAGCCGTTCCCTGAACGCTTTGGGGAACTGGAACGGCTGCGCATGCGGGTGACACCGAGCACGCCCAGCCCCCGAGGCTCACTCAGCACCACAAGCCACTTCAGCAGCCAGCCACAGACCCCAATCCAAGGTACGGCACGGAGGGAGGGCTGCAGCAGGGCGAGGTGGGGGTGGAGGTCCTGGATGTGGTCCAATCTGCCCCAGACCAAAAGCCTGTCTGAGGATCAGTCACTGCACCCCCTTGTTTTGTGGAGGAGCTGCTGGTGCTTATTGGCACCTGCAGACAGTTCCTCTGGGCTTGCTGTGTGTTGGCCGTCATTCATTCACTCAGCAAACACTTACTGACGTTACTGGCACATGCCCGGTGCCTGGCCCCAGGAATCTGCATACTAGGAGTTCACTGCGCCTGGGGAAATGGGGTTAACCCCATAGTGCCCCTATTAAAATTGGGGCATGACTTGTCCAAGGAGCCGTGACAGACTCGCCGCTGCCATGTACAGTTTCCCCACCCCTGTCCCACAGCCTCCGATTTTTCATCCGAAAGTGGATTGGTGAAAGATGCCTCTGCCCAGGGCTGGGATGGCATTCAAACGACATTACTGCACTCACACAAACTTTGCACACTGTTAAGTGACATTCCAACCTAGAGAGGCACATAGCATTCCTGAGAAAGGTCTCCCGCCCTGCCCAGCGCTTCCTCCCAAACAGGAGGAGCTGAGGTGGAAGGGAAGACACAGCCGGGGTCTCCATCTCCACTGCCTAGACGGATACAGCAAGCACAGCTGCAGCCACTCCTCAGGCGGGTCTGCTGGAGTTACCGAGGTGCCTGGCGCGTATAGTAGGCACTCGTTAAATGGCTGCTGGCTGCATCTCTCCTCTGTTCTCTCAGTCAGTGAGCTGGGGACACGGGAGGCTGTGTGCACAACCGGCCCTCGGGCTAGGTGGGGTGCCAAGGGTGCTTGGTGGCCTGGTGGACGGAGGCAGGCGGCTGGCTGCCATCACTGGCTGTGCCCATTCTTTCTCAGTTCTCCCGGGCCTGGTTAGAACCCCGTGGCAGATGAATGAATTGAGAAGCCTAAGAGGTTCAGAGCCACCCTCGGGTCACACAGCCCATCTGTGACCAGGTCCAGAGTCTCCACAGTACCTGTTCCCAAAAACTTTCTGTACCTCTGAGGGGACAGACAAGGGGGCCTGGAAAAGGGCTGCCAACCGGTCTGCCTGCCCCACCCCCTTCTCCAGTGCCACACTGAGGTGGGGGCCGACTGGGTCCCTCTACTGACATTGTTCCAGGCATAGTGCAGCAGCCGGGGGCTTGATGCAGGCCCTCAGTGTGAAGAGAGGACCCCTCCCCTTCTGGCCTGAGCTCAGGACTTCTGGCCTTGGTCCAGCTGAGACACCAAGGTGGGCAGAAGCCCCAGGCCCAGCCTCTCTGAGCCCAGGAACTAGTGCATTTGAGACTCTCAGCTCTTGAGCCCATGAGTTGGAGGTCTGTTCTTAAGAGGCATCGGAAGGAGCCCTGTACGCTGTGCTCACGCCCACCCCTGCCCCATAGCTGCCCCTGCTCCTGCTGCCCACAGGCCAGCATCTGTCGAGGTGTGGTAGCCTGAGAGCCAACCTTTCCCCGCCATGGACAGAGCCAGACCAGGGGATCAGGGCCCAGCGGGGGAGCCAGAATCCAGGAGGTGGGGTGAACAGTGGCTTCCTGTCCACCAGCCCCCATGGAAGGAGAGCCCACATCTGCCCATCCACCGCTGGGTGGGCACAGCTTGGGAATCAGTGCCTGGCACCACAGCAGGCATAGCTGCTGCTTCCACCCTGGGCTGGGAGGAAAGGAGCCCCAGCCTGTGTGGGGCAGTGGCTGACTTCTGCTGCTCTGCCTGCTTCTTCCTGAGGCCTGGCCCCGTCCCTTGCTAGCCCCCCACAGCACTGGGCCACAGGCAGCCAGACCTCTCCGTCCTCAGGCCTATCCCCTTTGGGTGAGAGAAAGGGCCTTGGATGACCAGGACAGGCAGGAGCATGAACTCTGCAGTCAGCTGGACCAGGCTAGGAATTCAGATTCTGCCAGGCATTGGCTGTGTGATCTCAGACAAGTCACTTAAACCCAGCCTCAGTTTTCTCATCTGTGAAGTGGGGAGAAGGAGGTCCCTAACAAAGAGGGGTTGCTGGCAGACCCAGGCTTGGGAAGACTCTCACAGGCCCCCCTCCCTCTGCCCTCAGACTCCCTCCTGGGGATCCCCTTCGGGACACCCCACTATCACTTCCCTCGGTGCCTGTTAACTGCTTTGACCCCCCAACCTTGGTCACTGGCAAGCAGTGCAGAGACCCCGGCCCCTCCCATACCCCAGCCCCAGCCTCCAGCCGCAGCCGCCCACAATGGGGGCTTCTCACAGCTGAAAGGGCTCATTCAGCCACCACGCAGCAGCCGGGGCATCTGGAGAAGAAAATAAACATTTCCTTCCACTGTTGGGATTGGCCGCTCGACAGTGCCCCGGGCAGCTCGGGTTTCCTGGGGCTGCGAGGCTGCGGGGTGGGGGTCCAGGAGCTCTGAGGAAGCTGCTGGGGGCTTCTGAGGGAGCGCTGAGGGCAGGTACTTCCCCCACCACCCCACAGGAGGAGTGGTGCCCCTCAGGAAAGAGGCTGGAGGGGACGGTGGCAGGTCCAGGGAGGCCCAGCCCAGCGCCCTGCAGCCCGCATGAGCTCTGAGGGGCACAGTCCTGCTGTTGCATCCTGGGGTCTCCGTTTGTTTCCTTCGTCTTGAGAATGGGGTTCCCATCAGGCGGCCAGCACCCACTTCCACCCCGTCTGTCTCAGCTGTGCTGACGTGCCCGGCACCTGCAACGGGACCTCTCCCACCGAGGGGCTCCCCAGATGAAAACTGGCAGCCAGGCGCCTCGGAGGCTCTCGGCCTCCAGGGGCAGGGACCTACTAGGGAGCATCCCAGATATCCCAGAAGGCCCCCGCCACCCAGACTGCTGTCCCCACATCTTCTTACCTTAAGCCAGGAGCCTCGCTCCGTTCCGATCCACGCCCAGGGCCGGAGTCCGCTGCTGAGGGAAACATAACGCCAGCTGACTTGGGAAAACCCCAAAGCCCCGAGAAGTTCCAAGTCCCAGCCTAAGTCACACAGCACCTCAGGCTTATAACTCTCCGTCCTCAGCCAAGCCTCGGCATGGCAGGCAGAGCCCACCCCGGCTAGCATCGGCCCTTATCCTTTGGTGGGTGACACAGAGGGGTTGCTGGCTGGACAGACTGCACCTCTGGACCACTGCTAGGGGCTCATCCACCTCCCCCCGCTGCCAGAGTACAAGGGAGGCCCCACACCAGGGCCTCAACTTGGCAGGGCCCTGAATAAGCCAGTTCTCCTGGGTAACCAGAGTAAGAAGCACCACAGCCACAGTGGCTTGCCATTCTAAGTACTTGATGTGTATTAACTGAATCCCAATGAACTGTTATCGTCTCGCGTTTTGTATGGGGTAACTGATGCACAGAGAGGTTAAGTGGCTTGCCCAAGGACACAAAGCTAGTAAGTGTCCAAACCAGGATAACTGTCTGGCTCCAGAAGCCACACAGTAAGCTTTGATCCTGTGCTGCCTCAAAGATGGACAGCTCCCACTCATGCATGTGCTGGGGATCAGGACCAGAGACCCTAAGATTGTGTGCCAGGTCCATGTGCTGTGTGACCCTTAGGCAAGTGCCTCACCCTGTCTGGGCCACAGTTTTCCCACCAAGGGTGTTAGACTCAATCCCCGAGCCCTTTTGAGTGCTGAGGTTTTGGGGGTCTGTGATGACAGAAGTGGGGGACAGAGGATGAAACACCCTTGCCTTGGAGCCCATTGAGAAGCCACATTCCCGGGGGAGCAGGGGCAGGGTCTGGGCTGGACACTGTGACCAGGTCGGGGTCTGGGTCCCCAAGTTTGTCTGACTGCTGTCTCACTTTGCTGCCGAGGCAGGTGAGGGTGGCATCCAGTCACTGTGTGGCCACGAGTCAGCTCCAGAGACAAAGGCCCAGGGTGAGGTGGAGGCCAGAGCTGCTCTGACCTCAGTGCCCACAACCCAGGTGTGAGCGCACAGAACCTCCGTGTCCTGCACCTGGGCAGGAGAGGCACGTGTGGCCCCAGCAGAGGCCTCGTGATGAGAACCAGTCCTTTCTCTGCCACGGAGACTCAGTCTTGCTCTCTCTGCCTCCATTTTCTTGTCTTCAAAAGCGGGTTCCAACTCCCAGTCTCACACGGTCATCGGAGCCCTTTACACATCCACAGCCTTGCCAGCTGTTAACACAGGCCGGTGGGGAGAGGAACTTGCCTGGGCAGGGCTGCTGGGAGGCCTGAGCTGACCCTGCCCTCAGCCCCACCGCCTCGTCCTAGGCCTGTCCTCTGCGAGGCTGGGCAGGAGGATTGAAAGAGAAGACAAGACCCCACCGGTCTTCTTCTGCTGCTGCCGCCGGTGGGGGTGCTCCCGTGGCCCCTCCTGGCCCAGGGCACGCTTCCACCAGCTCCCCGGCAGGTCTGTGTTCGGAGTCCTGGCAGGGGAGTCCCTGGGCAGCCTAGGGCAGGAAGAGGAGAGTCAGGTCTAGAACTAGGGGTCCCCCAGATGGGCCTTGGGAACCAGAGCCCAAGGGCATTCTTCAGGAAGGCCTCCTGGGGTTGTCTTGAGCTGCAGCTGACCTCTTCCTCGCTGTCCTCCAGGCACCTCGGAACTGAACCCATTCTCTGACCCCCGCCAGTTTGACCGCTCCTTCCCGACGCTGCCAGCCCTCACGGAGAGCCGCTTCCCAGACCCCAGGATGCACTACCCCGGGGCCATGTCAGCTGCCTTCCCCTACAGCGCCACGCCCTCGGGCACGAGCATCAGCAGCCTCAGCGTGGCGGGCATGCCGGCCACCAGCCGCTTCCACCATACCTACCTCCCGCCACCCTACCCGGGGGCCCCGCAGAACCAGAGCGGGCCCTTCCAGACCAACCCGTCTCCCTACCACCTCTACTATGGGACCTCCTCTGGCTCCTATCAGTTCTCCATGGTGGCCGGCGGCAGCAGCAGTGGGGGCGACCGCTCACCCACCCGCATGCTGGCCTCTTGCACCAGCAGCGCTGCCTCTGTCGCCGCCGGCAACCTCATGAACCCCAGCCTGGGCGGCCAGAGCGATGGCGTGGAGGCCGACGGCAGCCACAGCAACTCACCCACGGCCCTGAGCACGCCGGGCCGCATGGATGAGGCCGTGTGGCGGCCCTACTGACCGCCCCGGTGGACTCCTCCCGCTGGAGGCGGGGACCCTCACAACCTTCAAGACCCATGATGGGCCGGCTCCGGCTCCGAGGCTCCGGGCAGGAATGGGACCTGCGCTCCAGGGTGGTCTCGGTCCCAGGGTGGTCCCAGCTGGTGGGTGGCTCTGGCTGCATCTGTCCAACCACATCCGTGTACAGAGGTGTAGGGAACCGCCCCCACCCCCGCCCAGGACACCACCTCGCCCAGATCCTGGCCATCTCATCCCACACTTCTGTGGGGAATCAGCCTCCTGCCAGCTCCCCAGAAGGACCTCACTGTCTCCAGCTATGCCCAGTACCCCATGGGGCCCGTGTCTCCTGGGACAGAGGCCATCTCTCTTCCAGAGAGAGGCAGCATTGGCTCACAGGATAAGCCTCAGGCCCTGGGAAACCTCCCCACCCCGCACCTTCGTCGGAGCCCCTACACCCCTGGGTCCAGCCCTCTCTGCATTTACACAGATTTGAGTCAGAACTGGAAAGTGTCCCCCGCCCACGCCGCCCTCGAGCGGGGTTCCCCTCGTACAGACGGGGCAGGACCCAGCACAATGCTGGCAGAGATGATTTGAGAACACATCCAAGCCAGTCCCCCCAGCCCAGCTTCCCTCCATTCCTAACTGTTGGCTTTCCCCCAGCCGCATGGGTCCCAGGCCCCAGAGAAGATGAGTCTATGGCATCAGGTCCCTAAACCCAGGAAAGCACCTACAGACCGACTCCTCCATGCACTTTACCAGCCCAATGCATCCACCCTTTGTTCTCTTGCCGGGGCTGGGTGGGTAGGAGGTCCCCTCTCCCCTAGGTGGTCTCATAATCTCCATTTGTGGAGAAAACGGGGGGCCAGATAGGTCCTAGCAGAAGGCGTTGAGGTGAGGGGTCACTTTGGGTCAGACGTCAATGTCCCTGTCCCACCTAGGTCCAGCCAAGCTGCGCCTCATCCCCCAAGCCTCCTGGGAGGATCCAGCCAAATCTTGCAACTCCTGACACACACCTGTCTGTCTTTAACCTGTTTTGTGCTCTGAAAGCAAACAGTCCTGAGCAAAAAAACAGTTTTTAAAACTGATTTTAGAAAAAGAAGCTTAATCTAACATTTTCAAACACAAGGTCTCCTACAGGTATAGCTCCGTGATTATGAGCACCACCCTTGCCCCCTCTCCGGCCCCTGCGGAACCCCAGCTACCTCCTGAGGGTGTGGGGTTATCAGGGTCTCAATACTTTCTCAAGGGGCTACACTCCCCACCAGGCAGCGTCCCACCAGCCTGCACCACAGGCATCCCTGGGAGGACGACGGAAATGCTGATGAGACGCTGGGCACTCTCCTCTGTGGCTCTAGGACATCTGTCCGGGAGGCTGTGCGGGGGTGGGCAGGATGTGAGAGGTGGGGAGCACTGGCTGTGCGTGGCAGAACAGAAGCACCGTAAAGGGCTCTCCAGCCACAGCTCAGCTGCACTGCGTTCCGAGGTGAAGTCTTGACCCTGAATTTTGCAAAACGGGAAGGTGGGCGCTTGCCCAAGGGCCAGGCCACGTGGATTCTCACATCAGAGTTCTCTGGCCCTAGAAAGGCTTAGAAAAGGTGTAAGGGAACTCAAAGACTAGCAGCATGTGGTATTTTAACTTTCTGCCTCGGCCTCTGTGGATGCAGAAATCTGCCCCGCAGAATGCTCTTCAGCGGTCGTCTCTGTGAGAGCACTGTCCCCACCCAACTTGTCACAACGGCCAGAACCATACACCAGAGACACCGACAGGTCAGGCAGTCCTTCTGGTGGTCCTATTCCATTCCCTCCTGCTGTGGTTTCCTCTTGGCCTGTCCTCACTGGAAAAACAGTCTCCATCTCTTCAATATAGCTGCTGACTCCCTGCACCCAAGGGGCCTTTCCATACCTTCTCAGGAAGCAGCGATGAATCCATTGTCCTTATAGTTTCTTCCCTCCTATTTTCTGGTTGTAGCTGGTCCCAGGTCATCGTGGGAGGCACCTTTGGGTTCCCAGTGCCCAGCACTTTGTAGTCTCATCCCAGATTACTACCCCTTCCTGATCCCCAAGCCCCGGAGAGGCAGGGATAGGAAATAAATTGCTCTTCCTACCCCATCCCCCATCCCCTGACAAAAAGTGATGGCAGCCGTACTGAGTCTGTAAGGCCCAAAGTGGGTACAGACAGCCTGGGCTGGTAAAAGTAGGTCCTTATTTACAAGGCTGCTTTAAAGTTGTACTAGGCAAACACACTGATATATAGGAAGCAGGAGGAAAGGAAGATGTTTTGATACAGTGTTACTGTGAGTCTGTCAGTAGTGGGTACCAATCTTTTGTGACACATTGTCATGCTGAGGTATGACACCTGCTGCACTCATATCCCATGTAAAACCATCCCAGAGCTGGCGAGAGGATGGAGCAGGGTGGAAACTGCTTTGCACTATCATTTGCTTGGTGTTTGTTTTTAATGCACAACTTGCTTGTACAGTAAACTGTCTTCTGTACTATTTAACTGTAAAATGGAATTTTGACTGATTTGTTACAATGATATAACTCTGAGATGTGTGGAAGGAGTCCAGTGCCAGGCTTCTAGGGCTATGCATGGAGGTGGGGTGGGGCTGGGGAGAGGATAGAGACCTCCTGCTCTCGCCCAGGAGGAACAGGAACAGAGACACCCAGCGCCTTCATCTCCTTGCTTCCAGCTTCTTCAGGAATGGCCACAGAGACCACCCTGGCTCCAGGACAGCCGGTGAGGCCTGCTCCTGTATGACTGGAACCCCAGGAGAGCATCAAATAGGTCTTCCAAGTGCCACCAATCATGAGCGGGCTGTGATTCTCTTCCCAGCCATGGTGGGAGGAATTCCTGCCTGTTCCCCAGATTCAGATTTGGGGAGGGGGCAGAGGCAGAGGGAGAGTCCAGCTGCCTTGGTGAGAGCCCCCCTCTGAGGCTCGTGTTTCAAGATCTGTGGCAAGCTAGCAACAGTGGGGACTGGGAGCAAGCAGCCATTCCAGTGCCCCCATTTTGCAGATGAGACAACTGAGGTACAAAGAGGGAGTGTCATCAGGGTCTATGTCTCCCTGGGGTGGTCCATGGCTGAACTGGGACCACAGCCCAACAATGGTAGCCTGGGTGTGATGGTGTGGTGGCCTGACTTGACAGTCCCCCTCCCACCTTGCCAGCAAGGAGGCCTGGTCCACTTGAGATTTGTACCAGCACACAGCCCAGAGCGTGGCTGGTTGGGATTTGTGAAGGGAAATGTTCATGAAACAGACCTTATTTTTGAGTGATGCCCACTGACTTCAGAAATCACTCCCAAAGCTTTGCCCTGTTCAGTTTGGTTGGTCTGCTTGAAACTCAGCACCCAACAAGAAGCTTCCATTTCCCTAGCCCGGCATCCTCTTTCACCCAAGAGACAGCAGGTCCATCTCTGGACAGGACCTTGGCAGCAGCTGTAGAACTTCTCTGTGGGTCTGCTCTGGGCAGCCTCTGCCAGGGTTGGTCCTGAAACGGCATCTACATGGCCAAGACCGTTTCTATTTATGTTTATTTGGGGTCACTTTGTAGGGGATGGTAGCCACCCCTCACCAGGCACACTTTGGTGCCACAGCAGATGGGAGAGGAGCTGTGACCAGAGTCCCTGACTCAAATCTCCATCACCTGCACCCTAGCAGGCACGAACCAGCACACCCAGCTTGCCAAGGGGAAACTCAAGGTCCAGAGAAGTCTCAGGCCTGCCTGAGGTCCCAGGGCTGCGGGAGGAAGCGCTGCAGTAGCCACAGCGGCCTGCAGGTGGCGGCAGGGGGCGGCATCACTGGGCAGCAGGTGGACAGAGTGGCCATCATCCCTTTTGGACAGGGGTGAGGAGAGGCTGCCTCAGCTACAGCAAGAATTGAGGTTAGGTATTAAGAAGAACTTCCCAACCTCAGGTGATGCATTCCGAAGGGCCTGCGAAAGGTCTTGATGTGGGGAAGGTTTTCTCTTCCTGAGCTGCGTGGTGGTGGGAGGTGCCTGTCCCGCTCTGAGTCTCCCTTTTTGGCCATACACTAAATGAGCACCGGCTGTATGCCAGGTGTGGAGTAGGATCCCACGCCCCATGATCGTCTGCTTTGGGACAGGGGTGTACCTGGCTTGAAGGAAGGGTTGACTTTCATAGTCCTACAACCCTGGCCTCCTGGACCCTGGGCCCAGTCCCACGTGTCCCCTGAGCCACTAGCAGGAGCTTAGGTCATGCAGCAGCCAGTCCAGGCTGAGGAAGCCGTTTGGTTCCACAGTCTGAGAGCCCTGGACTCCAGAATTCCGCTTTGGAGGCTCTAGGAGTCCTGTCGATTTGGGCTGGACTTTGAGTCCCTCCAGTTTCTCCAGCCCCCACAGCTTGAAGGACCCAGTGATGGACCCAGAGAGCCGGCTGGGTGTCCTGGGAGCTCCCAGAAGTGGCCTCCTGTGGGGTGAAGTGGCCCAGATGGACCCTCCTTGCCGGCCCCTAGGAGCAGCCCTGCACTGTCGGGCTGTGGCCATAGGGATGCATCTGGCTTTTATGCTGAGAAGTGGGTGTCCCAGCAGTGAGACTATAGGCCAGAGATGACACGTTCCCATGTGAGGGCCTGGTGAGGGCTTGAGGAGATGGTGCGGTGCGGGGCGGGGCCAGTGCTGTTTGTCGGGGAGGGCAGGGCTGGCTGCAGACCCAGCCCTGCCTCCCTCCTCAGCCCCGGCCCCTCCCTTGCCCCAGACTGCACCCCCCATAAACGCGGCCCCCCAGCATGGCCCAGAGGGCAGCTCTTAGCTGCCCCAAACACCCCAGCCTGACCACGTGAGTAGAGAATACGCCTCAGTGGGTCAGTTCATTTTGGGGTCGTAAATGAAATGAGCTGTCAAATGGGATGGGGGCAGGAGGGAGGCCAGAGTGAAAGAATGAACTGTTCCTGGCAGAAATCCAGAATGCTCCTGATTCCTCCCCATGAGGGCTCTGGAGCTGGGAGGGGTGAGGGGCCACATCGCCCCGACATCCGCAGCCACACCTGTGTGGTCCAGCGGCTGGGGAAGCCTGGGAAGCCGGATTCCGCGCTTCCTATTTTTAGTTTTGCAGCTAAGAGTGCGCTGTTTGTTTTATATGTTTATATTCACCCACAGAAAGGGCCTGCCCTGGG
Organism: Macaca nemestrina; assembly: GCF_043159975.1. Lineage (NCBI taxonomy): Eukaryota > Metazoa > Chordata > Mammalia > Primates > Cercopithecidae > Macaca > Macaca nemestrina. The sequence goes on from NC_092125.1 coordinate 209,154,950, forward strand.
CCCAGCCCGGAGGACGTATCATGGGAAGGGAGTGCGGCAGCCCTGGAGCCGGCCTGGACCACCCTCCTTTGTGCCCACCCTGACGGCTGGTAGCAATGTGGGCTCTCTGGTGTCCAAACACAGCATTTGGGCCACACCACCCCACTCAGCTCTTTGGGCTGGGTGTCTTCGAGGCCTTGGCCAGAATTCATTCACTCATTCACCAAACACAGAGCCCCACCCCACCCCCAGGTGCCAGACACCAAGAACAAGGTGAACAAGTCACAGCCATGGCCCCGGGGATCTCACAGGGCAGACAGACAGGAAAGCAGGTTGTGCCAGTCCAGTGTGGATCAGGGCAAACCAGGCAGGCTCCTCAGAGAAAACGTGTCTCCCCTGAGATCAGATGGAAAGATGAGTAGGAATGGACCAAGCAGAGAAGTGGTAGGAGGGAATGCCATGTGCAAAGGCCTGGAGAAGCAGGTGTCACTGAGCTGGGAGGATGGTGGGACAGGTGTAGCAATGGTGATGGGAGACGGGAGAGGATCCATGCCAGGGGTCAGTGGCACGGGGGAGCCAAGCGGAGATGTATGTGTAGGAGGGGAGCACCACGACGGTGCAGACTGGGGATGAGGGTGCAGAGACCTGTTCACAGGCTACTAAAATAGTCCGGGCAAAGGAGGGTGAAGCCTGTGCAGAAAGACAGAAGTAGGAGCTAAGAGGTGTCTTAGACATCATTAGCACTGAAGTCACAGGAAGGGCGCCATGCCCCAAACCTCAGGTTTGAATGTCTCTCAGTCCCTCATGGTTAGTGGCATTTCATGTGCCACTGGGGGCAAGGTGTTAACAATAGCCTTTGTTATCACCCAGTTGGCCCTTGCCCCCTCCCTCCCCGCCACTTCACAAGTGTTCAGTGAAGCCTTATGTCCTGCCTCGGTTTCCTTATAGAACCGTGTGACCACACTGGAGGTCACATGCAGCCTCTCAGACTTGTGGGTCCAGGATGCTCAGAGTCCGGCCGAGCTACCCCACTCTCCTTCATGGTCTGAAAATGTAAAGGTTATGAGACTCTGCATCTGCGGTTCCTGAGTTCTATATATTACATTTTAAATAATATTTTTAGTTTTTATTTTTAGACAGGGTCTCACTCTGTCACCTAGACTGGAGTGCAGTGCAGCCTCCAACTCCAGGGCTCAAGTGATCCTCCTGCCTCAGCCTCTCAAGGAGCTAGAACTACAGGTGTGCACCACCAGGCCTGGCTAATTTTTTATTTAGAGGCAAGGCCTTGTTATGTTGCCCAGGCTGGCCTCAAACTCTTGGCCTCAAGCAAATCTTCCACCTTGGCCTCCCAAAGTGTTGGGATTACAGGGATGAGCCACTGTGCCCAGACTAAATGACATTTTTAAATGACACAAACTAATATATAATCTTGAGAGGGAAAGTAGACAGTTCTGATGACCAAAAAACACACCAGAAAAATGACTGATAATCCCCCCTCCAAAGATACCCACTGTTAATATTTTTAGGCTTTTCTCCCCCATTCAGATATTTATTTCCTATAAATATGCAAATACTTTTTAGAAATAACATTTTTCTAGCCAGACACACACTGCGTATACAGATTATCAATTAATATAGTTAAAAATAGAGATAAAAGTAATCTAGAATGAAATCAATGCAAAGATGAGATTATGGCTGTTTTCTGTTTTCTTCTTTATAGTTTTCTAAAATTAGCACACTTGTTCAGGGTATAGCATATTAAACTTCTAGACTGGTAAATGTCCAAGCAGAGGAGTTCAAGATCATGCAAGGACTACCTCATCTGTCATTAGCTGAAACACCACCTCTTCCAGGTAGCCTTCCCTGATACCCTCATACTAGGTTTGATGCCTTCTCTTTTTCTCTGGAATAATAATAATAATAGTTAACACTTACTCTATGCCAGGCACTATTCTAAATATTTTGCGATTTTTTAACCCAGCCCATTGAGGTATGTATTATCATTCTCCCCATCTTACAGATGAAAAAACTAAGAAACAGTTCGGGTGCAGTAGCTCATACCTGTAATCCCAGCACTTTGGGAGGTGGAGGCAGGAGGATCACCTGAGGTCAGGAGTTTGAGACCAGCCTGGCCAAAGCAGTGAAGCCCCATCTCTACTAAAAATACAAAAATTAGCCAGGTGTGGTGGCATATGCCAGTAATCCCAGCTACTCAAGAGGCTGAGGCAGGAGAATCACTTGAATCCAGGAGGCAGAGTTCGCAGTGAGTTGAGGTTGTGCCACTGCACTCCAGCCTGGACCACAGAGTGAGATTCCATCTGAAAACAAAACCAAGCAAAACAAAACAAAACTGAGAAACAAGGACAGAATTCCACCTGATCCTGACAAAGGCAGAGCAGTCGCTGAAAATGTTGAGTTTAAGTCTCCTACCAACTAAAAGTATTGGAGGTTCAAAGTAAGAATCAAGTTGACTTTAAGGGAAAAAAAAAAAATGTGACATTGCTACACATACTTGCTTACAAAGATTGATCAAGGGGGAGGAAAAAAAAGAAAAAGAAATGAGAAAATGTCTTTTTTAAAAAAACAGAGGCCCTTTCTCTGCATCTGAGAGGGATGCCTCTACCTTTCTGAGTTGTGATTCTAAGATTTCACAAAGCATGAAATCAAAAAACAGAAGTCACTGTGACTGTCTCTGAATCTGTCTGGGAACCCCCAGTCCATCTTTCCCCACCCAAGTGGGGGTCCCTTCATGAACGAGGCCTCCCTGGAGCTAGGTCCGAGCCTCTTCATGGCAGGTTCATCCCCCTATCCAAATATGCACACAGTGGGAGTATCTGCCCAGGCGGCAGTCTTGCCCTGCCACAAACAGGTTCTATTTCTTTTTCCATGAAAACAACTCCGTCCTAAATCACTGACGCCTGAAATGAGAAAAATACAAGGCCTATATTATCATAAAACTATTTTAACACAGTGGGGCCCCTTCGGTGGTGGGAGGGATGGCCAAAAACTCTGCAGCCCCTTCCAGTTGTAGCCCCTGGAAATGCTCAGATGGATGAGAAATTTGGTTTTCATTAGCGGCAAATGTGAGGAGTCTGTCGCTCTGAATGGACCTTTGATTCTGGCTGGTGGTGGACTCTTTCCAGGGCCTGGTGAGTTTTGTTTTGTTTTGTTTTCATATAAAATGGGCCAGGCCCTTCCAGCTTATATCTCCCTGTACTACACAAGAATTGGGCAATGCCTCAACCTCTTGACTTCTAAAGTCAACAGCTGGGGCCGGCAGGAGAGGCACCCGGGACCATTCGCCTTTATTGACTCTGAGGTTTTATTAAAAATGTTATGTTTCCTTGAGGCCAGTGCCAGACCCAACAAGCAGACTGGCCAGTGAGAGGCTGGCAGAGGCCAGGGGGTTCGCACCGCCTGGAAGACAGCCCACCTTGACCTGCCTTCTCCCACCCCAGTGATCCCCCAGAAATGGCCTCTGCCTTGGAATCTCCACAGAAAACCCTATTTCTTCCCCTCTATCTACTTCAAGCGAAAGAACATTGTTCTGCTCTTTTATTCATTCAACACACATTGGTTAGGCATCCACTACAGTGGTGGGTGCTTGGGATGCAGATGCGAACAAGTCACACAATGTACTTATTCCCCTGGAGCCTACACCCTAATAGGGGAGAAAGGCCACAGCGAATAAATAGATCACATGGCTGCAGACAGTAATAGTGATGTTACAAAAAAAAAAAAAAAAAGGATAATGTTATGGAGGAAGACTGGGAGTTGGAAGTCATTGTTAGATAAGGTGGTCAGGGAAGGTCTCTCAGAGGAGCTGACTGTGGACTACCATAAACATAGCCAGGCATAGTCCAGTTTCACCCACTGTGCCAGATGTGGCATCTTGACTACAGCAGATCAACACTGTCTCTGGAATTTGGAATGCAGCTACCAATTTGGTAAATCCTTTCTTCCTGATATCCAACAGCAGAGAGGCACTAGAGCAGTTTATATGGCGAGGACAGCAGAGCACCTTCCCGGTCCAGCCTCAGGACTCCCTCACTCCATCCTCCATCATGGTATCATTTAATTGACTCTCTGTTCCACATGGTTGGGGAGGCCTCACAGTCATGGTGGAAGACAAAGGAAGAGTGAAGGTGACTGTTGCTATGTTTTACCAAAGAGACCGCCCCTGCCATAGAGATTTTTGCCCCTGCCCTAGAGATCTGTGGAACTTTTTGAGAGAGATGATTTAGGGCATCTGGTGGGAGAAATTTCTAAGCAGCAAAGTGTTCAAGAGGTGACTTGGGTACTTTTAAAAGCATTCAGTTTTATTCATTCACAAATATATGGTTTGGAATTGGAACTTATGTTTAATGGGGAAGCAGAGCATACAAGTTTGGAAAATTTGCAGCCTGATGATGCAATAGAAAAGAAAAACCCATATTCTGAGGAGAAATTCAAGCCTACTGCAGAAATTTGCATAAGTAATGAGGAGCCAAATGTTAATTGCCGAGACAATGGGGACACTTCTCCAGGGCATGTCAGAGATCTTTGTGGCAGTCCCTCCCATCACAGGCCCAGAGGCCTAGGAGGACAAAATGGCTTCATGGGCTGGGGCCCAGAGCCCCCCTGCTGTGTGCAGCCTAGGGACTTGGTGCCCTGTGTCCCAGCTGCTCTAGTCATGTCTAAAAGGGGCAAAGGTACAGCTTGGGCTGTGGCTTCAGAGGGTGGAAGCCCCAAGTCTTGGCAGCTTCCATGTGGTATTGTGCCTGTGGGTGCACGGAAGTCAAGAATTGAGGTTTGGGAACCTCTGCTTAGATTTCAGAGGATGTATAGAAACACCTGGATGTCCAGGCAGAAGTTTGCTGCAGGAGTGAGGCCCTCATGGAGAACCTCTGCTATGGCAGAGCAGAAAGGAAATGTGAGGTTGAAGCCCCCACACAGAGTCCCCACTGGGGTGCTACCTAGTGGAGTTGTGAGAAAGGGCTACCATCCTCCAGACCTCAGAATGGTAGACCCACCAACAGCTTGCACTGTGCACCTGGAAAAGCTATAGATATTCAACATCAGCCTGTGAAAGCAGCTGGGAGGGAGGCTGTACCCCATGAAGCCACAGGGGCAGAGCTGCCCAAGACCATGGGAACCCACCTCCTGCATCAGTGTGACCTTGATGTGAGACATGGAGTCAAAGAAGATCATTTTGGAGCTTTAAGATTTGACTGCCCCACTGGATTTTGAACTTGCATAGGGCCTGTCATCCCTTTGTTTTGGCCAATTTCTCCCATATGGAACAGCTGTATTTACCCAATCCCTGTACTCCCATTTTATCTAGGAAGTAACTAACTTGCTTTTAATTTTACAGGCTCATAGGCAGAAGGGATTTACCTTGTTTCAGATGAGACTTTGGACTCTGAACTTTTGAGTTAATGCTGAAATGAGTTAGGGCTTTGAGGGACTGTTGGAATGGTTTGATTGATTTTGAAATGTGAGGACATGAGATTTGGGAGTGGCTAGGGATGGAATGATATGCTTGGGCTGTATCCTCACCCAAATCTCTTCTTGAATTTTATCTCCCATAATTCCCATATGTTGTGGGAGGGACCCAGTGGGAGATAAGTGAATCATGGGGGGCAGTTTTCCCCATACTGTTCTCGTGGTATTGAATAAATCTCACAAGATTTCATAAGGACTTTCCTCTTTCACTTAGCTCTCATTCTCTCTTGCCTGTCACCATGTAAGACACTCCTTGCTCTTCCACCATGATTCTGAGGCCTCCCCTACCATGTGGAACTGTGAGTCAATTAAACCTCTTTCCTTTATAAATTACCCAGTCTCAAGTATGTCTTTATTGGCAGCATGAGAATAGACTAATACACCCAAGGACTCTCTTAGGTCAGGTTTCCCTAGAAGCAGATCCAGAGGTGGAGATTTTTGCGGGGAGGGCTTTCAGGGGAAGTGGAAAGAGGGAAGTAGGACAGAGCAGGGGAAGAAAGGTAATCTATGACATCCCTGGGCTGGAGGCCAGCCTCATTCTGGTCTCATGAGGGCTCCTCTGGAGCATGAATTACAGCAAGTTGTCCCCTCCAGAGAGCAGACTTTTTGTTTCCTCATGTAAGTCCGTTGGCAAGACTTGCCAAGCCCCCGAAGGGGCATACCTCCATGGTGAGATGCCTACTATTTGGCAGAGAGCAATTTTCCAGAGACGGGGGCAGATGTGAGCAGTTTGCAGCCAACGCTCACACGATGTTAACATGATGGACCTGGGTGGTAGCGTGGGGTGTCAAGAGGATCAAGGACCCTGTAGTGGATGCTGTGGGTAAACCTCTCAGTAGACCCCCTTCACTGGACAGTTGCCACCATGCTCCTGCTGTTCTAAACCTAAGGAGGAGAAGTGGCAAGAACCCAAGATGCCTTAATAAAATATATCGCTGGGCACAGAGGCTTACCCTTGTAATCCCAGCACTTTGGGAGGCTGAAGTGGGTGGATCACCTGAGGTAAGGTGTTTGAGGCCAGCCTGGCCAACATGGTGAAACCCTGTCTCTACTAAAAATACAAAAATTAGCCAGGCACAGTGGTGGGTGCCTGTCATCCCAGCTACTTGGGAGGCTGAGGCAGGAGAATGGTTTGAACCCGGGAGTTGGAGGTTGCAGTGAGCCAAGATCGTGCCACTGCACTCCAGCCTGGGTGACAGAGTAAGACTCCATCTCAAAACAAAACCAAACAAAAATGTATGCACACCAGAGAGTGGAAGACAAATCCTCTGAAAATTCAGGGTCCCCCATATTGATGAAGATCTTAAGGAACCTGTGATCTGAGGCATGCCAAGCCATTCCCTCTCAGAAAAAAAGACAAATTGCTGCATTTAGTACCTCTACTATACAGTAGGATGAAAAAGCCCCCCCCCTCCCCACTGCACCGCCACAAAGATATGTCCATGTTCTAATTTCCACAACCAGTGGGGATATTACTTTATTTGGAAAATGGATCTTTGCAGATGTAATTCAGTTAAAGATCTCAAGATGAGGAGGTAATCTTGGATGATGCAGGCAGGTCCTAAATGTAATGGCAAATGTCCTTATAAGAGACATACAGAAGAGAGGCACATAGGGAAGAGGAGGAGGTCATGTGACCACAGACGCAGATTGGAGCGATGCAGCCACAAGCCAAGGAATGTCTGGACCCAAGAGAAGCAAGAAGAGGCAATACACGGGCCCCGGGAGGGAGTGCAGCCCTGCCGACATCTTGGTTTCAGACTTCTGATGTCCCAAACTGCGAGAAACTGTCTTTCTGTTGTTTTATGCCCACCTTCTTTGTCCTCCTTGAATTTCAAAGCAGCATATACCACACTTGGGAACACTACTCTGACCTATTTATTAAGCGATTCAGAATGCTTTCAGTTCTGAGACAAAGCAAAAGAGAACTCTGCATAGGTCCAAGCTGCAGTGTGAGCTGCTCTGCTAGCCACAAGACTGAGAAGATTTATGGTGCTAGATAAAGAACTTGGGTGGAGCCTTTAACAAACCCCAGTAGAAGAGTCCCAGTACAGACCTCTAAAATTTTCTGCAGTGGAGAACTACTCTCCTTTTGAAAAACAATTGCTGGCATATGCTACTGAACCCTACAGAGACTCGGAGCCTGGCCATGAGACGTCAAGCAACTGTGCTGGCTGAGTTTCCCTCTGTGAGCTGGCTATGACCACATCCACCAAATCCTAACGTGAGGCAGGCACAGCAGCAACCCACGGTACAATGGAAATGCTACAACGCACTATTCACAATAGCAAAGACATGGCATCAACCCAAATACCCATCCATGATAGACTGGATAAAGAAAATGTGGTACATATACACCATGGAATACTATACAACCATTAAAAGGAACGAGGTTATGTCCTTTGCAGAGACATGGATGGAACTGGGAGCCATTATTCTCAGCAAACTAATGCAGAAACAGAAAACCAAACACTGCATGTTTTCACTCATAAGTGGGAGCTGAACAATGAGAACATATGGACACAGGGAGGGGAACAACACACACTGGGGCCTTTCAGGAGGTGTGTGGGGAGGGAGAGCATCAGGATAAATAGCTATTTACAGAGCACCATCATTCATGAATCATGGAACCCCCAGATCTGGGAGGTGGATCCCTTTGTGGCTCCCTGGGCTGCAGCAGGCTCCAGGTAGGGGGATCTGTTTCAGCTTGGGCTGGCCAGAAGCAGACTTTGAGAAGAGAATTCACATGGAAGTGATTTCTTAAGAAAATGCTCCCAGGACAAGCCAGTGTCAGAGTAGGGGGAGCTGGACATGGAGGGTGAAGTCAGTTGAAACTGACCTGTGGGGGGCTCTGGAGTGTAAGTTACACCTCAGAGTTTGTGCCCAACTCCTGACCAGGGATCTGGGCTTCCATACTTCCTCATGTGCACCTGTCAGTCGTTCCTTTTTTTTTTTTTTTTTTTTGAGACGGAGTTTCACTCTTGTTGCCCAAGCTGGAGTGCAATGGCGTGATCTTGGCTCATTGCAACCTCCGCCTCCCGGGTTGAAGTGATTCTCCTGCCTCAGCCTCCCAAGTAGCCAGGGTTGCAGGCATGCACCACCATGCCCAGCTAATTTTTTTCTATTTTTAGTAGAGACAGGGTTTCACCATGTTGGTCACGCTGGCCTTGAACTCCTGACCTCAGGTGGTCCACCTGCCTTGGCCTCCCAAAGTGCTGGGATTACAGGCGTGAGCCACCGCACCCCGCCCACCTGTCAGTCATCACCATGGTAAGACAGCTCCAGGGGTCATGAATGCCCAGGCACTCTGGTTCTGTGTGTTTGCGTATATGTGTGTGTGTGCACGTGTGCATGTGCATGTGTGTGCGTGTGCATGTGTATGTGTGTGTGTGCATGTGTGTGTCTGAATTTTGTGCACACAAAGCCCCTCTAATAGCTCAAGGGGAGCCCTCGAGAGAGAGTGGCAGGCACAGGCTATTAGAAGCAAAGACACAGAGGAGCCAAGGAGGAGCTCACAGAAACGGAGTCATCTCCAGCCTCCTACCTAGCGATGCCCTTGGCATTGCCTGGTGCACTGGGCTGGACATTATCCCGCTCAAGAATTCATGTCCTTCTTAGAACCTGAGAATGTGACCTTATTTGGAAATAGGGTCACTGCAGATGAAATTAGCTAAGACGAGGCCATACCGATGCAGGGTAGGCCCTTAATCCAATGTGACAATAAGATGAGGAGAAGAAGACACAGAGACAGAGACACGGAAGAATGCCATGTAAAGATGAAGGCAGAGACTGGGGTGATACATCTACAAACCAAGGGGCTCCAAGGATTGCCAGCAACTACCAAGAGCTAGGAGAGAGCCTGGAACTGATTCTCCCTCAGAGCCTCCCATAGGAACCAGCCCTGCCAACACCTTGATTTTGGACTTCCAGCCTTCAGAACTGTGCAAGGAACAATGCCTGTTGTTCTGAGCCTCCCAGTTTGTGGCTCTGTGTCATGGCAGCTCTAGGAAATAAACATACCTGGGAGAATATGGGTTACGGGTAAGAGGCAGCATCTGAGGCCCCTCAGCATTGATGGGAGACCGACAGGCTCACACCATCATCATCTGGCCAGAAGGACTTGGAAAGATGCTTACGTCCCAAAAGAGAAAGGAGAAAAAGAAAACCACACTTCCATAGCCTTCCAGGAGGTAAGGAGCTGTAGCCCCACCCAGAGGAAACAAAGCTGGGTCCCAGCTATGGACAGGAACACCACTAGTCCAGGCTGGAAAATGTATCCAAATATTCTGCAGTTGTTTTTGGAACTACATCTGGCTAAATGGGAGAGTCGCCGGGCCTGGCAGCTGGACCAATGCCCAGTTACAGAAAGAGGAGGGAGTGGCTGGCTAGCCGGTAAGTGGTGGCAGGGTTGCGGGAGAGGGAAGGAGTCACTCTCCTTTGCACCAGAGACCCCTTGTCCATGAATGCATGTTTAGGAACAGCAGAAGAGGGGGAGCCTGACTGGCATCTTGCCAAGTTTACCCTCTGGGTGGGAGACCAGAGGCCATATCTCCTCACTCAGCCCTGGCATCTTTTGCTGAATAAAGTATATCCACAGGCCAGAGGAAACCAAGGAGAAAGAATTTGCTAGAAATAACATTGCCCAAACTTCACTCACTCAAGTACCATCTTCACACATTTTGCCATGTCTCAGGGTTTCATCAAAATAAAAGTATATAGTTCATCAAAAAACACTATCAAGGCCGGACACAGTGGCTCACGCCTATAATCCTAGCACTTTAGGAGGCCAAGGCAGGCGATCACCTGACCAGCCTGGCCAACATGGTGAAATCCCATCTCTACTAAAAATACAAAATCAACCAGGCATGGTGGTGCATGCCTATAATCCCAGCCACTTGGGAGGTTGAGGCAGAAGAATCACTTGAACCTGGGAGACAGAGGTTGCAGTGAGCCGAGATCACTCAATTGCACATTGCACTCCAGCCTGGGCAACAAAAGCAAAACTCCATCTAAAACAAAAACAAAAACAAAAACAACAACAACAAAAACAAAAACAAAAAACAAACAAATAAAAAAAACACTATCAAGATCCAGCCTGGGCAACACAGCAAGACTCCATCTCTACAAAAAAAAATGTAAACGTTAGCCAGACGTGGTGGCACACACCTGTTGTACTAGCTGTTCGAGAGGTTGAGTCAGGAGGATTGCTTGAGCCCAAGAGTTCAAGGTTACAGTGAGCTATAATCATGTCACTGAACTCCAGCCTGGGTAACAGAGTGAGACCTTGTCTCAAAAAAAAAAAAAAAAGACACTATCAAGAAAATAAAATGAGGCTGGGCACAGTGGCTTATACCTGTAATCACAACACTTTTAGAGGCTGAGGCAGGAGGATCACTTGAGCTCAGGAGTTCGAGACCAGCCTGGGCAGCACAGTGAAACTTCATGTCTACAAGAAATACAAAAATTAGCAGGGCATGGTGGTGTGCACTTGTAGTCCCAGCTACTGGGGAGGCTGAGGTGGGAGGATTGCTTGAGCCGGGGAGGTGGAGGTGGCAGTGAGCCAAGGTTGCACCACTGTACTCCAGCCTGGGTGACAGAGTGAGACCCTGTCTAAAAAAAAAAAAAAAAAAAAAAAAAAAAAAAAAAAAAAAAAAAGAAGGAAAATGAAATGACAATGAATAATGGGATAATGGGAGAAAATATTTGTATTGTAAATCATATATCTGATAAGAGTCTAGAATTCAGGATATCTAAAGAACTCTTGCAATTCAGCAACAGAAAGACAAAATAATCCAATTTAAAAATGGTCAAAATGCTTGAACAGACATTTTTTCAAAGAAGATATACAATGGCCAAGACGCACCTGAAAAGATGCTCAATATCATTAGTCATCTGGAAAATCCAAATCAAAACCACAATGAGATACTCTTTCATATCCACTAGAATGGCTATAATTTAAAAGACAGAGAGAGAGAGAGAGAGAGAGAGAGAAAGAAAAAAAATAGAGAAAGAAAGAGAGGTGGGAGGGAGGGAGGAGGGGAAGGGGAAGGGGAAGGGAAGGAAAACAAGCACTGGTGAGAATGTGGAGAAACTGGAACTCTCATATGTTGCTGGTGGGGATGTAAAATGGTTCAGCTACTTTGGGAAACAGCTTGGCAGTTCCTCACAATGATACCATATAACCCAGCAATTCTGCTCTTAGAATTAAAAACAATTCTCCAAAAGAATTGAAAACAGATATTCGAACAAATGTTTGTACACAATGTGTACAATGAGTACAAATACATAGCAGCACTATTCACACAGCAAAAGTGGAAACAACTCAAATGTCCATCAGTAGATGAATGGATAAACACAACATAGTATATCCATACAACACAATAGTATTTAGCCCTAAAAAGGAATGCTATCAACATGGATGAACATTGAAAATATTATGAAAAGTAAAAGAAGCCAGATACAAAAGATGACATATTATATGATTCCATTTAAATGAAATATCCAAAATGGCTAAATTCATGGAGACAGAAAGCAGATTAGTGGTTGCCAGGGGTTGAGAGCGGAGACATGAGGAGTGGCTGCTTAATGGATTCAAGATCTCTTTTGAGTTGATGAAAATGTTTTGGAGTTAGATATAGGTGATGGCTGCACAACATTGTGAGCATACAAAATACCACTGAATTGTATATTCAGTGTACAATGGAATTAACAAAAAATGAAAACAACCCAAATGTCCACCAACTCATGAGTAGTTAAACAAAATGTGGTATATCTACACAATGGAATATTATTGGGCCATAAAACAGAATGAATTTGACCACATTTTGGGCCATAAAACCCACCTTAACAAATTAAAAGGAGTAGAAATTATACAACATCTGCTCTCAGACCACAATGGAATTAAATTAGAAATCAATAACAGAAAGATAACTAGAAAATTCCAAAACATGTGGAGATTAACACACATCTAAATAATACATGGGTCAAAGAAGAAATCTCAAAAAAATGTTTAATATTTTTACCTATGAAAATTAAAACACAACTTCTTAAAATGTGTAAGATACAGCCAAAGCAGTGGTTGGAGGGAAGATTATAGCATCAAATGCATATATTAGGAAAGAAGAAAAATCTAAAATCAATAATCTAAGTTTCCACCTTCACAGACTAGGAAAAGAAGACCAAAGTAAGTAGAAGAAAAAAAAGAATAGTAAAAATTAGGGCAGAAATCAATGAAATTGAAAAAAGAAAATTAACAAATAATGAAATCAAAAGCTGAATCTTTGAAAAGATCAATTAAATCAATAAGTCTCTAGCCAGACTAAGAAAAAAAGAGAGGGAACACAAATTACTAATATCAGAAATTAAAGAAGGGACATCACTACAAATCCTATGGACTTTGAAAGAATAAGAAAGGAATACTATGAACTCTATTCCCAGAAATTTGATAACCTGGGTGAAATGGGCCAACTCTGTGAAAGACACAATTTGCCAAAACTCATAAAAGAAGAAATAGACAATCTGAAAGGCCTATATCTACTAAAAAATTGAATAAATAGTTGATAACCTTCCAAAACAGAAGGCGCCAGGCAGATAAGAGTTCACTGGTGAGTTCAACCAAACATTTAAGGAAGAAATTATACCAATTCTCTACAATCACTTTCAGAGGATAGAAGCAGAGAAAATACTTTCTAACTCATCCTATGAGTCCAGCACTACCAAAACCAGAAAAAAAATTACCAAAAAAGAAAACTACAGACCAATATGTCTCATAAACACAGATGCAAAAATCTTCGACAAAGTACTAGCAAATCAAATCCAGCCATGTATAAAAAGAATTATACCTCATTACCGAGTGAGATTTATTCTAGGTATATAAGGCTGGTTCAAGGTTTCAAAATAAATTAATATAACCATCACATGAACAAGCTAAAAAAGAAAAACCCCATGATTATATCAATAGATGAAGAAAAATAATTTCACAAAATTCAATACTCATTAATATAACAACTCTCAGTAAACTAGGAATTGAGGAGAACTTCCTCTATTTGATGAAAAATAGCTACAAAAAACTTACAGCAAACATCATACTTAATGGTGAGAAACTAGAAGTTTTCCCACTAAAATCAGGAACAAGTCAAGGATGTTTCCTCTTACCACTCCTTTTCAACATCATACCGGAAGTCCAAGCTAACTCAATAAGGCAAGAAAAGGAAATAAAAGTTATACTGATTGGGAAGGAAGAAATAAAACTGCCTTTGTAGATGACATGATTATCTATGTAGAAAAATCCAAATAAATCAACACAAAAATTTCTGGAACTAATAGGTGATAATAGTAAGATTGTAGGATATAAGGTTGTTGTACAAGTCTGTCACTTTCCTATATACCAGCAATGGGCAAGTAAAATTTGAAATTTAAAACACAATACCATTTACATTAGCACCCAATAAAAGAAAGTACTTGGGTATAAATCTAAGTAAATACATACAAGATTTATATGAGGAAAGCTACAAAACTCTGATGAACAAAATCAAAGAAGAACTAAATAAATAAATAGATATTCCATATTCACAGATAGGAAGACTCAATATTGTCATGATACAAGTTTTTTCCAACCTAATCTGTAGATTCAGTGTAATCCCAATGAAAATCCCAGCATGTTATTTTGTGGATATTGAAAAATGATTCTAAAGTTTATATGGAGAGGGAAAGATCAAAATAATCAACACAATACTGAAGAAGAACAAAGTTGGAGGACAGACACTACCTGACTTCAAGACTTACTAGCTATAGTAGTCTTCAAGACTTAAAGCTATAGTAATCTTCAAGACTTAAAGCTATAATAATCAAGACAGAGTGGTATTGGCAAAAGAATAAAGAAGTAGATTAATGAACAGAATAGAGAGCCCAAAATAGGCCCACATAAATATAGTCAACTGATCTTTGACAAAGAAGCAAAGATAATACAATAGAGCAAAGACAGTCTTTTCAAAATATTATGCAAAAATCAGTCTTTTAAAAAATATGAATAACTGGACATCCATATACAAAAAAAAAAACCCTGAATTTAGACACAGACATTATACATTCCACAAAAGTTAACTCAAAGTACCTCATAAATCTAAATTTAAAATGCAAAACTAAAACTCCAAGAAGACAACATAGGAAAAAGTCTAGATGACCTTGGGTATGGTGATGACTTGTCAGGTATAACACCAAAAGCATGATTGCTGAAATAAATAATGGATGAGCTGGAATTCATTAAAAAAAAATGTTAAACTTCTGTTTTGGGAAAGCCAATATCAAGAGAATGAGAAGACATGCCATGAACTGGGAGAAAATATTTGCAAAAGACATGCTGATAAGAGACAGTTGTCCAAAATACACAAAGAACTCTTAAAGCTCTCAATAAGAAAAAAAAAACTCAATTTAAAAAAGGGCCATGTACCTTAATAGACACCACACCAAAAAAGAAATACAGATGTCAAATAAGCATAAGAAAAGATACTCTGCATCACATGTTATCAGGGAAATGTAAACTAAAACAACGAGATACTATATATCTATTAGAATGGTGAAAATACAGAACAAACAGCACCAAACACTGAGGTGGATATGGAGCAACACGAACTTTGCTTCATTGTTGTAAATGTAATGTTACATTTCATTGTTGTAAATGTAAATGTGAAATAGTACAGCCACTTAGTACATAGTACAGCCACTTTGAAAGATGAATTGTCATTCTATAAAGCTAAACATACTTTTGTGATATGATCGAGCAATCACACTCCATGGTATTTACACAAAAGAGTTGAAAACTTATGTTCACACAAAAATCTGCACACAGATGTTTATAGCAGCTTTATTCATGTTGCCAAAAGAAGAAACCAGGATGTCCTTCAGCAGGTAAATGGATTAACTGTGGTACATCCAGACAATGAACTATTATTCAGCGCTAAAAAGAGATGAGCTATCAAGCCATGAAAAGAATGGAGGAAATTTAAATCCATATTACTAAGTGAAAGAAGCCAATCTGAAAAAGCTACATACTGTGTGATTCCAACCACATGACTGCTATTGTTTGAATGACCCCTCAAAAAATTGATGTTGAAGTTTAGTTGCCATAGTAACTGTTGAGAGGCGAGACCTTTAAGAAGTGATTAGGTTATGAGAGCTCTGCCCTCATGAATGGATTAATGCTGTTATTGTGAGAGTGGGTTAGTTATCTAGGAAGTGGGCTCCTGATAAAAAGAATGAGTTCAGCCTGATTTCTGTTCTCTTTCTCTTGGCCCTTCTGCCATGTTATAACACAGCAAGAAGGCCCTCACCAGATGCAGTGCCTCAACCTTGGACTTCCCAGCCTGTAGAACCATGAGTCAACACTCATGTATTATTATATAAAATACATATATATATTTTTTCTATATATTATATATATATATTCTATACATATGTAAAATTACCCAGCCTGTGGTATTGTGTTATAGCAACAGAAAATAGGCTAAGACAGAAAATTGGTGCAGAGAAAAGGGGCTGTTGCCATGACAAATACTTGAACATGTAGAAGCTGCTTTGGAACTGGGTAATGGATAGAAGCTGGCAGACTTTGTAGGCGCAGGCTAGAAAAAGCCTAGATTTCTGTGAATGGAGCATTAAGGGCAATTTTGCTGAGGGCTCAAAAGAAGGCCCCAGAACTAAGGACAGCCTAAATCTTCTTAGAGATTATTTAAGTGGTCATGACCAGAATGTCGGTAGAAATATGAACAGTAAAGGCCATTCTAATGAGGTCTCAGACAGAAATGAGGAACAAGGTATTGGAAACTAAGGGGAGAGGCCATCTTTGTTACAAAGTAGCAAAGACTTTGGCTGGACTGTGTTTATGTCCAAGGGCTTCTTTATAGAGTGCAGGACTCAAGAGCAATGAACCGGGATATCTGATGGAAGAAACAGCTAAGCAGCAAAGCATTCAGGTTGCTGAATGGCTCCTTTTAACCACATACAGTGAGATGCAAAAGGAAAGGAATGACTTAAAGCAGAATTTATAGCTAAAAGAGAAGCAAAGGAAAACTCACAGCCTGGCCACCTAAAGAGTGAAAAGCAAGCACATTTGGAAGAGAATACTAAGGGTGTGGCCAAGCAACCATTTGCTTAAAAGATCAGGCCAGATAGAAGAAAGCCAGGTGTTACTCATCAAGACAACGGAGGAAAGACTCCAAAGACATTTCAGAGATCTTCCAGGCTGTTTCTCCTATCACGGGCCCAGAGCTCTAGGAGAGCAGAATGGTTTCAGGGGACATGCCTGGGATATCCTACACAGGCTCACTGCCCAGAGCCATCTCAGGACTCTGCCCCCCTCATTCCAGTGCAGCACCTCTTGACTTCCCTGGCTGTGCCTTAAGTGGTCCCAGGTGCAGCTCAACCTGCTACTCCAGGAGGTACAAGCTTTAAACTTTAGCAGCATCCACATGGCATTAAGTCTGCAAGCTCACAGAATGCAAGAGCTGTGGGGGCATGGCTACCTTCAACTAGATTTAAAAGGGGGCGCAGGCAGAAACCTGCCACAGGGGCAGAGCCACCACAGAAAGCCCTACTAGGTAAATGCCGAGTGGAAATGTGGGATCAGAGGCACTGCACTGAGCCCTCACTAGGGCAATGCCTACTGCAGCCATGGAAGAGGGGCCACTCTCCAGACCACAGAACTGTTGAGCTGCCAGTGTGTGATGGCAACCTGGGAACGCTGCAGGCATGAGATCCCAACCTGTTAAAATTGCGTGGGCTAAGCCTAGCAAAGCCATAGAGGCAGGGCTGCCCAGTGTGCCCAGGTTGCGGGTTGTGGAGTCAAAGGAGGTTGCTCTCCAGCTTTAAGACTTAATCTTGTTTTCCCTTTGGGTTTTGGACTTCTTTGGGGCCTGTTACTCCTTTCTCCTTTCCTGTTGCTCCCTTTCGGAATGGGAACATCTATCCTATGCCTGTCCCACCATTGTATTTTGGAAGTAGATAACTTGTTTTGATTTTGCAGACTCACAACTGGAAGGAATTTGCCACAGCATGAGTCATGCTTTGAGTCTCATCCATATCTGATTTAGATGAGACTCTGAGCTTCAGTCTTTTGAGTCGGTGCTGGAATGAGTTAAAACTTTGGGGCTACTGGAATGGGATGAATGTTATTTTGTATGCAAGGAGGACAAGAATTTTGGTGGGCCAGAGGTGGAATGCTATGGCTTGAATGTCTTTTCCAAAACTTATGTTGAAATTTAGTTGCCATTGTAACAGTGTTGAGAGACAAGACCTTTAGGATGTGATTAGGGCCAGGCGCAATGCCTCACACCTGTAATCCCAGCACTTTGGGAGGCTGAGGAAGAAGGATCACTTGAGTCCAGGAGTTCAAGACCAGCCTGGGAAACATAGCAAGCCCTCGTCTCTAAAAAAGTTTGAAACTTAACAAGCATGGTGATGCATATCTATAGTTTCAGCTACTTGGAAGCCTAAGGTAGGAGGATCACTTGAGGTCAAGGCTGCAATGAGCTATGGTTGTGCCACTGCACACCAGCCCAGGCAATAGAGTGAGACCCTGTCTCAAAACAAAAACAAACAAACAAGAGGTGATTAGACCATGAGAGCTCTGCCCTCTTAAATGGATTAATACCATCATTAGGGGAGTGGGTCAGTTAGCGCAGGGGTGGGCTCCTGATAAACAGGTGAGTTCAGTCTGAGTTCCTCTCCCTGTTCCGTGTGCTCGCTTGCCCTCTGCCATGTTATGACACAGCAAGAAGGCCCTCACCAGATGCAGCCCCTCAATCTTGGATTTCCCCAACCACGAGGCTAGTAAGTCTCTTTTCTTTATAAATTACCCAGTCTGTGGTATTCTGTTATAGCAGCAGAAAATGGACTAAGAGAATGACATTCTGGAAAAGGCAAAACTGTGGAGATGGTAGAAAGATCAGTGGTTGCCAGGGGCTAGGGGAATGGGAGGAAGAAATACGTGGCACACAGAGGATTTTTATGGCAGTGAAAATACTTTGTATGATACCATCATGACAGATACATGTCATTATACACTTGTCCAAACCCATAGAATGTACAACATTAAGAGTGAACCCCAAAGTGAACTATGGATTTGCAGTGATAATGATGTGTCAACATCAGTTCATCCGTTGTTAAAATTTTTCCATTCCGGTGGGGGCTGTTGATGATGGGAGGCTGCGTATGTTGTGGGGGCAGGGAACATAGGGAACTCTCCATACCTTCCTCACAATTTTGCTGTGAAACTAAAACTACTCTAAGAAAATTTTTGAATGTATTTTAAAAATGTTTTTAATTTAAAAAAAGATTTTTTTAAAAAGGGTGAAACATGCTACAACATATATGTTCCATCAGTACAACATGTACTAATGCATATTACAATATGGATGACCCTTGAAGACATTATGCTAAGTGAAAGAAAAGACCACATACTCTATGATTCCATTGATATGAAGTGTCCAGAATAGGCAAATCCACGGAGCTGAAAAGTAGGTTTGTGAATGCAGGGCTGAGGGACAGGGGAGTCACTGCTAAATGGTATAAGATTTCATTTGAGAGCGATGAAAGCATTCTGGAATTAGTGGTAATAGGTTCTATTACCCGGCGAATAATACTAAAAGTCACCTCATTGCACACTTTAAAGGGTTAATTTTAGGGGATATGAATTATATCATTTAAAAATTATCCTTGGGGCCGGGCACTGTGGCTCACGCCTGTAATCCCAGCACTTTTGGAGGCCGAGACGGGTGGATCACCTGAGGTTAGGAGTGCGAGACCACCTGGCCAACATGGTGGAAACCCCGCCTCTTCTAAAAATACAAAAAACTTACCTGGGTGTCATGGTGCACATCTGTAATCCCAGCTACTCGGGAGGCTGAGGCAGGAGAATCACTTGAACCCAGGAGGCGGAGGTTGCAGTGAGCTGAGATTGTGCCACTGCAGTCCAGCCTGGGTGACAGAACAAGACTCCATCTCAAGAAGTAAATAAAAATAAAAATGAAAATTGTTTTTGGATTTAGAGTAGTTGGGGTGGAATCCAAGAATTCGCATTTCTGGCCAAGTTCCCAAGTGATGCTGACACTGCTGGTCCCTGGACCAGACTTCGAAAATCATTGCATGTAAATTGATGTGTCTGGCCAAGAGCAAGGGCTCAATACCACATGAGGAGATTTCAGTGATATCCACAACCAACCATCTGATGCAGGAACAGGGTAATTTTCTTTAATTTCCAGTTGGGGAAACTGAGGCCCAGAGAAGGCAGTAACTACTGGGAGTCATGAGGGAGGACAGGACATGGCAGAGGTGGGACTTAAGCCCAGGTCTTCCAGCTCCACGTTGAAGGCTCTGCCACTGGCCTGGAGAACGTGGGCGTCTCTCTGAATTCCCCATAGACAGGGACATGCTCTCAGGAACATACCCAACCCTCCAAGCCTCTCACTCCATCCTCAGCAAAATCCTTCCATTCTCCCAGCCCCTTCTGAGATTATATCCAAGGGCTGGTCTGCCTGGCTCCAGATCTACTTCATTTGTGGAGTCTGCCTCCTGCCGCCCTCCTTCCCTGGCCCCCCAGGGCAAGTCTCAGCCGGATCCTTCCTGCTGCCACTCCCGCCCCACCCCACCCGGGGACCCAGGCCTTGACCCCAGCAGGCATCATGGCAAGGCAGCCTGAACTAAGTCACAGAGGGGTGGTGTTGAGGTCTCCAAGAAGGTCACCTGAAGACATTCACAGTTAACCCCTCACAGCTCATGCAAAGCCATTTTGCATCTTTGTCTCATTTGCTCCCTTGACTTTTGCAGACGGTGGCTTTCCCAAGGGCAGCCCGGCAGGCAGGCTTCAGAATAAAGGCTCTCCCTTCCTGGCCATTCATTCGCTCCTTCATTCAAATACTTACTGGCTGCTTGTTCCATGTCAGGGTCTTGGGAACACAAAGGTGATTAAAACGCAGTTGCATGGCCAGGCACGGTGGGTTACACCTGTAGTCCCAACACTTTGGGAGGCCAAGGTGGGTGGATCACTTGAGGTCAGGAGTTTCAGACCAGTCTGGGCAAAATGGTGAAACCCTGTCTCTACTAAAAATACAAAGATTAGTCAGTGTGGTGGTGCACGCCTGTAATCCCAGCTACTCAAGAGGTTGAGGCAGAAGAATTGCTTGAACCCAGGAGGCGGAGGTTGCAGTGAGCCAAGATCACACCACTGCACGCCAGCCTGGGCAGCAGAGCAAGACTCTGTCTCAAAAAATAAAAAATATAAAAAAGATAACAACGACAACAAACAAACACACACAGTTGCAGAAGCTCACAGTCAGGTTGGGAAAGTAACTCACTAGGACCCTGAAGCAATCGTCACAGGAATGTGTCTGAGGTCTGACCCTGAAGATGGTTTTGAACAGTCCCCAGAGAGCACAAGCCTGGTCTTTATCCACACCCAGAAAAGACTGTACAGAAGCGGCCTGGTATTAGAGCTGAGGTTTCCCACGGCCTGCTGGCCTGCTTATTCCAGGCTGGGGCCAGAGGTAGTAACACTTGGCTGCCCCATGACAGAAGTGGGCAGACGCTACCTGTTTGGGGGTGAAGTGACCACTGAGACAACTAGCTCAGAGGAAATGCAGGCTCATCTGCTTTCCGGGGCTTAATGATGAAGACACACTGCTTCTCAAAGGAAACTGCTTCAGTAAAGATCTTCAAAAGGCAATACACTGTATTTTGGTGACTCTAAGAGGCTTGATTTTTCACATTTTAGTGTCTCTGAAATCGGGGTGTGTCTTACAACAATTGTTGGCAGGAGGCCCTCTCCAGGGAGTGGTCGTAGCCCGCTTACACCGTCACATCGACGATGGGATTCTGTGGCTTGGAAGGAAATCCTGGAGACAATAGAGGAGTGTTCTCTTAACCTCTAGGAACCAAATGGCTGTGGGTACAGGGTGGAGAAGGTGGTAAATTGGACGTGTTTAGCAGCATTCCTCCCATGGGCGTCGAAAGCGGGCCAGCCCCGCACGATGGCACACCCGGCACAGGAGCCCAGCGCCAGCGGCCCTCAGCCACCTCTAGGAAATGCATCCAGTAGTCGTTCCCTTGGTGGAAAGGGGCTCGGGCAGCCACAGAGGAGGCTTCCAGGATGCTGGGAATCTCTCCTGATCTGGGTAGTAGCTACACTCAGTGGCGGGCCAGTACACCAGACCGCTGAAGGGAAAAAAACAGCCCTGAATTGTGTAGCATTTGCCAATTTCCATGATGTAAAATACTCCCATTGCGGCTGGGGTTTGTTTTTTGTTTTTGTTTTTTGAGACGGGGTCTCGCTCTGTCACCCAGGCTGGAGTGCAGCAGCTCAGTCATAGCTTGCTGCAGCCTCAATCTCCTGGGCTCAAGCGATCCTCCCATGTCAGCCTCCCAAGTAGCCAGAACTTACAGGCACACACCACCACATCTGGCTAATTTTTTAAAAAATATTTTGTAGAGACAGGGTCTCCCTGTGTTGCCCAGGCTGGTCTCAAGCTCCTGGGCTCAAGCAGTCCTCCTGCCTTGGCCTCCCAAAGTGTTAGAATTACAGGTGTGAGCCACTGCGCCTGGACCGCGGCTGATTTCAAGTGACCAACAATTTAAAAACCAGTTTGCAAAATTCCTGAGTGTTTAACAATCCTAATGTGAGCCAGCTCCAAGCCGCCAGTGAGTCTAGATGAATATTAACACGGATAAAAATTCATAAAGTGTACTTAGAATGCATGTACTTTATTAGATGTAAACACGGTTTTCCTCTCTAACATATTTTTGAAGAGAGAGGGGGAAATCATCACCAACATTTGCTGGTGTGGAGAACAATATTGTGGGAAAGAGCTGGGTTTCTACTGCTCACTCAGATTTTGTCTTTTTTTTTTTTTTTTTTTTCTTGAGACAGAGTCTCACTCTGTCACCCAGACTGGAGTGCAGTGGCACAATCTTGGCTCACTGCAACCTCCGCCTCCCGGGTTCAAGCAACTCTCCTGCCCTGACCTCCCAAGTAGCTGGGGCTACAGCCTGTGCCACCACACCTGGCTAATTTTTTGTATTTTTTGTAGAGATAGAGTTTTGTCATATTGCCCAAGCTGGTCTCAAACTCCTGGCCTCAAGTGATCCACCTGCCTTGGCCTCCCAAAGTGCTGGACACAGACATGAGCCACCACACCCAGCTACTCAGATTTTGGACGTGAAGAAGTTTATTTTCATATAAATCCATCTCATGTCACATAAATTTATTTTCGGATAAATTTTCCTTTTATGTACGGACAAGTGATATATACATATATATATATAATGCATATGGATATGAAAGAGCTTTTAATTAGTCTAAAATAAAAAATTCTAAGTGATGAGAAGTGTCTTACTGTAGCTGACAGCATTTCTATTTCCTGGGGTACATAAAAGAGCGGTGTATCTATATTCAATGATGTCATAGATTTGTTGAAATATAGTCATATATATTTTTAAGTTTGATGGATGTTCTCAAGAGTTGGTTAGAACACGGAACCAGGAGTCAAGACCCAGAGATGGGTTCTAGGCCTGGATTTGCCACCGTGTGACCTTGGGCAAGTCAATTATTCTCTCTGAGCCTCAGTTTCCCTACTTCCAATGAGGGATTATAATAATATCTACCTTGCAGGGCTCTTGTGAAGACCAAGTGAGACACTGTGTACAGGGCAGTTTCTGTCTGTCTTTGAGCGAGGCATGATGACAGATCTGCAAAAGGCAACTAATTGTTGTCACTGTTGTTACTTAGCCTCTCTGAGCCTCCATCCTGCAAATGAACCCAAGTCCCAGCTTGTTGGGAAGAGCCACTGAGCCAATGCATGAGAAAGTGCTGTGTGCAAACTGGGCAGTGCTCTACCCGTGAACAGGACTCTTAAACAATCTAAGGACTGTGCACAACAGACATGGAAACGTATTAGGGCAATGAGACCATGTCTGGACACATCCCCCAAGGAAAGCGTGAAAAGGGAACCACAGGAACAGCGCATCGAGGCTCAAACCTCACTTCCACATGTGGAAACATCTGTCAATCTGTGGTCAGACCTGCCGTCCCAGCTAGGCCTCTTGGTCATTTCAGAATAGAGAAGTGGCTGTGGGAATGGCTGCCTCGCCTTCAAGGGGCTGACATGAGGCCTTGGACAGAGGACAGGGGAAGAGCCCCCAGGAGCTGAGCTGGAAACATTCCCAGTGAGGGACTTCACACCGTCCCACCCTGGGCCCAGCTGCACTGTGGCAGGCGCAGTGGCTCACACCTGTAATTCCAGCACTTTGGGAGGCCAAAGCAGGAGGATCACTTGAGGTCAGGAGTTTGAGACAAACCTGGCCAACATGGCAAAACCCTGTCTCTATTAAAAATACAAAAATTAGCCAGGTGTAGTGGCGTGCACCCATAGTCCCAGCTACTCGGGAGGCTGAGGCATGAGAATCACTTGCACCTGAGAGGCAGAGGTTGCAGCGAGCCGAGATTATACCACTGCACTCCGGCCTCAGTGACAGAGCGAGACTCCGTCTCAAAACAAACAAACAAACAAAACAAACAAACAAACAAACAAAAACCTCCCATATCCCCTTTACCTAGGCTCACAGATTGTCATTTTGCTCCACAGGCTCTCTCCGAGTATCTGCATAAATTTTGTTTGCTGAGCCATACAGAAGTATCTACACATGTCAGGACCATTCCCCATGGGCCTCCTGAGAACAAGGATCTGCTCTTACATAACTGGGAACAATAATCACGTTCAGAAGAGTTCACATTGACACAATACAGCTTCCATTGCACCATGTGCATGTGTTTTTGTTTTGTTTTATTTTGTTTTGTTTTTTTGAGACGGAGTCTTGCTCTGTCCACCCAGGCTGGAGTGCAATGGTGCAATCTCGGCTCACTGCAACCTCCGCCTCCTGGGTTCAAGCGATTCTCCTGCCTCAATCTCCCGGGTAGCTGGGATTGCAGGTGCCCACCACCGTGCCCGGCTAATTTTTTTGTATTTTTAGTAGAGATGGGGTTTCACCATCTTGGCCAGGCTGGTCTCGAAATCCTGACCTCATGATCCACCCACCTCAGCCTCCCAAAGTCCTGCGGTTACAGGCGTGAGCCACTGCTCCCGGCCACCATGTGCATGTTTTTAATATGCATCATCAGTTTTGTGCTGGGTTCTCCTTCTTCCTGCTTCCACATGTCTCAGGTCTTGCCTGTTCCTGGAGCTTGCAGGGTGCCCACTGCTGCAGGTCCAGTGCGTTTTCCCGCCAGGGACAAGGCTGCAGTGAGCCCGCCTGTGCGCTGGAGCAGTGCTTCTCAGAGTCCACCCTGCATCTGATCTCCTGGCGCTCTGGCGGGAATGCAGAGCTGGCTCAGGACTGCAGTGGGGCCTGATCCATCCCAGTAGATGTGGACACAGACCATGCTTTGAGCCGCGAAGCCCTGCGCATGGACCTGTGTATGATTTTCTTTGGTGGGAAGATTGAGCTCAAGAACTCAGTTGCTGTTTCTCGGAGCTTTGAGAACTTAATGTCACTAAGTAGGGTCAGTCCAAGCTTGACGATGGCTGCCCTGTGTGTCCGTGCTCCCACGAAGGTCCGGGCCCCTTGCTGCCTCCCTCGCCCCACCCAGACTCTCCTTCCTTCTTTCTGCACCACAGCCCAGGCTGGTGATGGAAACAGCAGCTTCCCACGGTGGACAGGGCTCCCTTCTGTTCTCTCAGCCACGAGCAGCACCCGGAGGGTTACTGTGATCGGCCTTCCAGGCTTGTCCCAGACACCTCTGTGGGCGAATATTTCTGGAACAGAGTATGAGTTACTACGTGGTCACAGACCTCGGTCCACCTGCCTTTTAGCTCACTCCTGTTTACAGCCCAGGCAACAGAGGCACTGAGAGATGGAGCGGCTTGCCCAAGGCTACGCGGCCAGCCAGACAGAAGGACTAGAGCTCAACCACCAGGCAATGGTAAGGAGGAGCCCCACTCTCCAGGGAGGAGGTGAGAATGCCTCTCACCAACTGCTCTGGGGAGAAAATGACATTCTAGAAAGACCCGCCCTGATCACTGGATGGACGCTGGACATTTTGAGGTTTTGAGGGCGTGGGAAAGCCAGGTCAACCAGTCCAAGTCCCTGCCTCTGCTAGGGGCGCTCTCACAATTCTGAAAGTGTGTCCCTGAGCCTCCTGTGGAACCAACACCAGGTCTCCAGTGGTGTGACCTCAGCCCCTCTCTGGGCCCGTGGACCTCCTCCCACATCTGTGCAGGTCAGGGCCATTCCTGCACCGCTGCTTCCCTCTGCTCTGCCCACATGCCCCATTCCTGCCCCCCATCCTGCCCAGGGAGAAAGGGCTCAGAGCAGGTGCCTCACCCTCCCACCTACCTCCATGGTCCTGCCTGACAGCTCCTCCCTCTTTCTCACCTGTCCAGACCTGGAAGCCTCTCTCCACTGTCCCAAGCAAAGGACACGTGTCCACGAAGACATTCCCGCCTCTAGAGACCACCTCTAGTGCACAGGCACTGCCCAGTGGCCCCCTGCCCGTTCTCCCTGCCCCGGCCTTCTGTTCCTCACCCGCTCTAGCTCCTCCCTTCCTTGGGGCTGTCCCTTGACACTTCCTGTAAACAGCTTTCCATCAGTGACCTGCACCACGCCGCTCAGCCTCTGTGCAGACATCACAAAGTCAGAGACGCCCCTCCCTTGCTCAGCAGCCCAGCCCCGAGGCCGCTCCATCGCGCTGTCCAGCGTGGGTTCTCCACGACACCCACCGCCCTGTGAACTGTGTCAGGCTTTACCGGTTGATTATGTGACTCCAACCACTTGAAAGTAACTCCAGGGACCAGGACCTCATCTGTCGTGTTTGCTTCTGTCTCCCCAGATCCCAGAGAAGGGCTTGGCATGAAAGTGGGTGTGTGACAAATGCTCATTTCGGGAATGAATAAAGCACACCTTACAGCACACATGGTGTTTTCATGGCCATCACACACTCAGTCCACACAAGCCTGCACGGTAGGTGGTTACTTTTGCGTACGAGCACATTGAGGCTCGGAGGGGTGAAGGGATCTGGCAGAAGTTACACAACCAGAAAGTGGCAGAGCTGGGACCACAAGCCCCAGTCTTTCTGGCTCTGAACTCCTTGCTCTCCCAGGTGAAGGCATAAATCCTACCCCGGTGCCCTCGGCATGGGCAGCATCTCCCCTCGTGTGAGGAGTCTGCTCTGAGTCACTTGTCCCGTCTTGCCTGTTGTTGCTGTGATCAGTGTCATTTAGGGACCCATGATTCCCCACTGGGGTTGGTCTTGCCTGGGCATCAGAATCTGCTTCACCCTGTTCTGCTGTGTGAGCCTGGGCAAGGCACTTCACCTGCCTGGATTTCAGTTTCCTCGTCTGTAAAATGAGTACAGTAGCCATCCTCACAGCCTGCTACAGGGTCAGAGCCCAGTAAACGGGGACTGTTATTCATGTCACTTTATTCATAAGTGGATATTAAAATATTTTTACTACCAAAGTAGTTGCTACATCCATTCTAATTACAAAAATTATAATGACACACAAAGCTAATGAGCTCCTGGCACCCACTGCTGGTTTGGTGAGTAATTTCCAGGACTGTTTTTTGTCTCATCGAAAGAGATAGAGGAGGGGCTTAAAATTGTAAGCATCGCCATCCTGCGTTGCTGAGTCCTAACTTCATTCTTCCACGCAGCTCTTTGTCTCAGAGATGTCCCCATGCTTTATCTTTTATTTTTACTTATTTATTTTTCTTTCTTTCCTTCCTTCCTTTCTTATTTTCTTTTGTAGAGACAGGGTCTCACTCTGCGGCCCAGGCTGGAGTGCAGTGGTGCGATCATGGCTCAGTGCAGCCTGGACCTCCTGGGCTCAAACCATCCTCCCCATTCAGCCTCCCAAGTATCTGGGATACAGCGTAAGCCACCATGCCCCGCTGGTTTTGTTTGTCTGTTTGTTTGTTTTTTGAGACAGAGTCTTGCTTTGTCAACCAGGCTGGAGTGCAGTGGCACTACAGGTGTGCACCACTACACCTGGCTAATTTTTCTATTTTCGCTAGAGATGGGATTTCACCATATTGGCCAGGCTGGACTCGAACTCCTGGCCTCAAGTGATCTGCCTGCCTCAGCCTCCCAAAGTACTGGGATTACAGGTGAGTCACTGCGCCCGGCCCCAGCTGATTTTTTAGATAATCTTTTTTAGAGATGAGGTATTGTTATGTTGCCCATACTTGTCTCAAACTTCTGGTCTCCAGCAATCCTCCTGCCTTGGCTGGGATTCCAGGCATGGGCCACTCTGCCCAGCTGCTGTATCTTTTAGGGAATACGCTCCCCCCTGCCTTCTGTTTTGACCTTCACAGGTCTGTGACGTGAACTGGGCAGGCAGTATCCCCTTTTTGCGGATGGAAAAACTGAAGTTCCAAAAAGTAAATGACATCTGCCAAAGGTCACACAGGGAGGAAGAGGCTACATCCCAAATCTAGATCTTCCCATGCTGGATGGCTGAAGATGCGTTTTCCAGGATCCACTGCCCACTCAGAGACAGACTGTTCTGCATAGTTTCATTGTTTTCATTCATTCGTTCCTTCCTTCCTTCATTCATTCCACCTGGGCCAGAAGCCAGGCCTCCTGCTGTGATGAGTAAGGTTCCAGTAGTGGCCGTGGACAATTGGCATTCACGGAGGCAGATGAGAGGTCTTCAGCTGCTCCGCACATCATGCAGGTCTCGTTCCTGTGGGGAGAGCATTGGGACCAAAGGGGAGAAAGAATCTTCATTTCTCTCTCTCTTTTTTTCTTTTTTTTTTTTTTTGAGACGGAGTCTTGCTCTGTCTCCCAGGCTGGAGTGCAGTGGCACCATCTCGGCTCATTGCAACTTCCACCTCCCAGGTTCAAGCGATTCTCCTGCCTCAGCCTCCCAAGTAGCTGGGATTACAGGCACGAGCCACTATGCCCTCCTAATTTTTGTATTTTTAGTAGAGACAGGGTTTCGCCATGATGGCCAGGCTAGTCTCGAACTCCTGACCTCAGGTCATCCACCCGCCTCAGCCTCCCAAAGTGCTGGGATTACAGGCATGAGCCACTGTACCCGGCCGGGATCTTCATTTCTATGCTGCTTATAGTTTTAGAGACAAACATGATTTCTTTTGTTACTAAAAAGAAATAGAAAAAACAAAACCAGTGGGATCCCTAGAGAGAGGTACACTCAGGGTAAAGCCAGGTGAGAAACTGGGTGTGGGCTGTGCCCTGGCCTTGCTGAACGGCTTTTCTGGGCTGCGCAGGACACCTGGAATCTGAGACGCCGGCTCCTGGGCAGTCTCAGAACGTGAAAGGGAAAAAAAGGGAAGCATGGAACTGTCAGCAGTGCTCAGTCCCCATTAAGAGGGCCCCCAAAACCCGAAGGTCATTTCCTCCTGCACAGTGGATGTATTTATTTTACATATCTGGCCAAGCACAGGGGAAAAATCCCGGCTATGGAGCCAAGGGGCCGAGAAAGAAAGGGGAGAAAAGAAAACAGAAATGAAGTGGTGTTTTATGAGCAGCTTTAAATCCCCCTCCCACAATGAATCATGAGGGCTGCTAACGAGGACGACTCCGGAAAGTCTAGGGGTGGGAGTCAGGGGAAACACAGGGAAATCGGATCAACATGGATGAAAACGCACGTGTGCTTATTCACACATACACACACACGCACACACATGCACACACGCATACACACACACGTATACACACATGCATGCACACACACACTCACACATATGCACACACAGAGCTGTTCTGATGAGAACAGAGGTGGGGAAGAGAACACATAACCTACAAGGTTAAAAACCCCAGCTGGGCCGGGTGCGGTGGCTCATGCCTGTGATCCCAGCACTTTGGGAGGCCGAGGTGGGAGGATCACCTGAGGTCAGGATTTCGAGACCAACTTGACCAACATGGCGAAACTCCGTGTCTACTAAAAGTATTTAAAAATTAGCTGGGCGTGGTGGTAATCCCAGCTACTCAGGAAGCTGAAGCAAGAGAATTGCTTGAATTGAAGAGGCAGAGGTTGCAGTGAGCTGAGATTGCACCACTGCACACCAGCCTGGGTGACAGAGCGGGACTCCACCTCAAAAAAATAAAAATAAAAAAAAATAGCAACAACAACAACAGTAACAACCCCAGCTGTCCCAATAAGAGTCCTGTGTGCAGAACCTTCACAACCGGGGCTGGGGGCAGCAGGGAGACACTGCCACTGGCAGGCTCTCCGCTCCACTCCTGCGGGCGCCCCAGCGTCGTGGTCACCCCAGGGAGCACCTGGACCTCACTGCCTTGTCCCCCACCATCCCCTCACATGGGGCCTAGGAGTTAGGCCTGGTACGAGATGTGATCTCACTCACATACACGCTCACATGCACATGCACACACACTCATTTACACATACACCTCTTTAATGTCTTTTCCTCTGGGGGGCACATCTTGGCCAACCTCCGAAAGGTGGCCTCTGACTCCTGTGTTTTCCACAATCGCCAGCCCCTGCCCCATGGGTGGCAGCAGGAGGCGGTTTCTGGCACACGGGGTGACGTTGAGCGCCTGGGTCCGGCCGCCCCCCAAGCTCCTAGTGCAGGGCCTGGTTCAGAGCCTCCAGGAATGGACGGTTTTCTTTTCAGCATCACTGTGCTCATCGTAGGTAAGGACCTTGGGAGGGCCTGTGGGGAGGGTGGAGAGAAGAAAAGAAGGACAGAAGACGCAGGAGGAGGGTGGCCAGGGAGGGAGAGCCCAGGGCACGGTGTCCAGCTCAGCCAGCTCATCAGGGCCACGTCGAGGGACTGGGAGTGGGTCCACCGTAGGGATGAGGCAGGAGCTGGTGGGCAGCCTGTGCCCCTGGAGTCACTCCAGGTCACTGAGACTGGCAGTCGGGAAGGAAAACTGGATGTGGACCCCCTGGGCCCCATGAGGATGGGGTCAACGCACCCACCACTGAGCGTGGGGAAGGGAAATGTGGGTTTGGGCGCCAGGAGGAGACAGAGTTGGCCTGGAAAGATGCCTGGTGTCCACTCAGTCATGCAGGGAAGCTTTGCCCCCAGCTGTCCGCCCTCAGCACACCACTGACTACTCCGGGATTCAGTTTCTCGTAGTCTCTGAGAGACTGGGGGGGGGGGGGCGTCCCATCTCCCATAGATTTAAGGCTCATTCGAATGCTACCGACTGTCTCTACCCACACAGCCCCTCTCGGCGGCTGCTTCTCCTCCCGGCGGCTGCCTCTCCTCCCGGCGGCTGCCTCTCCTCCCAGCGCCTCTCCCTCAACACATTGCCATCAGCAACTCAGAAGTGGCCAAGAATTTCTACTAATTGCCTCTCCCTGCAAAACAAACAAACCAAAAGGAGTCACAGTTTAAGTGTCTTTTGGTCTGCCGCCTGATTTTCTTTAAGCCCAGCTTGATTTCTTCTAGGTCCAGGTGTACGAAAACGTCACCTTTTCTGACAGCGGAGACACAGCCATCGAGTTTTCATGCAGGCCACAGGCAGGAGCTCGTTCTGGAGGATAATACAGCGAAAAAGACTGGCGAGTGCAGCCTTGAAATGATTCAAAGCCGTACCTTGCCCCTCCTAAGCACCTCTCCAAACTGCGGTGCCTCTGTGGGGAATGTGGCAAAGCTAACAGCAACTTCTGCCAGAAAGGAGTGCTCGTCTGAGAGCCTGCGGCGACCGTCTAGGACAACTGTCTGTTGTCTGAAGGAGGGGCCTGTGGGGATAGTGACAGGCCTAGTGGCCCCAGAATCTGCCCCTGGTCCACTCCCACCCGCTCCTTTAAGGAATGTGAACTGCAGGCTTCAAGAGCCCCAGATGTTGGCCACCAGCTTTACAGCTGCCACCAGCCTTCCCAGGACTAAACTGGTGGCCGCAGCCAGGGTAGGAGGAGCCAGCAGCATCCCCCCACCATTTTCTGGGGGAGTCCAGGGCAAGTCGCACTCTCTAGCCTATACAGGGTCGCTTGTCTGGCCGGGGTACCCAGGAAGGCCGGGTGCCCATGTGGGTCATGCCAACCTCACCTCCTTCCCTGCTGACCATACTCTGCGTATGGGAGGGGGAGTGATATTACAGAAGTTCTGGCACCTTCCTGATCTCCTTTTGCACTTCCAGGTGTCATGATTTCTGCTCTTGGGGACCTAAAGGTCAGCAATGTCACCTACAGTGTCCCAGAGAGGGCTGGGTTTCCATGTGCCTGAATTTCCACGTGCGCTGGCCGCCCAGTGGTTCTGAACAGGGTATGAGGCATATCTGGCTGCTGAGATCCCACCGCAGACCTAACAAACAGAATCCTCAATGCCCTGGGCCCGAAAAGGACTCCGGGACCCTCCCTAACAATAGGCATGTGAGACACCCTTCTTCCAACACAGCCCCAAGAGCCAACAGATCCAGGATGAAGCCTTAGGATGTGTACAGCCTTGAGCAAATGACTGAACTTCTCAGAGCCTGTGTGCTCGTCCCTAAAGTAAAGATAACACTGGCACCTACTCCATAAGGTCACAAAGAAAACACCGGCTAACTCAGGCCGGGGCTTCCCACAGACTAAATGCCTGAAAAATGTCAGCTCTTATAGTGCTGTTGCTGTGTGGACAGAGAGAGTCCACTGTGAACCACCACCTTGCCTGCTTTCAGGCTGGAGTCTGTCTGCTCCGCCTTGTTGGGCAAGTCACCCCTTGCTGGTCAGGGTTGCCATATATGGGTGTATAACTTGTGCACTGCACAAAGTGCTAGCGCCGGAATTGGGGCCAAAATCGAACGTGACTCCACTGCTGAGCCACGTATGTTGGCCTAAGAGGAGCTCAGCAAGGAGCACGTTGTGTCGTCTGCCCAGGAGCACCTTGCAGGCAGTGACGGCTGCTGTGGAGCCCGGGCTGGGCTCACCTCAGCCTCCGCCAGTCCCAGAACCAGGCTCAGTGTTTGCCAAGTTGTCTCCAGTCCCAACTCAGTCACCCAGAGAAGGTGGTGGCCAGCGTCTGGCTCCCAGTACCTCCCCGACAGGAAACTGTCCCAACCCCGCCCCATGCCTCCACCTGGTCCGCGCAGGCTGCAGATTCTTTGTGTCTCTGCCCGACGTCGCCACTGTCCCTGATGGGGTTTACAGGCCCAGGCCCAGGTGGGAGAGGAAGAAGTTTCATATGGGTGGAAGAGAAGAGAATGGCATTCTACTAGAAGCTGGTTTTTCAATTTGCATATGTAGAAATGCATATATAGGCCAGGTGCAGTCTCTTACGCCTGTAATCCCAGCACTTTGGGAGGCCGAGGCAGGTGGATTACTTGAGATCAGGAGTTCATGACCAGCCTGGCCAACATGGCGAAACCCTGTATCTACTAAAAATACAAAAATTTGCTGGGCATGGTGGTGGGCGCCTGTAATTCCAGCTACCTGGGAGGCTGAGGCAGGAGAATCACTTGAACCCAGGAGGCAGACGTTGCAGTAAACCAAGATCGCGCCACTGCACTCCAGCCTGGGTGACAAGAACGAATCTCTGTCTTAAAAAAAAAGGAAATACATATATATAAATATATTTTTTATTTTTACAATATAATTATATAGAGAGAGAGTATGTGTGAGAGAAAGAGGACAACTTGAGAAGCTTGAAAATCTATTTATTATTATATGACATTAGGAAATAATTGGTGGTTTTTTTTTAGATATTAGATTATGGGGCCGGGCGCAGTGGCTCATGCCTGTAATCCCAGCACTTTGGGAGGCTGAGGCAGGAGGATTGCTTGAGGCCAGGAGTTTGAGACCAGCCTGGTCAACATGACAAAACCCCTTCTCTACTAAAAATACAAAAAATTAGCCGGGTGTGGTGGCGTGCATCTTTGGTCCCATCTAGGGAGGCTGAGGCTCAAAAATCACTTGAACCCGGAAGGCAGAGGTTGCAGTAAGCCTAGATCATGCCACGGCACTCCAGCCTGGGTGTCAGAGTGAAACTAAAAAAATATTATGGGCCAGGCACATTGGTTCACGTCTGTAATCTCAGCACTTTGGGAGGCCGAGGCAGGAGGATTGCTTGAGCTCAGGAGTTCAAGACTAGCCTGGGCAACATGGTGAAACCTCATCTCTATAAATAAATACATAAATACGTGTGTGTGTGTGTGTGTATACGTGTGTGTGTGTGTGTGTATATGTGTATATATATATAAAATTAGCTGGGCAGCTGGCATTGTGGCATGTGCCTGAGGTCCCAGCAAGTTGGGAGGCTGAGGTGGGAGAATCACCTAATCCCAGGAAGTCAAGGCTGCAGTGAGCCAAGATTGTGCCACTTCACCCCAGCCTAGGTGACAAAATGTTGAATTAGGAGTGAAATGTCATAATGTTTACAGCTTACTTTGAAATGTTTCTGAATAGACGGGTAAAGCAAATACAGCAAGTGTCAGCAGCTATCACATCTGGTCGGTGGCTGCGTGGATATTTGTACGGAGATTTGTTAGATTCCTCTTGCACTTTTCTGTATGTTTGAAAATTTTCACAATGAAAATGTCTACATAATTTCAGATGAGAAATGGCCTCCAGGGTCACCTCAGTTCTCCTGTTCCCTCCCCAACCTGCACTTCTGTCTTTACCTCTGAGAGGAATGCCCCTGGGCAGACCCCTGCCTCCTTTGGGTATGGGGGCAGGGGTCCTCGCAGGGTGACACATTAGAGCCACTCAGAAGGGCGGGCCATTCACCGTCTCTGACTGTGCCTCCTGGAGCAGCTGACGATGCCCTGCTCATGTCCCCCTCATCTCCTCAACCTCGGGGATACTACTTTTGGAGTAAGAAACTCTATAGAAAGATGTTCCTTGATTATTTTGTATAATTAAAAAAAGAGAGAGAAAAAGTAGACTAGTCCAACCGTGCATCAATGGGAAATTGGCAGCAAAATTTAACAGCTGTGTCTTAGTACATCCCAACATGCAAGTATGTTCATACTACTGTGAAGAAAATAGCAACTTGCAAACACTGTGTATGATATGATGCTTTAAAAAGAAAACATAAGCCAGGTGTGGTGGCTTGTTCTTGTAATCCCAGCACTTTGGAAGACCAAGGTGGGAGGATCGCCTGAGCCTAGGAGGTGGAGGTTGCAGTGAGCCATGATCGCGCCACTGTGCTCCAACCTGGGCGACAGAGCAAGATCCTGACAAAAAAAAAAAAAAAAAGAAGAAGAAAAGAGAAAACACTATATGTATAATCATGGTGTATTTCTTTTATTTATTTATTTATTTTTCTTGAGTTGTTTATTTTTTTATTTTTTATTTTATTATACTTTAAGTTCTAGGGTACATGTGCACAACGTGCAGGTTTGTTACATATGCATACATGTGCCATGTTGGTGTGCTGCACCCATTAACTCATCATTTACATTAGGTATAGCTCCTAATGCTATACCTCCCCCCTCCCCCCTCCCCACAATAGGACCCGGTGTGTGATGTTCCCCTTCCTGTGTCGAAGTGTTCTCATTCTTCAATTCCCACCCATGAGTGAGAACATGCAGTGTTTGGTTTTCTGTTCTTGCGATAGTTTGCTGAGAATGATGGTTTCCAGCTGCATCCATGTCCCTACAAAGGACACGAACTCATCGTTTTTTATGGCTGCATAGTATTCCATGGTGTATATGTGCCACATTTTCTTAATCCAGTCTATCATTGATGGGCATTTGGGTTGATTCCAAGTCTTTGCTATTGTGAATAGTGCCGCAATAAACATACGTGTGCATGTGTCTTTATAGCAGTATGAAAAAAAGTTCATCATCACTGGCCATCAGAGAAATGCAAATCAAAACCACAATGAGATACCATCTCACACCAGTTAGAATGGCGATCCTCAAAAAGCCAGGAAACAACAGGTGCTGGAGAGGATGTGGAGAAATAGGAACACTTTTACACTGTTGGTGGGACTGTAAACTAGTTCAACCATTGTGGAAAACAGTGTGGCGATTCCTCAAGGATCTAGAACTAGAAATACCATTTGACCCAGCCATCCCATTACAGAGTATATACCCAAAGGATTATAAATCATGGTGTATTTCTAAAGAACGATATGGAAGGTGGCCTAGGGAAGGAACTGTTCACAGTGCTTTCTTCTGGAGAGTGAGATTAGGTGGGGCAGGAGAAACTTTCACTTTTCATGTCAAACATGACTGCATTTTTGGAATCTGTTTACAATTCTAATAACACACATCTCAGAGCATTTGTTACATTTCAGGCACTGTAATGATATCTAGTACTCATATAGCACCTACTATTTGCCAAGCACTATTCTAAGGGCTTCACACATATTAACTCATTGAATCTGCACACCCTTTAATCCACGTTATGATCATCTTTCCCAGGTTAAAAATAAGTGATGGCTGGGCATGCTGGCTCCCTCCTGTAATCCCAGTGCAGGAGTGGGAGGATCCTTTGGGAGGATCATTTGAGACCAGGAATTGGAGGCCACCCTGGGCAACATACCGAGATTCCGTATCTATAAAATATTTAAAAATTAGCCAGGTGTGGTAGCACTCACCTGTAGTCCCAGCTACTTGGGAGACTGAGGTGGGAGGATCACTTGAGCCCAGAAGGTCAAGGCTGCTGTGAGCCACGATGGGGCCCCTGCCCTTCAGCCTGGGCAGCAGAGCAAGACCTTGTCTCAAAAAAAAAAAAAAAAAAAAAAAAAGAAGGAAAGAAAAGGAAAGAAAAAAAAGAAAGAAAACTGAGGCACAGAGTAGTTGAGTAACTTTCTCAAGGTCACACAGCCAGGGATTTAAACCTGGACAGTCCCTCTCTACTGATAGTGCCGTTACAACTCTATTCTGTCACCTCAGAAGGTGTTTCATTGAATCCTCACAACAGCTTGTTTCATTGAATCCTCACAACAGCTCTCCCAGGGGGTCCTTGCCTCACTGAAGTACTCAAAGAGCAGCTGAGGAGGCTGACAAGACACAGTTCAGGTGTGAAGGCAGTTGAAGGCTGGCGTGAGGTTTGTCCTCCTCTCTTTTTAGGAGAAGGAGAGGACCCCAGAGAAATAAACATCTACACATGCATGAGGTCCTGCCAGCAGCAAAGCACTTTCTCTTCCACGGACGCCTCTCATGACACACAGTGTTAGACCTGGAAGTCAAGGGGCCCAGCTGCTCACTTAACATATGAGGAAACTGAAGGCCAGAAACAAGAAATGACCAAAGTCCAGATGAGGATGGGATGGCCACTCCCTACCTAAGGCCAGGGCCTTGCCGGGGAAAGGGGGTAAATGCAGGGCAGAACTGTCCCCCTCAAGGCTCCTGGTCTTACCTTCTGCAGGTGGCGAGGGCTGAGTCTTGAAGTCCTATCTGTCCCCACACATGCAGCAAAAGTGGCCCGTTTGGGGGCCCCTGTCCAGCACTCACTGCACCCCTCGCTGGGGCCTGGACAGAGGTGTCGCACTGCCCCGGAGCCACACCGTAGAATTCTGAGAATAAGAAGTGGTCCGGCACCCAGGAGGAGACACACCCAAATGTTCACAGTGACAGATCTGGGGTGTGAAATTGCGGGTGATTTTTATTTCCTTCTTTGTACTTTCCAAATTTATCAGTGGTGAACATGCATCACTATTATAATTAGAAAAAAAAAAAACAACAGACTGGACTTCTTTTTTCTTCAGAAGAAACCAAGGACATATCACAGGAAGTATTTCAGCCAGTAAGTGTCAAATGTGTGAACCAAGAAGGGGAAATGGGAGAGGCAGAGAGGTGGAAAAGCAGCGTTTGCTGGGTGCCTGCACTGTGGGAACTGTGGTGCTGGGAAGGCTGCATCGCCGCCTCTTCAATCCTCCCAGCTACCCTGGGAGGTTGCGGCTGTGATCTCTGTTCACCAATGGGGATACTGAGGCACAAGAAGAAAGCAGCTTGCCCAAGTTCACCCAGCCAGCACTAAAATTTGAACCAGACTGTCTTCCTACAAGGCCCCTGTCCTTTCCACCTCCCCATGCTGCCTTTCCAAGAGGGGGTAGAAAACGGAATTTCAAAACCAGTTTGGGCCAGGTGCGGTGGCTCACACCTATAATCCCAGCACTCTGGGAGGCCGAGGTGGGAGGATCACTTGAGGTCAGGAGTTGGAGACCAGCCTGGCCAACATGGCGAAACCCCATCTCTACTGAAAATACAAAAATTAGCCAGGCGTGGTGGCGGGTGCCTGTAATCCCAGCTACTCGGGAGGCTGAGGCAGGAGAATTGCTTGAACATGGGAGGCAGAGGTTGCAGTGAGCTGAGATCGCGCCACTGCACTCCAGCCTGGGCAACAGAGCAAGACTCCGTCTCAGAAAACAAACAAACAAAGGAAAAACAGTTTGGTTTAAAACTATCCAGCAGAGGACCTGTTATCCAGGGCCTCCCAGCAAAGCGTCTCCAGTCTTCACTGTGGAAGGTCTCCTCCAGGCAGCACGGTATTGAAGCCCAGAACAGTGCCTGCTGCTTATTATTTGCCATTATCTTGATTACAGAGGGTCATTTTCATGTTCTGGCACCCTGCTCTGTCTGGCGGCATGAAGGTCTAACGTAGATGGAGCTGAAGTGGACTCGGTCTACTGTCGACTTGCTAGTAGCACTGAAAATTGTACAATCGAAAGAAATAGCCACACACGGGTTGACATCTTTTGACTCAGGAGTTCCATTCCCAGGGACAGATTTCTAAGAACTACATCAGAAATAAGAAGCTGTGCACACAAGGATGTTCACATCATTATTAACTACAGAATTTACTCATTTAATACAAAATCAACTCATTAAATTTGCAAAAAATTTATAATACAACACTGTGAGGGGAGATGCTATAAAACATGATCTTTTACAATAGATAGTGGTCACCAGCCTCTAAAGGCCCCCCGAAATCCTTGCCTCCTGGTAATCACATCCTTGTGAAGTCCCCTGTCACACTGAATAGGGCTGTCATGGTGATCAACAGGATGTGATGGAAGCGACCATGAGTGACTTCCAATGACAGCTCATGAAAGATGTTGCAGCTTCTGCCTTGGTCTCTTGATCATTCACTCCGGGGAAAGCCAGAGTCATGTCAAATCATGAAGAACCTCAAGCCACACTGTGGAGAGTCCCCTGCAGAGAGGAAGGAAGGCCTCCTGCCAACCGCCATGTGAATGATGAAGTTGGAAACGGAGACCCTCAAGCAACAGTCAAGCCCCAGTCAGATGTCTGCAGCCCTGAAGGACATCTTAGCTGCAACCACATGAGAGGCCCTGAGCCAGAACCGCCCAGCTAGGCTTCTGTTGAAATTCCTAATGCATAGAAACTATGCAAGATACATGTTATTATTTTAAGTCACTAGGTTTTGGGGTAGTTTGTTCCACAGCCATAGATACAATAGATAGATGGGTCATACAATGGGGTCCCATAAGGCAAAGAGAGTGAATGAACTATTGCTATGCACGTCAATATTGATGAATTTTATAAACCTAATGTTGAATAAAAGCAGCAGATACCAAAGAGAACATATGTCTTGGTTCATTTTCTGTTGCTGTAACAGAATACCACAGATTAGGTAATTATAAAAAGAAATGTGCTGGGCATGGTGGCTCACACCTATAATCCCAGAACTTTGGGAGGCCAAGATGGGTGGATTGCTTGAGTTCAGGAGTTTGAGACCAGCCTGGGCAACATGGTGAAACCCCATCTCTACCAAAAATTTTAAAATTAGCCAGGTGTGACCGTGCATGCCTATAGCCCCAGCTACTTGGAAGGCTGAGTTGGGAGAATGGTTTGAGCCCAGGAGGCAGAGGTTGCAGTGAGCTGAGATTGCACCACTGCACACACTCCAGCCTGGGTGACAGAACCAGACTCTGTCTCAAAGAAAAAAAAAAAAACGAAAGAAAGAAAAAGAAAAAAAAATGTATATATTACAGTTAGGAAAGCCCAAGGCTGAGGAGTTACATCTGGTGAAGACCTTCTTGCTACGTTATAACATGGCAGAGGGCATCACATGGAGTGAGGGCAAGAGCATGGCAGTTCAGGTCTCTCTTCCACTTCTTATGGGCCACCAGTCCCAACCATGGGGGGCCTACCCTGATGACCTTATCTAATCCTAATTACCTCCCAAAGCCCCTTCCTCCCCTTAAATGCCATCAACATATTAATTTGGGGCCGGGCGCGGTGGCTCAAGCCTGTAATCCCAGCACTTTGGGAGGCCGAGACGGGCGGATCACGAGTTCAGGAGATCGAGACCATCCTGGCTAACACGGTGAAACCCCGTCTCTACTAAAATACAAAAAAAATTAGCCGGGCGAGGTGGCGGGCGCCTGTACTCCCAGCTACTCGGGAGGCTGAGGCAGGAGAATGGCGTGAACCCGGGAGGCGGGGCTTGCAGTGAGCTGAGATCCGGCCACTGCACTCCAGCCTGGGCAACAGAGCTAGACTCTGTCTCAAAAAAAAAAACAAACATATTAATTTGGGGATTGTTTCCAATGCAGGAAATTCAAACCACAGCAACATACTTTATGATTTTATTAATCAAAGGTCAAAAACAGTCCAAATTAATCTATGCTGTTAGAAATCAGGGTAGTAGTTACCTTTGCAAGGAGGAGGTTGGCAACTAGGACAGGTAAGGAGAGGACCTCCAGGTGCCAGTAAAGTCCTCTTTCTTGATCTGGGGACTGGTTACATGTGTGTGCTTAGTTTTCAAAAATTCAGACTAAGGCTGGGCGCAGAGGCTCATGGCTGTAATCCCAGGACTTTGGACAGCCAAGGTGGGAGGATCACCTAAAGCCAGGAGTTTGAGACCAGCCTGGCCAACATGGTGAAACCCCATCTCTACTAAAAATACAAAAATTAGCCAGGCGCGGTGGCAGGCACCTGTAATCCCAGCTACTTGGGAGGCTGAGGCAGAAGAATTGCTTGAACCCAGGAGGCAGAGGTTGAGGTGAGCTGAGATTGTGCCACTGCACTTCAGCCTAGGTGACAGAGTGCGACTCTGTCTCAAAAAAAAAAAATTCTAACAGAGCTGTACATTTAGGATTTGTGCACTAGTCTGTGTATAATGTGTGCAAACAGACTATTGTGTATCCTAAAAAAATGTTTTAAATATTTAAATATTGTGCATTTCAATAAAAATGTTCTTAAATTATCATTTTATGCTCACTGTATAAAATCTAGACACACATGATCAGGCCTTGGTCAGTGAAACCCACAAAACCATAGAGAGTCCGTGCAATGATTTGCGGCCCCATGCAATGCACACGCACACGGAAGGCAGGTCAGAAACAAATGGAATGTTTGTGTTGGGAGGCAAGGATTCTGGGTAGCTTTTAAATATTTAAGTATTTCATTGAAGAATGTAATCTTTTCAAAGAGAATGAAAAAAGGGCCTAGAGGTATCCTACATTTCCACATAGTGTCTAACCAAAAAGTAACATACAGTCCTCGAAGGAAAAAGCTTTTTATTCACCAAAAAATTGGCCACCCAGAATAACTCCTTCCCAGAGATTTTAGAAATTGTTCAAGTGTGGTTTCTCTAGCAGAATCAGTTATTGAAACTACCGTTTTCCTTAAGGCAGAAAAGTGGAGGTCTATTCGCCACGCTCGCGGTTCAGCCAGGCTTGCGGGGAAGCTATGCCAAGTGGGGAGAGAAGGTGTCAGCGACATGCTGGGCAAACAAGCCGCAAGTATCAATTTGCTGCAAAGAAAGAAGGAAATGTGCGGGCCTGGAGGATCCTTCCTGGTGCTGATAGAATAGAATCAAAGCAGAAACACCACGCTCTAATCCCCACACAGGCCAGGCGTGGTGGCTCCTCCCTGTAATTCCAGCACTTTGGGAGGAGAATCACTTGAGCCCAGGAGTTCAAGATCAGCCTAGTCAACATAGCAAGACCCAGTCTCTATTAAAAAACAAAAAAAAAATCCCCAAACAGCTGCAGACTCAAGAAATATGGGAGAATTCTTCAGTTTCATTGAGCAGTGAACTCTGGATTTCCCATAATAGCTATTCAGAAGAAGTCCCATGTAGTTCTCGCGAGAAATAAAACATTCCAATATTCACATATCATTGTGAAGATGTAGAATCCGTGTTTAGCAGCCCCTCCCATATGTCATCATCTTGCTCAAAAATCTTCAGTGGCTCCCCTGACTTGTGACCGCACAGCACAGTCTTGCTTTTTGTTTGTTTGTTTTTTTTGAGATGGAGTCTCACTCTGTTGCCCAGGCCGGAGTGCAGTGGTGCCATCTTGGCTCACTGCAACCTCTGCCTCCTGCTTTCAAGCAATTCTCCTGCCTCAGCCTCCCGAGTAGCTGGGACTACAGGCTTGCGCCACCATGCTTGGCTAATTTTTGCATATTTAGTAGAGATGAGGTTTCAGTGTTTTGGCCAGGATGGTCTCGAACTCCTGACCTCATGATCTGCCTGCTTTGGCCTCCCACAGTGCTGAGATTACAGGTGTGAGCCACCGCACCCAGCCAGCACAGTCTTAAAAGGTGTCTCTGACTGGGCCCGAAAGCACAGGTTCAACTCACAATGCACCCGAGACAGTGTCTCCATCAGCTTCCAGGCCAAGCCCCTATTGTACCCTTCACCTGGGAACTCCCTTCACCAACTGGTCTTTCGGGTGAAGGGCTTTCTAAGCCTCAAAGCCGTGGAAGAAACCACAAGGGAAATGTTTGACAGATCTGTGTCACATAAAAATAAAAAATTCCAGTATGATGAAAAAATACAAGCAAAATTAAAACACAAACAATCGGGAAAAAGCTTGGAGAAATGCCACAAACAGATGGTTAGAATCCTTAATTTATAAAGAGCTTACATAAATGGATTTAAAAAGACAAAAATGTCCATGAATAAAAGGGTAAAGGCCATAAACAATAAAATGCAAATACAAATGGCCAATAAATGTTAGCAGGGGGCAGTGTCGGGGAGAATGTTTAATCTCTCTAGGGGCCAAAACAATGCAAAATAGCAATGAAATAACATTAAGTCAGCAAAGATACTGCTCTCTGTTAGCTGAAGTGTAAGAAGATGGCATTTGCACAGGCACTGGGGGTGTGTAAACTAATTAAGAATTTCTGCAAGCCACTTGATGAGATTCATCAAAAGCCTGAACATGTTCCTACCTTTCAACCATTTTTTTTTTAAACATTTCCTTAGAAACTCTGGCAAATACTTTGGTGATATTTATCATTCTCCTTAAAAATGTTCATATTTCTTTTGGTTCATATTTCCAATTATTTCCTCTGAAACTTAGTAGTTGAAGTACAGTCAAAGCGGTATGTACAGAGATGTCCACTGCAACATAAATGTGTGGTGATTGAAAGCCGGAAACAACCTCGACGTCCTACAGTCAGGAATGAGTGAGATGATTAACGATGGTTCCTTGTGATTGAAAACATCAGGCAAATAGCCTTAAAATAATCAAGAGAGACCGGGTGTGGTGGCTTACACCTGTAATCCCAGCATTTTGGGAGGCCAAGGTGGGCAGATCATTTGAGCTCAGGGGTTTGAGGCCAGCCTGGGCAACACAGAGAAACCTTGTTTCTACAAAAAAATACAAACATTATCTGGGCATGGTGGTGCATGCTTGTAGTCCCACCTACTCGGGAGGGTGAAGGGGAAGGATTGATGGAGCCCAGGAGGTTGAGGCTGCAGTGAGCCAAGATTTCACTACTGCACTCCAGCCTGGGCAATAGAGCAAGACCCTGTCTCAAAAAAAAAAAAAAAAAATCAAGAGTTCCAGATGATGTGGGAAAATGCTTATGGTACAACAGATTTGTAATAGAAATTAAGCTCTAAAATCCTTAAAGGCAAAAAAAAATCCTCACCAAATGTGCTGGAAAACACACTATAAATAGTCATCTCTGGGTGGTAAATTTGGGGGAAATTTGTGTATATGTTTCTTTACTCTTTTCTGTACTTTCCAAAACTTGTACAATGAGCAG
The DNA here is from genome assembly GCF_043159975.1 of Macaca nemestrina. Taxonomy (NCBI): domain Eukaryota; kingdom Metazoa; phylum Chordata; class Mammalia; order Primates; family Cercopithecidae; genus Macaca; species Macaca nemestrina. The sequence goes on from NC_092125.1 coordinate 209,198,286, forward strand.
AATTGCCTTGATAATCATTTAAAAAATTCAAAACCTGTACAAAAAAAAAATCCTCCCTGATATCCTTTTGGTTTTCCTACTGAAAAGTTCCCTTTATGAATCTTCATAAAGTAGGTTCAATAAATTTTTGTGAATGGATGAATAAATAGCACTTTTAGTCTCTTGAGAATCGTTTCTCACCTTCTGCTTTTATGGCCCAGTTATTTGTGTTCATGTCTTTTCTCCCTTGTGATCCTGGAAGCCTCTTAAAGGCAGAAATCACGTGTCTTCATTAATTCACATCCAGCCAGGGCCTTGCACCCGGGAGGCATTCAACAGTATTATTTTTTAATGAATAGAGAATGCCATATATTTAAGTGCGTGTGTTTTAACATTAGATAAATATATTTTTAAACATGAGATCAAGATTCTGGTTGCCAAGGATTATTTAAGCCCATTCCTTAGGAAGTCAGGGAACTCCCTGAAAGCCAACAAGAGGGGATAAAGATGTCATTCTAGTAGCAACTCTGTCCCAGCCTAGTTGCCATCATATGTTTACGCTAAACACACAGTCTGATCCAAGGAGTCCCCATTCTGCAACCAACAGAGCCTTGGGTGAGTCACTCACCCTTAGCTCTTTCTTCAGTGAGACGAGAGTCCTGGAATATTTCCAGCTTGATGTCATCATGGTTTATAAAAAACATCTGATAATGCAAGCTGGCTTAGAATTTCAAGTTGAAAGGTAACTTTAGAACACTGCAGATTGAACAAACAATAAATCTCTATTGATAATCAAATCAATACTGTGCACCAGTGATCTGGGCTTCACTTTATGTACATTTTTTACATTTATTTACATTTTCTGACCAAAAATAAATAAATACTGAGAGGCAAACTCATGACGCTGGCATAAACCATAGAATTCTTGGAGGATTGGTAAAGATTAGCAGCAAGACCACAGTAAATTATTTAAGAGATGAGATTAAATCTTTTTTCTTTTTCTTTGGAGACAGAGTCTCACTCTGTGGTCCAGGCTGCAGCACAGTGAACCTAGCTCACTCTAGCCTTGACCTCTTGAGCTCAAGCGATCCTCCCACTTTAGCCTCCCAAGCAGCTGAGACTACAGGCGTGAGCCTCTGTGCCCGGGCTTTAAATCATTTTTTAAAAGCATGTCTATGAAGGAAGGGAATGGAGAAGGCCCAGGGCTTTTCTCCTCTTGCCCCTTCCTGGATTGGGAAACCTCCATTCAGTCACGTGAGAGAGTCTGCTGGCTTACAGTGACCTCTGCAGACTGCAGGGAGTTGCCTGAACATCTCTGAGACAAGGATGGGGAGAGGCCCCTTTTGCCCTCCCTGACCCCTCAAAGTCCCCCCTGCCAAGCAGGACCCTTTTACCCAGAAATGTGGTGCCAATGCACTTGGTGCATGGTATTGGAACCATTTGTTTCTGCTTGCATTGCCCTCATTAGGCTCCTAAACTTCCTGCTGGAAAAGGCCACTTGGGGTGACACGTGCCTGTAGTGCCAGCTACTCAGGAGGCTGAGGCAGGAGGATTGTTTGACACTGTTTCTAAAAAAATTAAAAAGAGAGAGAGAAGGAGGAGGAGGAGGAGGTGGAGAGGAGGAGGAGGCAGAGAAGAGGAGGCTGAGAAGAGGAGGAGGAGGAGGAGGAAGAGTACACTTGGGGAGCTGAGGAGATCTGGGCAGTTCTACACCTGGGCTAAGAAATCAGCTTCCCTGAAGGTCACAGTGAGCCAAGACTGCACCACTGCAGTCCAGTCTGCGCAATGGGAGTGAAAGTCTGAAAAGAAAATAAAAAATAAAAGAGAAAAGAAAGAGAGAGAGAGAGAGAGAGAGAGGAGGGAGGGAGGGGAGAAGAGGGGAGAGGGAGAGGGAGAGAGGGAGAGAGGGAGAGGGAGAGGGAGAGAGAGGGAGAGGGAGAGGAGGAAATCAGCCTCCCCGAGTCTCCACTACACCCTGCACAGGGCAGGTGACAGCAACCAACCCAGTGCGATGTTAAGCTCTGGAGCCGGATGACCTCTATCGGTTCCCGGTGTGACCTTGAGCAAATTATTTAACCTCTCTAGATTTAAGTTTCTTTATATAAAACAATAGGGACAAGAATAGTCCCTCCTCTAATAGACTGTTGAGAATATGAAAAGACTTGAAACATTTTAAAAACTTTAGCACAATAACTGGTACATCGAGTTTAATGAGAATTTTTATCTGACTGAGGAAATTAGAGAAAGGAAGCACAGGAAGAAACTGAGGTTTACCTATTTCTTATTTTATAAGAAATTGGATCAGAAATGTGTCACTGGCTTCCCCAAAGGATGTCCCGAGGCCGTCCCTCCCCATGGATGGGTGCCGCTTCTGGCAGAGAAGTGAGGCCCTTCCGAGTCAGCAGAGCGGGGACCGCCCCACCTGGAACCGTGGCCCCTTTTCCTAGTGCCCAGGCGGCCCCCTCCCGCAGTCGGCGCTCCGGCCTGTGCCGGGTGTCCAGGAGGGCTCGCTCGGGCTCCCGCGCGCGCTCTCAGAAGCGGAGAACCGGTGCCGGGCGCGGCGGCGGGGGCGCTCTCGAGTCCCCAGGCAGTGATCGGGGCCCCCGGGAGAAGGACGCGGCTCGGGGCCAACCGCAGCTGAGCCCTCGCCCTGCCGCGACCCAACCGCCGCCCAGCCTTGTGGTTCCACGGGCGAGGCGCTTCCTCTAGCTGCCGGTGGCGGGCCGAGAACCAGGGGCATGCAGAAGTGCCAGCGCCGAGGCCCACGCACGACCTGACCTCGCGTGGACTTTGGCTGGCTCCGTCACACCCATACCGCTGGCACCTCCCACCCCACCCCACCGAGGGTGCGAGCGGGTCCCTGCCCTGCCCCGCCCGGCGAGGCGCGGAGGTGTCTGTACGCGGAGGTGTTGGTTCGCAGCGGCGCAGGGGAGCGTCCGTTCGACACCGGAAGGAGGGAAGGAGGCCGGAGGCGCCTTCGCAGCGCGCAGCAGCCCTGACAGATCTGATAAAGAGGAAGGAAGCCGACAACGCTGCAGATCGGGTCTGGCAGCTCCCCAAACTGACGAGGTCCTGCAGCTGTCCCAGCCCTGCTTGCAAAAGTGGCGCCGAAAGGAGGGGAACCGCGGCCCCTGCTGGCCACTTCGGCAGGAAGGCCAGCTTTAGGGACAAGGCCAGCTGATGCCTCTTGCAGCAGGAGGTGGGGGATGCAGGGCTTCTCTGGGCCAGGGACCTCTACCTCCTGCTTAGTGCGAGAGACCTGCCCCACAGGACAACCCAAATGTACTCTTGGCCGGGCGCGGTAGCTCACGACTGCAATCCCAACACTTTCGGAGGCTAAGACAGGAGGATTGCTTGAGGCCAGGGGCTTGACACCAGCCTGGGGAACAGAGCCAGAATCCCGTCTTTTTTTTTTTTTTTTTTCTTTTCTTTTTAAAGAATCTGTATATTCCAGCTGGACCTCTGCTTACCTGGCAAACAATTACCTTAGTTGTCAGGGGCCAGGGAGCCAAGTCCACTCTTTTGAGGAAAGCAGACACACTTTTAAAGACTGCTGAGCACTATCTGCGTATTGCTATATTGCCTAACTTTGACTGTCATTTACTAGCTGTGGGATTTTGAGCAAGTTTCTTATTTAGAGATAGGATCTTGCTTTGTTGCCCAGGCTGGAGTGCAATGGCGTGATCGTAGTCCACTGCAACCTCGAACTCCTGGGCTCAAGCGATCCTCCTGCCCCAGCCTCCCATGTAGCTCGGACTAGAGGCTCTCACTACCATACTCCATTTTTTTGTTTTTGTTTTGTTTTTTTTTTTTGTAGAGACAAGGTCCTGCTATGTTTCCCAGGCTCTTGAGCAAGTTTCTTAACCTCCACATACCTCAGCTCATCCATGAAATGGGAATAATAGTCTCTATCTCATAGGATTGTTAAAGAGACTAATACATGTAAGGTGTTTAGAATAGTTCCTGGTATATAATAAGTACGTGTGTTCAATTTAAAAATTTAGATTTTCACGCAGGATGTGGTGGCTCACGCCTGTAATCCCAGCACTGTGGGAGGCCAAAGCAGGTGGATCACTTGAGGTCAGGAGTCAGAGACCAACCTGGCCAACAGGTTACAAATTTTGTATTTGTAAAAATACAAAAATTAGACGGGCATGGTGGCAGGCGCCTGTAATCCCAGCTACTAGGGAGGCTGAGGCCGGAAAATCACTTGGACCTGGGAGGCGGAGGCTGCAGTGAGCCAAGATCATGCCATTGCACCCCAGCCTGGGCAACAGAGTGAGACTCTGTCCAAAAAAAAAAAAAAAAATCAGCGTGGGTTGTAGGCTACTGTAAGTAGTTCCTTATTCTAGGGATTTTCTTGGTATTTTTCAACTATTGAGTTCTAGTTTAATTCCACTGTGGTCAGAAAATGTATTTTGTATTTCATTCCTTTGAAATTTGTTGAGGCTTGTTTTATGGGTCGGCATATGATCTATTTCACTAAAAGTTCCACATATACCTGAAAAGAATGTACATTCTGCAGTTGTTGGATATAGGGTTCCATATGCATCCATTAGGTCAAGTGGTTGCGTTATTCTCTGTTCTGCTATTCCTATGTGTGTACACGTGTATGTACACACGCACGTGTTTTCCTCCTTGTTCTATCAGTTACTGAGAATTATGTTAAGAATCTCCAATTATGAGGAGGAATTTGTCCTCATAATTGGAGACTATTTCTCTTTTAGCTTAGTCAATTTTTATTTTATTTAAAGGTGTTATTAGACACAGAAATTTAGGACTGTTAAATTTTCATAGTGAATAAATTGTTCATGATTATCAATGTCCTCTATTGTAAAACATCCTTCTTCATTTCCAGTAACACTTCTTGCCTCAAAACCTACTTTGTATGATAGTCACATCTTTTCATTAACTGTGTCAATGAATTAACTATTCCATTCTTTAATTTCACCCTTCTGAGCCCCCATATATTTATCTCTTGTAAATAGCATATATTGGGGTTTTTTAATCCAGTTTGACACTTAACATTGTTCAGTCCATTTACATTTCATAAATTTACTAAGTGTTGGATTTACAGTTAACCTTTTGCTATTTTTCCAATTTGTCCTATCTTTTGTTCATTTGGTCCTCTTGTCCTTTCTTTTGGATTAAGTGAATTTTTTAAAACTTCCATTTTCTCCTTGAGTCTTGGATTTTTATTCTTGTAGTTCTTGTAGTAGTTAACCTAGAAATTCTGATATTTATCCATGATTTATTATCATTTTCTTAAATTGGTACTTTTACCACTTCCCAAATAATGTAAGAATCTTACAAGTACTTAACTCCACTTACCTTCCTTCCATCACTATTATTTATTTTTTGTAATTTTAGTAGAGTCACGGTTTCATCATGCTGGCCAGGTTGCTCTCAAACTCCTGACCTCAGGTGATTCTGTCTGCCTTGGCCTCCCAAAGTGCTGGGATTTGAGCCACTGCACCTGGCCTATTTTGGTGTTTTAATAGTTTTTTATGGTTGTTGCAGCAGTAGTATTGTGTTGCTGTGACCTATATCTTACCCATCAATTACTGTAAGTTTTTAATAAGTCTTGGCATCTTGTCAGACAAGTTCTCTTTCCCCATCTTCAAATATATGTTGGCTATTTGGGGGCATGACTCTTCCATATGAATTTTTGAATCAGTTTATCTAGTTTCCAAAAACACCTGTTAGGATCTTCTTGGAAAATATATTTATAAATAGTCAGAATTTAAATTTTCATGCTTTTGAGCTCTCCATCCATGAATATGGTATGCCTATCCACTGAACAAATTTCTATTAGGCCTTTCAATAATGTCTTGTACTTTTCTCCATAAAGAATTGCACTTAAAAAGATACAGGGTCTTGCTCTGTCACCCAGGCTGGAGTACAGTGGCACAATCATAGTTCACTGCAGCCTCAAACTTCTAGGCTCAAGAGATCCTCCTTCCCTAGCCTCCCAAGTAGCTAGGACTACAGACTTATGCTACCACTTTTTTTTTTTTTTTTTTCTGTAAAGACAAGGTCTTGCTGTGTTGCCCAGACTGGTCTTGAACTCCTGGCCTCATGTAATCCTCCCACCTTGGCCTCCCTAAGTGCCAGGATTACAGGTATGAGCCACCATGCTTGGCTAGGAATTGCACAGTTTGATTTGATCCTCAATCACTTAGGATCTTTATTCTTTTTTTAAAGCACTTTATTTATTAGAATAGGTAATATATTTACCAATTTCTAAAAACTTAAAAGTATACCTTGATAATTTCCCACCTATTTACCTCAGGCACCCAATTCTTTTCCAGAAAAAAAAAAAAAACAATGTTACCAATTTCTCTATTGGCTTTCAAGGTAGTTACTATTTGTATATAGTAGTTATATTAAATTTTGTTCCTCAATCTTGCAACTAGAAATCCAGCTGAATTATTTTTAGTAGTTGTAAATTATTTTGGATTTTATACACACACACACACACCATCACCATCATCATTACCTGACAAGGGCAGTCATTTTGTTGCTTCTTTTCCATTCCTTATTCCTTTCACTGATGTTACTGCATTGGCTAGGATATCTCTAAATAAACTAGCTGTGAAAGTAGCTGGATAGTAGCTGTGATAGAGGGCAACCTTGTCTTATTCTTGACTTTAACGATATAGCTTCTATTTCATTTGCTATAGGTTCTCAATAAAAGTCTTTATCAGGTTAAAAAAAAGTTACCTATTTTGCTAAGAATGAGTAACATGAATATTTTAATCAAGTTATTTTCTGTACCTATTGAAATGATCTTATGGTTTTTTTCCTTTAACGTATTAAATGTGCTGAATCACCCATAGAAAAAAAAAGTAGTCTCAAAACACTTTTACCCCAAGTTGTTGTTTATTTTCATGAGGGGGGAAAAAAGAATCCTTTATGATAGTGAAAATATACTTTATTTTTAATACCATAGCTGCCAGCAATATACTGGTGTTGATGTTCCAAAGAGAAAAGAAAATACATGCATCCTATAATAAGCTTTCATTTGCCTGTTCCAGAAATTCTAAAGAAAATACTCCAATTCTGTTCAACATGATGGCTTGAGGAGCTGAAATTTTTCCATGATAAAAATATACTTTGTGTGGCCCAAACCTTGACTATTTATAAAGGATGGAGTTTTTAAAAGCCCACATATATCAATAATGAATGCTCCCCTCTCTTTGAATTAAATGCTTAATTCAAATTAATGCAAGAAATTGATGAATCATTAAATGATGAACTTTGTATCAAAATGTTCATGAAAAAATACATTTCGATTTCCTCTCCATTTTTACTTTGTAGTTATTTTCTAAATGGGTTTAAGTACACAGAAATCAATGCTATCTAAATGCAACTCCGGAGAGATTCAAAACACAACAGAAATAAAGCTAACGTGCCTAAATCCTAGAGTTGATCCACTTAGTGTAAGAATAAATGTCAGAAATCTCTTAATTGTATACAGATTGCTCAAGGATTTAAAGATAAATTGTGAAAGCCAAAATTACCAAGAAATAAAATCTTATTTGAATTTTATCATAAAAGTTAACAGTCCTAGTAAAAGACAACAGAACTGTACAGAATATCTGCATCTACATCAAAAAAAAGGGAAGTTTTATCAGCTAGAATAGAGAGCTTTCCAACTGTTGAATACAAAAATTTCTCAGAATCTCTTGGAAAACAGATCCATTCAGACTCCAATCTCCTCACTGAAGTAAAACACAAAAGGTGTTTAAATGAAGGGGAATGGATTCACTAGTTGTAAAAATAAAATCAGATTTTTCCATTATGTCAATTCATATACTGCATGACCTGTCTACTATGAAAACTTTTATGTCCCAAATTTCTCAAGATTTTAAACTATGCTCTTTCCACAAACATACAATGGGGTTAAAGCATGTTGCTGGATCGTCCTTTTTACTAGCTAGCTTTTGTCCATTTACCAATTTCCATTTCATTTGACTAACTTCCCTGATAAAGTGGTATCTGTCTTTCTACAGAGAAAAATAATTCTGTCTTCATCAAAATCACAATAGACATGCCTTCCTCGAATTTAGAGGGATGGCCAAGTGTAATCACTGGGTTAATAAAAACAGGAGAATATCCAAAATGAAAATATTTGAGTTTCAAAATGAATTTTCATCACCATATTTTGAAGAATGGAGCTCTCTGTTAGCCCTCCACCGTGCACCACTTGGTCCACTGTTCACTGGAAAGAACAAATCTTACTGCTCTTGAATCTTTTTTATACTTTAAGCTATGAGGCAAGGTTCAGTATCACCAGAATGAATGCCAAGTTGCCACTATTTAAAAAGTAGGTGGCCGGGCGCGGTGGCTCAAGCCTGTAATCCCAGCACTTTGGGAGGCCGAGACGGGCGGATCACGAGGTCAGGAGATCGAGACCATCCTGGCTAACACGGTGAAACCCCGTCTCTACTAAAAATACAAAAAACTAGCCGGGCGAGGTGGCGGGCGCCTGTAGTCCCAGCTACTCGGGAGGCTGAGGCAGGAGAATGGCGTAAACCTGGGAGGCGGAGCTTGCAGTGAGCTGAGATCTGGCCACTGCACTCCAGCCCGGGCTACAGAGCAAGACTCCGTCTCAAAAAAAAAAAAAAAAAAAAAAAAAAAGTAGGTGAAGAGTGATAATGCCTGCCTGTGTACTGGTGCAGATGGGACACTTTCACCCACTAAAACCACTGCAAAATAATTTCTCAATAGATAACTGACTAGTGCTTCTTCCTTGAACCAGATAAATCATACAATATTTAATTACCAAAAAAAAAAAAAAAAAGCGGGTACTCAAAACTTTTGATAAGCAATAAAGAGTTTTAAGAAAGGTATGGTAAAGAATCTCCCTAAGCCAAATGGATAGGACATGGAGATTTTCTTATCTTTCATACTAAGCTAATTAATGATAGGTTCAAAAAATGCAGGACACTTATAAAAAGCTGCTTCCATAAAGCCAGTGCTCACTAAATGTTAGCATATCAAAGTGGGAGAAACACTGCCCTTTTAAAGCAATAAACTTAAAATTTCAAGAAACAGCCTATGAGAAATAGCATTTCCTATACAAATTAAGTATAAAAAAATTACCAAAAATGTATTATAGTCACAATCACAGTCTTTGGAGTAGTACTTAGAAAGTCTGGTTTTGTTTTTGTCTTTTAAAAAAGAGTAAATACATAGCAAAGTTTTATTTTCGGCAAGTTCATCCTCCCTTGTTAGAGCACAAATAATTCCTGGTTTAGGACTTCAATTTTAAAATACCCCAAAAAACAAAACAAAAACATGCAGACTGCTAGTCCTCAACATGGCTATTGGAAAATTTAACTCCAGGAAATGCAATGAGTGAGATCAGGCAAAACTACAGTAAAGACACACTCACCATAATTATAACTTAGTCCCAAAGGAATGAACAATCCTCTATACAAGGTAAATGGGGTGAACTGAGAAAGTTGGTGACCTGTGTTTTATCTTTTTTTTATATAGGACGGATAATGCATTCTTTAGGTCATCTACATTAAATGTACTTTAGAAATAAAAATTCACTTGATATTTTGACAAACCCGCCCTTCATTCCTTAGGTTAATTTCTGTGTTAATTTTTACATTACTAATCATTGTACTGCTATAGCTAAATCAACTAAAAATCAGTTTATGTAGTGTTGCTCAAAAGTTGTACAAATAGCAAGCTCTATGATTACCTAAAAACAAGCTTTTTAAAATAAAGAAAGCAATAATGTTCCAAATGAATGGCACAGGGCAAAACACATATAATAAACATATTTAGACACAGTATCAGGTGCTCATCAATTTCTCTTATAAAGATAAAATGCTTGAGGAAGGTCTTGAGAAAACCCTCACTCCCTCTAAATTTTAGCTTCTACATGGTGTCAGATGTTACAATTGGTATGAAGGATAAATACTTTTAGGCAAAAGTAAAAATCTATCTACAAAGCAATATAGCAAAATCTGTAGTGACTTTTGTAGAAAGCTCTCTTCTCTGGTGGTAATAGTCGTTAGTACATATCCTGGATAGACTAAATTGAAACAGTATTTCTGATACAGTAGCAATCCTTTCCTATACTTTTACTAAATATTACAAAATTCCAAAAAAAACATAAATATTCCTTGTACCATGCATTATGCACCAGTTTGGGGCTGCCTGATAAAGTCGTGGCTACTATTTTAACAATTAAACATTGCACCTCAAAAGTTCTGCCATCTGTACACAGTGAATGGACACAACGGTGAGGGCTCCTGAGAGATGGCAAGCTACCTCTAAAGTGAAAAGTTTGTGGTGGAGTGTCTCCAAATTAAAGAGAGGGGAACCCGGGTAGAGAAGATAGGCAGGGTAAAACGATTTTAAAATAATACTGCTTTGGAGTGTACATTTTAAGATAACTACTATACCTTGTCTATCCTTGATCCTAATCTTTAATAACTGCATGTTCGTGCAAAATACAATTTCTGCTCTGTAAGAAGGAGTAGCCTGTTAGGAAAGCATATTCTTAGGGGAAGACATGAAGACATCTCTTTTATGAACGCAATTTTACTTGGTGAGTCTTTTGGCTACATCACTATATGCTATTTCAACCTCCTTATCACTGGGACAGGTATTGGTGAACTCATCCCTACTGTATGCATTAGTTAGGTATCTCCAGATGCCGGTCATGTCTTTTGGAATATCAAAGTTGCGATATTTTTTGGCCACCACCTGAAATACAAAGAGATCAAAAGTTAACAGACTTATTTTCCATGTCTTGCAAGCTAGACACATCTCAGATTTGGGAGCAAATAATTAATGCTCTAAATCTTTGAGAACTGCTTCTATTTGAAAAGAAGTCATTCTAACCAGTTTTAAATAATGACCAAGACTGCAAGCTACACCAGGGATTTAGAAGTGTGACAGTGACTGCAAATAACTGCCTTGGACACCCAGAAAGACAGCCAAGTATAATCACTGGAAAATACTTCACAACACACATACACTATTTTACATCTGTTTTTGTTATCTTAGGTCTTTATTTACAACTAGTGCTTATTGTTATTCTATTTAACAATGTGTCCAGCCCAGTGTCTCATATAATAAATGCTCAATACTTTTTGCCTTGAATAGAGAAAGCCAGGTGTGATCACAGAACAGAATTTGACAACAGAAGTCAGTGTGGCAAACTCCAATTCAAAGTCATGCATGATATCTTTGAATTTTTATGCAGTCACAGAAAAAAAAATTCATCTTTCTTATATTCCTCAATTTTAAGACATAATTTTCCATTTAACTAACTCTAGGGTGTTTCAACTATTGCCTAAACAGCATTGAGTTAAACAACTAGTCATATAAGATCAGAAATGTTTTGAGCACAAAGGAAATGCCATGTTAGTAAATACAATACAAGGCAATGGCAATGCGACATCACCCCCTCAGACCTACCTTGACAATATGCAGTTTGGGCAGCAGGTTGCAATCAGCTAATGTCATTTCATTGCCATCCAGAAATTTACGTGTAGAAAACTTAATGTCCTCCATACTATTTTCATCAATTTCATCAGGGAGAGGAGAATTCAGATATTCATCTAGTTTCTGCAGGGTTTTCAGGAGACCCCTCTCCAGTGCTTGGGGGGGATAAAAAAGGAAAAAGTGAGAATACTGTAAGAAAGAAAACCACTCAAGTCCACATGTAGAAGCATGACTCTTTGAGTCAGTAACTAGTGTTTACTCTGACACAAGGTACTGAGAACAATACAGACAAGGCCCCTGCTCTCCTAGAGCTTAATTATGTGATAGGGTGGGGGATGAAACAAGTTTGTTCAGGTAAAAGTATAAATAAGCATAATAATGTCAAACAGTGGTGTTTGTGAAAACTTGCTAACAACAGGCCGGACGCGGGGGCTCACGCCTATAATCCCAGCACTTTGGGAGGCTGAGGCAGGCGGACCATGAGATTAGGAGATCGAGACCATGGTGAAACCCTGTCTCTACTAAAAATACAAAAATTTAGCCAGGTGTAGTGGCAGGTGCCTGTAGTCCCAGCTACTCGGGAGGCTGAGGCAGGAGAATGGCATGAACCCAGGAGGCAGAGCCTGCAGTGAGCCAAGATAGGACCACTGCACTCCAGCCTGGGTGAAAGAGCGAGAATCCGTCTCAAAAAAAAAACTTGCTAACAACTACATGTCCCACACATGAACACAAATGCTCCAACACATTTGACATTTAAACTGGAAAAATGGATGAGAAAAGGCAAGCACATTAATTCAAATCTAGAGATTAAAAAATCTTAGAGACAGATTATTGCCCTCATTTTTAATTCCTGCTCCCCCAGGAATATTTTGATTTATCAGCAAGAAATGTGTTAAGAAATACCAATTCAAACAATCCAAACAGAAAACCTGGGATTTTCAAAACTGTCTTATAATTCACAGGAAGCCAAGAATAGCATTATCTTACACAAAAAACACAAAGGTCAAAGAGTTCAATTTTCAATACTGAACTAGGAGCCTCTTTAACCAAATAGATTAAGATGCTCTGATTGTCATGATTCAGATTATCATGATTCTGATTGTCAAGATTCAGAAGAAAGGATAATAGAAGATCTGTCTGTTATTATTCCGTATTTTTGATGGCATTCATTAACGTGGGACAGAGCACCACTGTATATCTGGAAAGTCAAGGTTAGTGGCCCTCAGCAGAAAGGGGGTGCGAATGTCATTAAAAATATGGAGTAACAACAGACAGACCTTCTATTATCCTTTCTTATCCTTTACTTCCAATCCACCTTCCCCCTCACTCTCAGAATAGATGAACTTACACAGATGACTGTGGTAACTGGTCACAAAAGAAAGTTAAATATCATGAGGTGGCAAACCATGTAGTTTTAAGTCTGAATTCAGTTGTGTCCTTTAAGGAAAAAGGTAAAGGCTTACATGCTGCATCTTAGATATTTTACCAGCAATGTACATATGTCCTAACCCCAAACCTCTTCTTCCAAACTGCAGCCACCCACTCAGCCTTTGGTCCCTTCATGGTAGTCCAGGTAACACATGGTAGTCTTAGTTAGGTAAGGGGCTACAGGCATAAAAAGGAATGAATAGATTTTAGGAGATAAAAACTAACAGAGTTCAGAAACCAAAGTGAATATGGAGAAAGGGGGGAAGATGCATTCGACAAAATATAATTGAGCCCCTACTACATGCCAAGTCTTATTCTAAGTCTTGTTAAATTCACTGTTGAATAAAGCGTAATAGGTTCCTATCCTCAGAGAGTTTAGATCTTGGGGACAGAGGGTAGTATAGAGAAGCTGGTCAAGAAAGTAAAGACTCCCAGGGTGAATGCTGGTGTCAGTTACTGAACCATTTACCTTCCCAAGGAGAAACAGATTTAGGGGCTATGGAGATGAGTTCAGTTAACATGCTGAGTTTGAGGTGCCTGTAAGACATGTGAATAGAGATGTCCAATAGACAGACAAATACGGTTTCAAGTGTCACAAACTAAGCTGGAGTAATGTGTTTAGAAGTTATGAGAAAATAAATGAACACTGAAACCATGGAGTAAAGGATAAGTAGAAGGCCTAGAGAAAGCCCTAAGGAACATCATTTAAAGGATAGGTAGGAGGAAGAGCCTGTGGAGAAGACGGAGTTTCACCATGTTAGCCAGGCTAATCTCGAACTCCTGACCTGAAGTGATCCGCCTGCCCTCGTCCTCCCAAAGTGCTGGGATTACAGGCGTGAGTCACAGCAACCGGCCAGATTTTTGAATTTTTAAACAATCTTCCATTCCTGAGAAATCCAACGTGGTTGTATTACCTTTTGTTATGTTGCTAGATTTGGCATATTTTGTTTCAGACTTTTGTATCTATATTTGAGAAAGACTGGCTTGAAATTGTCCTTTCTTTTGATGTTCTTATATGATTTTGGTATCAAGGCTCCCTGCCCTCAAAAAGCAAGTTAGAAAGTATTCCCTCTTTTTTGTTCCCTGGAAAAGTATATGCAAGTATGACCTTCCTTCCTCCAATGCTTGGAAGAGTTCAACAGTGAAGCCAAATTATAAGAAATTTAAACGATATAAGAATATTCACATACTTAATTCCTCCTTGTGTCAATTTTGTTACACTGTACTTTCTGTAAATTTCTCCAATGTTTTCAAAATTATAAGCATAAATTTTTTCATAATATCCTCCAAAAATCACTTTAATGGAACATCTGTAGCAATCCTCCTTTTCATTCCTAATATTGGTTTTTGCTGTCTTCTCTCACTTTTCTTGATTTTCCTTGTCAAGGACTTATCAATTTTTTTTATTTGTTAGATTTTTCAAAGAACTAGCTTTTAGCTTCCTTGTTCAATGTCATGTTTGTTTTCTACTTCCTTATATTCTGTTCTTTAGTATTTCTAATTTTTACTTCACCAATATTGAGCTCTTTTCTTTTCTAATATAGGCTTTTGGAAATATACAATTCCCTCTAAGCACGGTTTGAGCCATATCTCACAAATGTAGACATTCTGTATTTTCATCCCTTTATTCTTTTTCAATCTGTGGATTATTTAGAAATATGCTAGTTAATTTTCAAACATGTAGAAACTTTCTAGCTGTAGCTTTTGTTTTTTCATTTTTGAGACAAGGTTTCACTCCTGTCACCCAGTCTGGGGTGCAATGGCATGCTCTCAGCTCATTGCAACCTCCATCTCCTGGGCTCACGCGATCCTCCCACCTCAGCCTCCTGAGTAGCTGGGACTATAGGCACATGCCACTGCACCTGTCAAGTTTTTTTATTTTTTGTAGACAAAGGGTTTAGCTATGTTGCCGAAGTTGGTCTTGAACTCCTGAGCTCAAGTGATCCATCCACCTCAGCCTGCCAAAGTGCTGAGATTACAGCCGTGAACCACTGTGCCCAGTTCTAGCTGTACTTTTGTTATTGATATCTATCATATTTTCTTTGATTGAGAAACATTCCACATGTTTTCAATTTTTTGGAAAAATTTTTAGCTTTGTTTTATGGCCCAGCTTTACCATCAATTTTGTTCCATGTGCATTTGAAAAACAAAAGTATATTCTGAAGTACAGTGAGATATGTATATACATATATGAGATTAAATTTGTTCACTGTATTGTTCAATTTTGTCTTCTCATTGTTTTCCTTTTGCGGTTGGTTCTAACAGTTACTAAGGAGGTAAGTTAAGATCCCACTGTGACTGCGGATTAGTCTCTCTCTCTTAGTTCTGTCAGTTTGGCTTTTATTTTCAGGCTAGTTATTTGGTAACACAAATTTAGAATTATTTTATCTTCCTGGTAGATTAACCTTTTTAAATCAGTCTGGAACATGTTTCATTATCTCATAATGCTTCTTTCCTTAAAGTCTACTTGATCCAATGTCAGTGTGGCTTTGTCAGCTTTCTTTAGGTTAGTATTTACACTATTGCATTTTTAGCTTTCCTGGATCCACATTTCATTTATGTATGTGTTTCAGATAGATAGATATAGATAGATAGATAGATAGATAGATAGATAGATAGATAGATAGATAGATAGATAGATAGATAGATAGAGTCTTGCACATAAGCAACATTGTTTTTAATCCAGTTGGTAAACTTTGTTTTTTCTTTGGAATATTTAAACAATGTATATTCAATGTCATTACTAAAAACTCTGGTTTAAATCTGCCATATACTTCTTATTTGTCCACCTGTTCTGTGTTCTTTTCTTCTCTCCTACCTTCCTATGGATTACATTTTTAAAAATTATTCCTCTATTTCCACCTCTGTTAGCTTACTATACATCCTTTTCTAGTTTTTGTTTCCCTGACTCATTAAAGTTTAATTATAACTGTTGCCACTTCCAGGATAATGCAAAGAACTTGGAACTCCATTAACCTCCTTTCTGTCCTATATGGTACTATTGTTATATATTTAATTCTTTTTACAAATTAATTAGTTTATTTATTTATTTATTTATAGACAGAGTCTCATACTCTGTCGCCCAGGCTGGAGTACAGAGGTGCAATCTCAGCTCACTGCAACCTCTGCCTCTGGGTTTCAAGTGAATCTCCCACCTCAGCTTCCTGAGTAGCTGGGATTACAGGTGTGTGCCACCACGCCTGGCTGATTTTTGTAGTTTTAAGTAGAGATGGGGTTATGCCATGTTGGTCAGGCTGGTCTTGAACTCCTGGCTTCAAGCGATTCACCTGCCTTGGCCTCCCCAAGTGCTGAGATTACAGGCGTGAGCCACTGTGCCTGACCTGGTAATATTTTTTACTTAGGTAAATATCAAACAAATTAGAATGTGTTACCTAAGTGATAAGTGACAAGGTCAAAGATCTACCCACTTTATTATTAAATGATAATGCTAGCCATAGTCATGATCAAGTTAGCTTATTTCTTAGAGGAAACATAACCAGCAGAGGGCACTGGAACCCAGTAAAATGAAGTTGAGACATTAGCAGAGCTCAGCTGAAACTACAGAAGTGACAGAGAAACAAGCCACTTAAAAGATCAAAAACACAAAACAATAAACAAACTTTTATTAATTACATTCAGGCCAGCATAATGCATATAGTTAGCTGAAATGTAGTTTATAAATTAACAAGAGAATACAATGTCAGAAACAGCTAGGTCAGTAAGAATTCCAGGAAATGATGAAACACATTTTATGGTTATATTTAAAAGGAAAAGAGAAAAAGGAGAGAGCAGAATCTCAAGGTTGTAAAACAAG
Organism: Macaca nemestrina; assembly: GCF_043159975.1. Lineage (NCBI taxonomy): Eukaryota > Metazoa > Chordata > Mammalia > Primates > Cercopithecidae > Macaca > Macaca nemestrina. The sequence continues at coordinate 209,214,982 of NC_092125.1, forward strand.
ATTTAATATGCTTTTTATTAAAGGCAGTGAATGCATGGCCGGGCACGGTGGTTCACACCTGTAATCTCAGTACTTTGGGAAGCCAAGGCAGGTAGATCATCTGAGGTCAGCAGTTCAAGACCTGCCTGGCCAACATGATAAGACCTCGTATCTACTAAAAATACAAAACTTAACCAGGCATGGTGGTGCACACCTGTAGTCCCCGCTACTCAGGAGGCTGAGGCAGGAGAATCACTTGAACCCGGGAGGTGGAGGTTGCAGTGAGCCGAGATCATGCCAGTGCACTCCAACCTGGGCGACACAGCAAGACTCTCTCTTAAACAAAACAAACAAAAAACGACGACAAAAAAAGCAGTGAATGCAGAACAAGAACATATTAGAGTACAAGGACTAGTTCTTTGACCAGATTACAATGAATAGAATCAGTCCATGGGGAGGATAATGTTGCCTGAAATCAAACACTGAATTATTGTCTCAAATGCTATTTGAGTGTTCTGACAAGTTTTTGAGCAAATGTTTAACCTTGGACCTGCCGTAAATTAATGTTTTTCCTGAATTTTATATATATATAAATAAAATATCCTAAATTTACAAAGTTTATAACACATAGTATTCCTCAGTGCAAGGCACAGTTGTTCATGCCTGTAATCTCAGGGAGATAATCTAGGGAGGCCAAGCTGGGTGGATTGCTTGAGTCGAGGGGGTCAAGACCAGCCTGGGAAACGTGGCGAAACCTTGTCTCATTTAAATACATTTTTTAAAGTCTAGCATAACATTACAATGACTCTTTTTTCTATAATTTTGGACTTAGCAAAGCACTTTTGATGAAGTTGAATTGCTATACCTGACTAGAGTGTTAGTAATTTTTCATAGTTAAGAATGTCATAACAAAGATATATTAATGAAAACAAAGAATGATGAATTACTTTGATACAATTATATTTATCAACGTAAGGTATGACCAATAAAACAGATGCAAACAGAGCTATCAAAAAGTACTAAATAGCACCATTCAATAAACACAATACAGTTTTCAAGACTAATCATCACAAAGGAGTATGTAAAGAAAAAGAAAATGCCAAAATTAACCACTAGAAGGCAGTAGCAAGCCATCACAAAGTAGCTCCCTGTCTGTAGATAATAAGTAGCACTATTATTCTCCAATACCCTTGATGTAGTAATGCTGGTATCTCTAAGAAGCTATTTCAAAAGCTCTCAAAAAATTATTAAGTGCAACAGAGCAACACAATCAGTTTAAAATTAATTATGAAAGTCAAAACACCCTTTTTTGTCTAAGAGAACACAGTAAAATTAGAAAGATTAACACACACCAGTGTCCAAAGTGTAGGGAAATGAATACTTTCATGTTTGTGGGAATATAAACTGGTATAGACTTTTAGAGAACAATTTAGCAAAATAGAGCAAAATTTAAAATGCACAAACTTCTTGAACTATTTGGAATCTAGCTCAAGGACATTCACCAGCAGCACTGTTTATTATAATGAAGAAAAAAAAAAAAACTTGAGACAATCTAGATGTCTATCAACATGGAAATGGCTAAATGAAAATCCATATTATAAAATACAAAGCAGAATTTCTAAAAATAGAGGTAGATCTATATTTTGATATAGTAACTGCATAATGTATGTACACAATACATATTTACAGAAATGTTTGCAAAATTACATAGAAAAAAAGGACATTAAATTGTTGAGGTCATGTAATACGATTAAAGAGGGGCAATTAAGTTTTATTAAATTTATTTCTATACCATTTTAACTTTTTCAGCAAGCATGTATTCTCTGTTGTTACATGATTTGAATGTGCAAAATTCAAGGCAGAAAACATTAAATGTAACAAGAGCATTTCTGTTATTGAAAAACAAGATAATTTACAATGACTACAACAAAGACTAAAAATTATAAGCACTGACATGGATAAAACTATATTTTCAAGCTACCTACCACAGTCTTAATAAAGGGTAACCTTATACAAACAAGTTTTAAGGCTAAGTTACACATCAATGGAAAACAGAAAGAGGTAATGGGTATTTAAAGATAATTTAATATACAATGCAGGCTTACTGCTACAATAATGCACAACCATCCTCTGACTTACAACACTTTTCCAGAGAGAAAGGCAGGAGTTGCGGGGAGAGGAGAAGGGAGAGGATCCTGAATAAAAAGGAACTAATCAGGACCTCTAGATTCCTTGCCTCCATCTAAAAATAGGAATTTGGACATCATGAAATATGCCTCAGAGTACATCCAACAACGCTAAGTTCACTTCTCTCTTGTGAGTATTATAAATACCAATGACTAGTTACAGTTGGGACCTTGGCCAATTACATAAATTAATACCACCACAGAACTTAAAAAAAAAAAGTAGGAGATCTAGGGACAGGTCATGCTTAACACATCCCCACAAAAGAAATTACCCATGAACTTCTCTTTGAATGCCTAAATGGTTACATAAACTTTTACTCCCAATCAACTTGAACATGTTACCAAAATAATTATATATGTGTTATCTATCATCAGTGTCTCCCTTTATTCTTTACATTTTACTTTTTACTTCATACTCCAACCTAACCACTAGTCCTTCTATTTCAGTTTCACTAGCCCAAAACTGTAGCATTCAGGCATCAAATCCCTGACTTAGAATTAAGTCCTAAAAGGTTTAAAATTGTCTAAACATATTGGATTTTGAAAATATTTAATAGGTGGTAAAACTAATCAGACTTGTCTACTCTGATTTACACCATGTAAAATGACAAATCCATCTTTGTGTGAATTGTCAGCATTTGGGTGGGGGTTGGGGGAAATAAAAAGGTGAATCACTAATTTCCTAGGATTACTAAAGCCTTTTGATTGCACTAAACAGATGTGAGACCTGCAGCAAACATACATAAGGAGGGCCCATTAAGTTCCAAAGTGATTTGAAATATTATTTTCTAAAGTATCATGGCCTCAACAGGTCCCTGTGGAGAGAAGTTGCTTGGCAACTGGAACTTTTATTTTCCAGTAGGTAATTCAATATAAAGCCTTCTAGATTATGTACCATGTATTATATTATGTTGTTTGTTCTTATTAGTTACAGCACTCTGAGCACATGAAGAGTAGGTGGCTACTTAAGATAGTAACAAATTGATAGGGAAAAAATAGAATACAAAGTTATACTTAAATGAGTCACTTTCTAACCTTTTTATTCCCCCCCAACCCCGCCCCATCCTCATCCCTCAAAGCAGAAGCAAACACATTTTATTCCTTTCTCCTCCTCACCAAGTGTCAGAAGAAATTTAACCACCCTCCAACTCCCAAAAAACCACACAGAAAAATACAAACATAACCGTAACTAAGATTGTTCCAAGAAGTATGCAGCAGGAGCATCTGGGTATAAAAGGGTAATTTTATGAAAAGAACAGTTAGCTTGCATGAAGGAAGGGCAGAACAGAAAAGACACTGTCTGTGGAAAGGAGGGGCTCCAACATAATCACTTACTTAATGTATAAATTGCTTAGACAGAAACATTAGTCAGGGAAAAAAAAAAAAGCCAATTACTAAAGAAAATTGCTTCCAAACCATGGCAGCTACCGCAATACATTATTAACAGATACAAGCCAGACCTAAGCACTAACATTTTTCCCTTTTTTCCCTTCACTGTAGAAAAACATTTCATGCAGTATTATTCCAAAAATCAAGAGCAAAAAACATTGGAATTCAATACTATTATTATAAAGTGCTGCAATTTTAAAATTTAGTAATAAAAAATAGCCTGAATAGCTTGGGAATTTGCCTACTGAAATAACATAAGGAAATTAGGAAGTATTTCACTTTTTTATACGACATTTATTCTTGTTTAACTAGCACTGACATTTTCCCCTTTGGTATTCTTGTTCCTTTGCTGACATAAACTTCTCAAAAGAACCCCACTCAAGCTAGGAAACTATCTGAAACTATGATAAATATTTTTAGGAGCTAGCATTTTTGGTTATTGGGTTACTTTCAAATAAACACTAATGTGTGCTACACAGTTTTCCCCAGAAGAGAAGAACTATGCTTAACATCCCGAAGAGAAGAGAAAATGAAATTACTGAATGCTGTAGTTAAGACAAGGTTCATTGAATGGAACCTCTTGCAAAGAGACCTCCCTACACTATACATCCATTTGGTAAATAAGATAATAAAAATAGTGTCCTTTAATAAATAAAAGAAAATTGTATCTGTACTACCTAAACAATTCTCACCATGAAAACATGACTTGAAAATGAAATTCCAGCTTGAAGATGCAGATAAATTTGGAAGGATAGTATGTCTAATTACCCTCTTAGAGCAACTCCAAAAATTGCTCTTTAAGGGTAATTAGCAAAAACAACAACAACAAAACCCTCAGACTGACTTTAGGCTGCAGGCTCTCAACAATAAACATTTAGTTTTAATTTAAATTAAGCTCGACCAATCTATGCTAAACCACCACAACCACACAATCCACTGTTTCTGATGCACCATTAATTCTTTGCCTAGCTCCCCTCACAGTAACTTCTCAAAATAATATGAGATCAACTTCATTCAAGAAGCATTTTATCACACACTTAACTATATACTGTGCTACTAGCTAGAAACATGGAAAACAGCAACATAGGGACTTACTCCAGTTTACCATCCAATTTCTGACCAACCCTGAAAGACAGTTTTTATTACTTACGGGAATGGCTGGACTCTAAAGTATTCATTTATAATCACTGTCATAGTAACAGCTTGTTGTTGTTTGGGGTTTTTTTTTTGCAGTGTTAATTCAATTTTTTGTTTTTTACCTTCATTAGCCTCTGGCCTTGAATTCTTGATATATGCAGAGAATTTGGCAAAGATGTCCATTCCAGCAGTATTTGATTCTGGGTGTTTTGGTGAAAGCTTTAAGTACCTAAACAGAAAAAGTGATACGGATTATAGATCCTTCAAATATGAATTAGCATAAGTTCTCTCAAACCACCGTGCTAGCAGTTACTAGACGTCTTTTAATAGTTAGTACTATAAGAAATACCATCATTTGTTTTCTATGGTATTTTTAAAAAGTGTTTTTTCCTTAGGAGACAGAGCTCTGATGTTTTTGTTCACATATTAATATTCTTGGCAACCACAGGGCATGTGCACTCCACCTCCATCTGATAAATTAGAATGCTGGGGAAACAGTTGACTTGTTCAGAGATTTGTGCCAGGCCAACGGGAGGCTTGGAATGAGATTGCTAGAGCAGTGCTGTCCAAGAGAACTTTCTGTGATGATGGAAATGTTCTCTATCTTCATTGTCCAATACAGTAGCCACTAGTGTCATGTACCTATTTGAATATGAATTTAAATTAATCACAAATAAAATTAAAACTTCACTTCCTCAGTTGCACTAGTCACATTTCAAGTGCTCAGTAGTCACCAGACAGCACAGCTCACGTGCCTTCTCAAACAGCAGTGCCAACCAGATCCTTAGTATGCCCTGCACTAAACCAGCCAGAGAACCCCAAAGGCAGGAAAAGCGCCTAGGCTGGTCAAGCATCATGATCATCCATAGCAGGTTAAGCACAAAAACAGTAGGAGGCGGATCAACCGCTTAAAACCTACACCTGGGATTTCCCAAAACCTCACTTATATTACACATTCCCTAGAATATTTATGAGGGTAGCACTGAACAACAAAAAACTAAGATGTCAGAAAGCACGCTGACAAGTGTTCTATTGTGTTGTCACATTTTTCTACTTTTAGAACAGACGTAATACACCAGCTTTCTAAAACACACACACAAATACATTTTTCACATGTTTAGATTCAAAACACACATACTCTGTGTATATTTCTTCTTCAAACTGGAAAATATATGAAAAGGCTCAATTATTCATCTTCCCCTTAGCAGGACTCATGTCAGCCCCAGGAGTCAGGGCTAGAAGAATTCAGATTCTTAACCCCATATTAGGGAAGATTAATCAGCTTGAAGGTCCTGCAAAACGTCACTAGAAAATGGACTTGGGAGCAATAAGACTTTAGAAAGAACTTAACAGTGTACTAATTATTTCAATTCATTTATTTGGACAGATTGTCTTGCCAGCTTTCTTTAAAAACGAAGGGGATATAGTTTTCGAAATTTAGTTCAGTTGCAAGTTGTGTTTCAGCTTTTATATTCATGTATCTTCCATTTACTATTTTGGATTCAGGAAGAGATGTATCTTCTAAGTATTGGACAGAGTACTATATTGGCAAGGAAGATGTAAAGTATCTATGAACACCTATATGCTCAAGACATCTTTCTTTTTAATAGGTCTACCTAGTCTCTAGATAGCTCTCATTTTTTAAGCTTAAAGATTTATCTTATAAACACAATTATTTACATAAAGTTTTTCTATAAAAAATTACAGTGAGTTTCACCTGAATTTAGATATCTATATCTATCTAGACATACATTAACCGCACATCCCCAACTATAGAACCCTTTACCCTCTCCATTTTCTTTGTTTCTGCCTGAGCAGAAACAGTTAATCACAGATCCACCATCCCTGGATTTCCTCTGACTATAAAAACAAGCCTCCAGTTTAAATGTTTGTACTGCTTGTAATACAGGACCATCACTGACTCATTTCAAACAAAAAACAGCGCAGTGAACATAGTGCCTTTTCAATACATCTATGTCTTCCTGTAGCCAAGTTGCCCAAATTCTCCTTTTCCCCAACCACTATTTAGCTGTACCTATTTGCACTAATGAAGTAAGTCTCACAGTTCTCAAAATAATTTACAGGAAAAGGCAGGCTTGAATTACAGATCATTTATATATTCATCATTCATATATACAGTGTAATTCTTACAACATGCCCTGTTGTCCCTCTGAGATGAATTACTAATTTTGTACGTGTGTGTGTGTGAGAGAGAGAGAGAGAGAGAAAGAGAGACAGAGAGAGAGAGAGAGAGACAGGGTCTCCCTCTGTCACCCAGGGTGGAGTGCAGTGGCAGGAGCAGCCTCAACCTCCTGGACTCAAGCAATCCTCCCACCTTGGCCTCCTGAGTAGCTGGGACTACAGGCATGTGCCACCACACTTGGCTAGCTTTTTGTATTTTTTGTAGAGATGCAGTTTCACCATGTTGCCCAGGCTAGTGTTGAACTCCTGGGCTCAAGTGATCCTCCTGCCTCAGCCTCCCAAAGTGCTGGGATTACAGGCCTGAGTCACTGCACCCAGCCTGTACTATTAATTTAATGCGCAGAATAGTAGAGCTATAAGAGAATGTTCACCTCAGATCTCTCATTTAACCTAAAAGGAAATTATGTTCCAGAAAGTTTACACACTTGGCCCCCAAATCACTCAGCTAATTAAAAGTATTGACAAACTAGGCCAGGCACAGTGACTCACGCCGGTAATCCCAGCACTTTGGGAGGCCAAGGCGGGTGGATCAATTGAGGTCAGGAGCTCAAGACCAGCCTGGCCAACATGGCGAAACCCTGTCTCTACTAAAAATACAAAAATTAGCCAGGCATGGTGGCGGGCGCCTGTAATCCCAGCTTCTTAGGAGTCTGAGGCAGAAGAATTGCCTGAGACCAGGAAGCAGAGGTTGCAGTGAGCAGAGATTGCGCCACTGCACTCAGCCTGGGCGACAAAGCGAGACTCCATCTCAAAAAAAAAAGTACTGATGAACTAAAACTGAAATCTCCTGTCCCCAGGTCTAGTGTTTTTGTTTGTTTGTTTGTTTCTATTACAGATCAGATTTTCTCTAAAAGATAAATCAAATTCTAAACCAGTAGTTTCAAAATCAACTTTTTTCCATCTTCCCCAAACTTTACATTGTAATTTATGCATTATTATTAGCTTTAGTAAACAGCTTGATCAAGCAATGGTTTTCAATTATTGTGAGAACTTATTTTAACATTTAGCAAAAGGGAGGCAAGTAATAAAAGACCAAGTGTCAATGACAGAACAGACATGAGCACCCAGGGTATTTAGACTTTCAGATTAGTCCTTAATTCTGCTTACATCACAGACTTTTAATAGTAGACTAGCTGGCTGGGCGCAGTGGCTCACGCCTGTAATCCCACCACTTTGGGAGGCCGAGGTGGGCGGATCACAAGGTCAGGAGTTTGAGACCAGCCTGGCCAACAGAGTGAAACCCTGTCTCTACTAAAAATACAAAAATTAGCCGGGCGTGGTGGCATATACCTGTAGTCCCAGCCACTCGGGAGGCTGAGGCAGAAGAATCGCTTGAACCCAGGAGGTAGAGGCTGCAGTGAGCCGAGATCGCCCCACTGCATACCAGCCCAGGTGATAGTGTGAGACTTTGTCTCAGGAAAAAAAAAAAAAGGTAGACTAGCTAAGAATGTTTCTATGCTTTTAGGAAAGATCTCAGGCATTTTCTCCTTTCTGGTGTAAATGTAAAAATGAAGGCTGATTAGCCTTGTAAATTCCTTTTTTGTATGTCTCTCTCTCTCTTTTTTTTTTTTGAGACAGAGTTTTGTTCATATTGCCCAGGCTAGAGTACAGTGGCACAATCTCAGCTCACTGCAACCTCCTCCTTCCAGTTTCAAGCGATTCTCCTAAGCCTCCCAAGTCGCTGGGATTACAGGCACCCGCCACCACGTCCAGCTAATATTTTTGTATTTTTAGTAGAGACAGGGTTTCACCATGTTGGTCAGGCTGGTCTCAAACTGCCGACCTCATGATCCGCCGTGCCCAGACTGTATGTCTCATTTTTTAAAAAGGCTTAATAACATTTTATAGCATGCTCCTCCAAATTTATCTAGCTTCCTCCTATTTTATCTTTTTATCAGTAAGTTAGCTAAGTATCTAGGCTGTTTCAGTTAAAAATCCAAGTTTCAAAGTTTTTTAGCAAAGTGGTTTCTTCATTCAAGCAAGAACAAAAATACTTTCCCCGGGACAAGAAGAGAAAGTTCACTTTAAAACCTATAGTTACATATACCAGTAAGTTATTTAATTTGAGCTTTTCATTAGCCTCTCAATGTTAAGCAACTCTAGAGTAGACAATTGCCTGTATTTATATTTGTCATGATTAAATCAGGAAGTGTTCACAAAAAACCACTCAGTTCTCAGTACATCACATGCCAAAAACATATAATTAGAAATGCCAGATTCCAGTCTACCAGCCTGCACAGTTCTTCTCCCTTTTCTCCTCATCCTATTTAGAAACAAAAGTCTTATAAGCAGAGCCTGAAGAAGACTAGTAATAAAGACCTGCGACCTCCTTGTTCTGAAAGGAAAAGGCAGTGAGACAGAATGGTCCCTGGGTGCGCCCTAGAACAATATAGCACAACAGAGGAAAGGAAAATAAATGCAGCTTGTGATCCCAGAAACCCTTCCTCCTCCCACTCATCCCCTAGAAACAATTCTGCATGATGAAAATTATGCTAATTAATTAGCATTTCACATTCTGGGTCCATAGAGCCCAATAAAAAGAAGGCATTCCCACTTCAAACATGCTGTTTCAATGCATACAAATAAATAAAAATTCATCAGAAGAATTAAGATTCACCTCCTTTTTCAAAGAATTTACTGAATTAAGTAAGGGCGGGCACTGTGGCTCACACCTGTAATCCCAGCACTCTGGGAGGCCAAGGTGGTCGGATCACTTGAAGTCAGGAGTTCCAAACCAGCCTGGACAACATTGTGAAACCCTGTCTCTACTAAAAATACAAAAATTAGCCGGGCATGGTGGTGCACACCTGTAATCCCAGCTACTCGGGAGGCTGAGGCAAGAGAATCGCTTCAACCTGGGAGGCGGAGGTTGCAGTGAGCCAAGAAGGCACCACTGCACTTCAACCTGGGCAACACAGCAAGGTTCTGTCTCCAAAAAAAACAAAAAAACAAACAAACAAAGAAGAATTCATTGGATTAAGTTTAATAACCACCTTTGGTCCCACTTGCTCACAGTCAAGTAAACTATCTTTGATTTCTCTCCTACCTTTCCTCTAAACTTGAGCTAGCTTTCAATTTTGTACTCATTAAAGCACAATCCCAATTAAAGACTTAACATTTTCCCTCTTTCACAAAAGCCAAACCCAATAAAATGAGAAGCAGAAAGCAGAGAACAGATGAAACACAGATTTCTGAAGTCATATTGATGTGGCTTCAAAAGTATCCCTGCTCTGCTACCATTAACTGTGAAACCTTGGACAAATTATTTGGATTACATCTTCAGTTTCTTCACAAAGTCTTTGTGAGGATTAACAGAGATAATCCACAAAATAACCCACAAAGCACAATGCATGACGCATAATTAGCACTTGAGTGTTATTAATAACAGCACCAGGATAAGCAACATCAAAAACAATCCTTGGTCAGGCACGGTGGCTCACGCCCGTAATCCCAGCACTTTGGGAGGCTGAGGCAGGCAGATGGCTTGAGCCCAGGAGTTCAAGGCCACAGCTTGGGTAACATGGCGAGACCCTGTTCTCAGACACCAATTGAAAGTGATCTTACTCTCTACAAAAAAATACAAACATTAGCTGGGCTTGATGATGTGCACCTGTAGTCCCAGCTACTCAAGAGGCTGAGGGAGGAAGATTATAAGCCTGGGAGGTGGAGGCTACCATGAGGTAAGATTACACCACTGCATTCTAGTCTGGGTGGACAGAGCAAGGAGCAAGACCCTGTCTCTAAACAAAAACAAAACAAAACAAAAAAGACACAAAGTAGTAGTAAAAATTTTTACTCCTACAGGGGATTTGGCACATTGTGAACATTTATAACACAAAGATTCCCATGTATTTAAACTGAATGAAAAAGACCATCTCTGGTTACAGTGTTTCTATGAATATGCTCAAATATAATGGGGCTGGAATTTTTATATAAAAAAGCAATATGAAAATGTTTATTTTCAAGGTCTAATTTAAAGCGATGATGTCTTACAGGGCATTACGTGCTAAGAATCCAGAATATTCCATATTAACTCTACTATTTCTCTTAATGTCACTTTCCCTCAGAGGGAAATGAGAAGGAATAATGAAAATTCTTTTTTTTCCTTCTTTTTTTTTGAGACAGGGTCTTGCTGTATCGCACAGGCTGGAATACAGTGGCATGATCTCAGCTCACTGCAACCTCTGCCTCCCAGGCCCAAGCAATCCTCCCACCTCAGACTCCCCAGTACCTGGGACTACAGGTATGTGCCACCACACCCAGCTAATTTTTGTATTTTTTGTAGAGACTGGGTTTCATCATGTTGCCCAGGCTGGTCTTGAACTCCTGAGCTCAAGCCATCCACCCGCTGTGGTTTCCCAAAGTGCTGGGATTACAGGCATGAGCCACCATGCCCAGCCGAAAAGTCTTCATTGTTGTTCTTGAAGGATATAAGAGAATATGAGGAAATGTCCATTTAACTAAAGTCATACGTATGTTATCAGCACACTAATTTTAAAAACTTAAAAATACTTGGAAGAATTCATATAATAAGCACTTCAGACAATGCTTTAAAACAAAAGTTCCCTTCATACAGAATGAATAATAATTCAAACTGCTTGCTTCTCCATTTATAATTTCATGTTGATACAATGATCTACAGTGACACAAGAGGAAGACCATTTTCAATTAGTGTCTGAGAGCAAGTTGGCAAATATGGAACTTATCTCAGAGCTGACACTTTTAAGATTAAAAAAGGGTCAGGCATGACAGCTTACATCTGTAATCCCAGCAATCTGGGAGACTGAGGCAGGAGGATTGATTGAGCCCATGAGTTTGAGACCAACTTGGGTAACACAGCAAGACCCCATCTCTACAAAAATTTTTAAAACTTAGCGGGACATGATGGCACACACCTGTACTCCCAGCTCCTCAGGGGAACTGCTCGAGTCTAGGAGGTTGAGGCTGCGGTGAGCCATAATGACACCACTCCACTCCAGCCTGGGCAACAGAGCAAGACCATGTCAAAAAAAAAAAAAAAAAAAAAAAAAAAAACAGACAAAAAAGGGGATCCAGAAGTGGGACATAGTGGTGCCTGCCTGTGGTCCCACTTATTTGGAAGGGTGAGGCAGGAAGATCATCCTACACAGGAGCCTAGGAGTTTGAGGCTGCAGCGAGCCAAGACAGCACTACTGCACTCCAGCCTGGGTGACAGTACAAGACATTGTCTGATGTTTTCTTGTTTTTGTTTTTAAAGTACGGCTGGGAGTGGTGGCTCATGCCTGTAATCCCAGCACTTTGGGAGGCTGAGGCGGGCAGGTCACAAAGTCAGGAGTTCAACAGCAGCTTGGCCAATATGGTGAAACCCCGTCTCTACTAAAACTACAAAAAAAAAATTAGCCAGGCGTGGTGGCAGGTGCCTGTAATCCCAGCTACTCGAGAGACTGAAGCAGGAGAATTGCCTGAACCCAGGAGGCGGAGGTTGCAGTGAGCCGAGATTGCACCACTGCACTCCAGCCTGGGCGACAGAGTGAGACTCCATCTCAAAAAAAAAAAAAAAAAAAAAAAGTTATGGCCAGGCGCGGTGGCTCATGCCTACAATCCCAGCACTCTGGGAGGCCGAGGCGGGTGAATCACCTGAGGTCAGGAGTTCGAGACCAGCCTGGCCACATAGTGAAATCCCGTCTCTACTAAAATTACAAAAAATCAGCTGGGCGTGGTGGTGGACGCCTGCAATTCCAGCTACTTGGGAGGCTGAGGCAGGAGAATCTCTTGAACCTGAGAGGCAGAGGTTGCAGTGAGCCAAGATTGCGCCATTGCACTCCAGGCTGGGCAACAAGAGTGAAACTCCATCTCAAAAAAAAAAAAAAAAAGTTATTTCCACTAAGTTGAATGCATGTTCATAATAGTACCCTATTAAGAGATATAAAGCTTCCATTTATATTCACAAATATCCTAGCTTTGATTTATTGGCATTCTAATTATATGCATGGCCTGGAGGAAAAATGAAGATATAGTTTTCTTAATGTTAGTCTGGAGATACTTTACTAGGGATGAAAGGAAAGTTAAGACTCCTGGGAAGGTAGAGATAAAAAGAAGCTCCAGGCTCTTAGAAGGGCAGGAAGGATAGTAGAGGATAGGCTTTTAGAATTTTAGTAGAAAAAAGAATTAAGAAAATAAAATATTAGGCTTAGCACAAGATTGTTAACCAGAGAGCAATTCTGCTCACAACAGATGAGAAGCTAGTTATAGACAGAGGCATTGTTGTTCATCAGCCTTCCTGCCTACCATCCCAACCATGCACATCACAGTTCAGCCACTCTCCCAAACATACGTATATTATTAATTATAATATACATTACATACTATTTATGTGTAGTATGTGTATAATATATATGTTTATACTATGTATTTAAAATGACTCTTCTGCTGTGGAACACCTGTCACTCCTTTGTTCAACTGCTGAACATCTTTTTATTTTTTAAAATTAAGACAGTTCAAGCGCTAACTCTTCTCTAAAGCCTTTCCTGATTCCATTCACTTTCCGGTCCCACCACCATAACCACCTCTCCACCCATACTTGACTGTACTTGAGGGCAAGAACTGTGTTTTATTTACTAATATATTCACAGTGCTTTGTAGTCCATTAACCCTTTGCAGAATGAATAAATCAATAAATAAATGAATGGATCAATACTGAGTAACTGGGCCAGGCGCAGTGGCTCACACCTGTAATCCCAGCACTTTGAGAGGCCGAGGTGGGCGGATACCTTGAGGTCAGGATTTCGAGACCAGCCTGGCCAACATGGTGGAACCCCATCATTTAGTGGAGATGACATAGGGACAAAGTTTGAGTGGTCCAGATAATCAAACCAGCCATAGCATTCCCTTAAGCCAAAGCCTGATCCAGAGCAAGGCCCTAACTTGCTTCAGTTCTGTCAAGGTAGAGAGAGGTGACAAAGCTACAGAAGCAAAGTTTGAAGGTAGCAGAGGTTGGTTCGTGAGGTTTAAGTAAAGAGGCCATCTTCGTAACATAAAAGTAAAACATGAAGCAGAAAATGCTTATGCAGAAGCTGCATGCAGCCAGTTATCTAGAAGATCTAGCTGATCTATCTAGATCTTCCTTCATCACCTTCATCAGATGATCTATCTAGAAAATCAGATCTACCTTCATCAATGATCTATCTAGAATTGATCTTCTAGATAGAAGACCATTTTCAATTAGTGTCTGAGAGCAAGTTGGCAAATATGGAACTTATCTCAGAGCTGACACTTTTAAAACTAAAAAGGAGCCAGGCATGACAGATTACATCTGTAATCCCAGCAATTTGGGAGACTGAGGCAGGAGGATTGATTGAGCCCATGAGTTTGAGACCAACCTGGGTAACACAGCAAGACTCCAACTCTACAAAAATTTTTAAAAACTTAGCTGGGCATGGTGGCACACACCTGTACTCCCAGCTCCTCAGGGGAATTACTCGAGCCTAGGAGGTCAAGGCGGAGGGCAATGAGCCATAATCGCACCACTGCACTCCAGCCTGGGCAACAGAGCAAGACCATGTCAAAAAAAAAAACAGACAAAAAAGGGGATCCAGAAGTGGGTCATAGTGGTGCATGCCTGTGGTCCCACCTATTTGGAAGGCTGAGGCAGGAGGATCATCCTACGCAGGAGCCTAGGAGTTAGAGGCTGCAGTGAGCCAAGACAGCACTACTGCACTCCAGCCCCTGGGTGACAGTACAACACATTGTCTTTTTTTTTTTCTTAAAAAAAAGAAAAAAAAAAAGTATGGCTGGGCGCGGTGGCTCATGCCTGTAATCCCAGCACTTTGGGAGGCCGAGGCAGGCAGGTCACAAGGTCAGGAGTTCAAGAGCAGCTTGGCCAATATGGTGAAACCCCATCTCTACTAAAACTACAAAAAAAAAAATTAGCCGGGCGTGGTGGCAGGTGCCTGTAATCCCAGCTACTCGAGAGACTGAGGCAGGAGAATCGCCTGAACCCAGGAGGCGGAGGTTGCAGTGAGCCGAGATTGTGCCACTATACTCCAGCCTGGGCGACAGAGTCAGACTCCGTCCCCCCCAAAAAAAAGTATGGCCAGGCACAGTGGCTCATGCCTGTAATCCCAGCACTCTGGGTGGCCGAGGTGGGTGAATCACCTGAGGTCAGGAGTTCGAGACCAGCCTGTCCAAATGGTGAAATCCCGTCTCTACTAAAAATACAAAAAATTAGCTGGGCGTGGTGGTAGACGCCTGTAATTCCAGCTACTTGGGAGGCTGAGGCAGGAGAATCTCTTGAACCTGAGAGGCAGAGGTTGCAGTGAGCCAAGATTGTGCCATTGCACTACAGCCTGAGCAACAAGAGTGAAACCCTGTCTCAAAAAAAAAGTTATTTCCACTAAGTTGAATGCATGTTCATAATAGTACTCTATTAAGAGATGTAAAGCTTCAATTTATATTCACAAATATCCTAACTTTGATTTACTGGCATTCTAATTATATGCATGGCCTGGAGGAAAAAATCAAGATATGGTTTTCTTAGTGTTGGTCTGGAGATACTTTACTAGGGATGAAAGGAAGGTTAGGACTTCTGGGAAGGTAGAAATAAATGATCAATGATCTATCTAGAATTGATCTTCTAGATAGATCATTGATGAAGGCGGCTACACTAAACAGATTTTTAATGCAGACAAAACCTTCTATTGAAAGAAGATGTCATCTATGATTTTCATAGCTACAGAGGAAAACTCAATGTCTGGTTTCAAATCTTCAAAGGACAGGCTGAGTCTGTTAGAGTCTAATGCAGCTGCTGACATTAGGTTGAAACCCATGCTCATCTTCCATTCCAAAATTTGCAGAACCCTTAAGAATTATACTGAAGCTACTCTGCACATGCTCTATAAATGGAACAATAAAAAAAACCCTGGATAATGGCACATCCATCTGTTCACAGTGTGGTTTACTAAATATTTTAAGCCCACTGTTGAGCGCCACTGCCCAGGAAAAAAAGATTCCTTTCTAAATATTACCACTCATTGACAATGCACTAGTCACCCCAGAACTCTGATAGCAGTATACAGGGAGATCATGGTTGTTTTCATGCCTGCTAACACAACATCCATTCTGCAGTCCATAAATTAAGGAGTAATTTTGACTTTAAAGTCTGATTATTTAATAAACACATTTCAAAAGGCCATAGAAAGTGATTCCTCTGATGGATCTGAGCAAAGCAAACTGACCTGGAAAGGATTTACCATTCTAGATGCAATTAAGAACATTCAGCTGGGCCTGGTGGCTCATACCTGTAATCCCAGCACTCTGGGAGGCCGAGATAGGCGGATCACCTGAGGCTAGGAGTTCAAGACCAGCCTGGCCAAAATGGCAAAACCCCATCTCTACTAAAAAATACAAAGAAATTAGGTGGGTATGGCAGCAAGCACCTGTAATCCCAGCTACTCGGGAGGCTGAGGCAGAAGAATCGCTTAAACCTGGGAGGCGGAGGTTGCGGTGAGCTAAGATTGCACCACTGCACTCCAGCCTGGGTGGTAAGAACAAAAACTCCGTCCAAAAAAAAAACAAAAACAAATATTCATGATTCATGGGAGGAGGTCAAAATAGCAACAATAACAGGAGTTTGGAGGAAGTGGATTCTAACCCTCATGGATGACATTCACAGGTTCAAGATGTCAGTGGAGGGAGGAACTACGTATGTGTTGAAAATAGCAAGAGAACTAGAATTAGAAGTGGAGCCTGAAAATGTAATCGAATTGTTCTACCTTCATAATAAAATTTGAAACGATGAGGAGTTGCTTCTTATGAATGAGCAAAGAAAATGGTTTCTTGAGATAGAATCTATACCTAGTGAAGATGCTAAGAACATTGATGAAATGACAACAAGGAATTTAGAATATTACATCAACTTAGTTGTTCAAACAGGGAGGGTTTCAGAAGATGGATTCTAATTTTGAAAAAGGTTCTACTGTGGGTAAAACACTATCAAACGGGGCGCATGTTCTCAGGACCTCTTGAGATTAGCCTCAGGCAAAGAATATTTATTTTAAAAATTTTAAATGCTATCAAACAGTATTGCATATTACAGAGAAATCTTTCATGAAAGGAAGAGTCCATCAATGTAGAAAAATTCATTGTTGTCTACTTCAAGAAATTGCCACAGTCACCCCAACCAGCAACCACCATTCTGATCAGTCAGTGGCCAGCAACATCAAGGCAAGACCCTCATCGGCAAAAAGATTGACTTGCTGAAGGCTCAGATAACCATTAGCATTTGTCAACAATGATTTTTTTTTTTTTTTTTTGAGATGGAGTTTTGCTTTTGTCACCCAGGCTGGAATGCAGTGGCACAATCTCAGCTCACATCCTCCACCTCGCGGGTTCAAGCGATTCTCCTGCCTCAGCCTCCTGAGTAGCTGGGATTATAGGCATGTGCCACCATGCCCGGCTAATTTTGTATTTTTAGTAGAGATAGGGTTTCTCCATGTTGGTCAGGCTGGTCTCAAACTCCCAACATCAGGTGATTCACCTGCCTCGGCCTCCCAAAGTGCTGAGATTACAGGCATGAGCCACTGCACCCAGCCTGGCAAAGAAGTATTTTTAAATTAAGGTATATGCAATATTTTCAGACATAATGCTATTATTGCACACTTAAAACACTACAGTATACTACTACAAATATAACTTTTACATGCACTGGGAAACCAAAAATTTCATGTGACTCATTTTATTCCAATATTCATTTTATCACAGTGGTGTGGAACCTAACCCGCAATGGTCTGGAACCATACCCTTCAGGGTATGCCTATAATTATTTTAGACCCCTCTGTCTCAATAATCCCATTCCTGGAAAATATATCTGGACATGGAGGGCAAGAGTCAAGTTAACCAGCATGAAAGGTTTGGGTCAGTAGAAACAAAACATGTCAATTTTCAGGATGATGAAACTGGAAAAGCCTAAAAGAAACAAATAATGCTTTGAACCTATGCCAAGATTATAGTATGATGCAAAACTGCATATTTGCAATTTAGGTAACTATCATTACAGTACATCCGGGACCTAGACGTCTGGAACACCTCAAAGAAATAAGTAAATAAAAACTCTGAATCCTAGGGACACGGTCTGAAAAGTCGAAAATTTCCTTGGATTATAGCTTTAGAAAGTTAACTTTAAAATGAACTGAAATCAAATCTCATAGCAGTCTGTGCCACACTCCTGCTAAGATGATTCTTACTGGGTTCAGCTGAAATGTGTCTTTCCCCACTCCTTCTCCTCTTTAAACTTCTCTCTCAGTTTGAGACCTACTGCCCAGAAATAACCAGTCTTTCCTGACCTATCACACACATCCCAAATCTGTTTTTATCATGTACTCTACAGCTTAGACAAATCCCCACCTTTCTTAGTATGGCTTATTGGCCTAGCTGGAAGCCAATTCTTTTATCTGTGTAACATTAATTATAAGAAACATAGAAGAGAGTCCTAGTCATTCCAAATTAATGCTGTGAGAAAGATCTCTACAGACAAGTAACACAAGCTTCAAAGAAGTGACAATATTTTCATACATATTTTCTTTGATACTCACTTGGGAGGGCATAAGACTTCTTCAAGAAATTCCTCAATCTTATTTACATCCGTTTTGACTTCACTGTTGAAAGTTATAAATGGTGGGTGGGTCCCGGGAGCCAAGTTCTGCAGGTCTGCAGGCTTCCTGTTGGGCAAAATATTGGTCAAAATCAGATCATTTTTTACTCTAAAACACCAGTAATACTTTAAATTCTCAAAGTTGGCCAGGCACGGTGGCTTGCATCTGTAATCGTAGCACTACGGGAGGCTGAGGTGTGAGATTGCGTGAGCCCAGGAGTTTGAGACCCAGCCTGGGCAACATGGTGAGATCCTGTCTCCACAAAATATAAAAAATTAGCCAGGCATGGTGGTGCATGCCTACAGTCCCAGCTACCAGGGAGGCTGAGGTGGGAGGATCACTTGAGCCTGGGAAGTTGAAGCTGGAGTGAGCCATGATTGCACCACTGCACTACAGCCTGGGTGACAGAGAGACCCTATCTCAAAAAGAAAATAAATAAATTGTCCAGGCGTGGTGGCTTACGTCTGTAATCCCAGCCCTTTAGGAGGCGGAGGCAGGTGGAACACCTGAGGTCAGAAGTTTGAGACCAGCCTGGCCAGCATGGTGAAACCCCCATATCTACTACAAATACAAAAAATTAGCCGGGCATGGTGGCGTGTGCCTATAGTCCCAGCTACTTGGGAGGCTGAGGCAGGAGAAGAACTTGAACCCAGGAGGCGGAGATTGCAGTGAGCTGAGAATGTACCACTGCACTCCAACCTAGGTGACAAAGCGAAACCCTGTCTGAAAAGAAGAGGAGGGGAGGGGAGGAAGAGAGATCAAAGTGGTTCTAAATTTTAAAATATATAAAACTGAATAAGAAATGGTATTTTTCACCCAGGCACAGTGGCTCATGCCTGTAATCCCAGCACTTTGGGAGGCCAAGGCAGGAGGATCATGACGTCAGAAGTTTGAGACCAGTCTGACCAATATGGTGAAACCCCATCTCTACTAAAAATACAAAAATTAAGCGGGTGTGGTGGCATGCGCCTGTAATCCCAGCTACTCAGGAGGCTGAGGCAGGAGAATCACTTGAACCCCGGAGGCAGAGGTTGCAGTGAGCAGAAATCTTGCCACAGCACTCCAGCCTGGGTGACAGAGTGAGACTCTATCTAAAAAAAAAAAAGAAATGGTATTTTTCGACCGGGCGCGGTGGCTCACACCTGTAATCCCAGCACTTTGGGAGGCTGAGGGAGGCAGATCACGAGGTCAAGAAATCAAGACTATCATGGCCAACAAGGTGAAACTCCATCTCTGCTAAAAATATAAAAATTAGCTGGGCACGGTGGCATGTGCCTGTAGTTCCAGCTACTTGGGAGGCTGAGGCAGGAGAATCACTTGAACCTGGGAGGCGGAGATTGCAATGAACCAAGATTGCGCCACTGCACTCCAGCCTGGTGACAGAGCAAGACTCTGTCTCGAAAGAAAGAAAAGGAAAGGAAAGAAAAGGAAAGGGGAAGGGAAGGGAGAGAACTTTTCCACTAGGTATAATAGCTGTAATAGTATTCTAATAAGAAGCAAAGCTCCACAAAATACATAATTTATGGTAAGAAAATTCTTTGATTTTTTTAACCAAAATACAAAATCCATCATTCTCATTCCAAATTAAGGCACTCATTAGAGACAGGGATAGAATGAGGAGGAAAAAAATATTTTGGAGAGTGAGTCTCTGGTTTCAACTCTGGCCCCAACTAACTGTGTAAAGATGGGTAACTCATGACTTCCTTGGGCCTTTTTTTTCTTTTTCTTTTTGGCAAAATAAAGGAGAAAAGCAGCTGATTCCTGCAGTCATCTTCACCTTTATAAGATTCCAAATTCTGGTGCTATTTCTTTCCCATGATTCATCGAAGTCCAGGCTTAACAAGGAAAAGGATCACCAGATTAGACTATCTAATATCAAAATTACTTCAATATATAAAAGATGGCATAATGAAAGGCAAAAAGCAACAAAGAATGGACAAAGTATTATAGTGAGTGAGAAAAGCTTAAAATCTACATTACCTAAGGATTTTGTCCAAATTCATTTCAAAGGTCATCAAAAATATCAAATAGGTATGGGTCAAAAGAAATTGATAAGAGACAGATAAAACAAGTGAACATATAGAAAAATGTAAAATAGCACAACTATAAAGGGAATTTAAAAGTAAACAATAAGATATCTTCCTCCTGTTGATTAGGAAAAATTGAAAATACCACAACACACTGATAAAGATGGTGAAACTGTTATGCTGACAACTACTAACAGCAAGAAATGTTTGCACTACCTTATTAAAAAAGCAAAATGGCTCACCCAAACCCACCAATGAATCTTTGGATCAAAAAATGAGATGACCAGATATGGTGTGTTTCCTAATGACAAAATATGAAGTATATAATATAGCATCATGAAGTATTCTTACCAAAAAAGTTGATTCTGAATCTAATCAAGCCTCCGGGGCAGGCTGGGAGCAGTGGCTCATACCTGTAACCTTAGCACTTTGAGAGGCCAAGGCAGGAGGATTGCTTGAGTCCAGGAGTTCGAGCGAGACCAGCCTGGACAACATAGTGAGACCCTATCTCTATAAAAAAATTTTTTTAATTAGCTGTGTGTGGTGGCATGTGCCTGTAGCTGAGGCTGAGCCCAGGGGGTCGAGGCTGCAGTGAATGGTGATCACATCACTGCATTTCAGTCTGGGCAACAGAGTGAGACCCTGTCTTAAAACAACAACAACAACAACAACAAACGAAAGAAAACAGCCTCTGGGGCAGCTGCTTCTGAAATCGTAAGCCAGGAGATCCTTTCACCAGGTGATCCATGATGTCAGAACTATTCTTATAATACTAAGGCATCATTTGCCTTCTTTACTCTCATTCTCCTCTCATGCACATATAAGTAAAGTTTTCCAAATTTACTTGGCTACTTGGTATAAGATATCACAAAGTAATGAATACAGAAGCAGACACAAGAAATCTCTTCCAAGATGTGCAAAAATGTAAAAGAATGCAACTCTTCTCACTATTTTTTGTTTTGGGAAATATAGTTGTTTTACATTAAAAATGTTTTATAATAAGTAGTAGGTTCATTATTGTTCTATATTTAAATGAATTAGTAAATAAATATTTTTAAAATTTCTCAGGGTTTTTTTTTTTTTTGAGACCAGTCACCAAAGCAGGAGTGCAGTGGCACAATCATGGCTCACTGCAGCCTTGACTTCCTGGGCTCAAGCGATTCTCTTACCTCAGCCTCCCAAGTAGCTGGGACCAGAGGCACACGCCACCAAGCCCAGCTAATTTTTTTAAATTTTTTGTAGTGATAAGGATCTCACCATATTGCCCAGGCTAATTTCTCGGCTTTAATTTCTAATATAGTAAAATCAGTATATATAACCCACATAACTGAAAGCTGTTTGAGGCCTTCAATAATTTAAGAGTACAAAGGGGTCTTGAGATTATTTACAGGAAATGCAGGGAGGAGGGAAAGAGAGGACAAAGTTAAATGATACCACAAGGAAGCAATTGCTAAATTCTGGATTTGGGACAATCTACCTTTCAGCTGAATGGCATTTTTACCAGACACAGGTGGGGGACTGTTACAGATTAAGAAAAGCTTAAGAGACATCACAATCAAACATAAAAAGGAGAAACTGCTTGGATATTGACTTGAACAAAAAATCAAAAATAAAAAGATGTTTTAGAGATAACCAGGGAAATCCCAAATTGTATACTAGGAACTTCAGGAGATTAGAGCATTGTGGTTAGGGAAGAAAATGTCCACATTGTTTGAAGACATACACTGAAGTAAGTAGGGGTGAAATGACATGATGTCTAGCACTTACTTTAAAACATTTCAGCAAAGAAAATAAGAAAAAAGGGACAAAGTAAATGTGGCAAGGTCTTGATAACTGAATTGGGTTTACGGAGAAGTCTGTTCTATTCTTATGCATGTCTGAAAACTTTCATAATTAAAAAAGCAAACTTATAAAAATGTGTACTTCAAGAAAAGTAATACAACAGCACATTGTTTTAAAGAATGTTTCTCCCTCCTATTATGGCCCAGAGTTGTTTATCTTGTTATTAAGTTAGCCTGCCTGCCTTCCTTCTTCCTTCCTTCCTGACCATAATCCCAGCACTTTGCAAGGTCGAGGCAGGTGGATCACATGAGATCAGGAGTTCAAGACCAACCTAGGCAACATGAAACCCCGTCTCTACTAAAAATATAAAAATTAGCTGGACATACTGGTGCATGCCTGTAGTTCCAGCTACTCAGGAGGCTAAGGCAGGAGAATTGCTGGAAGGTGGAGGTTACAGTGAGCTGAGATCGCACCACTGCATTCCAGCCTGGGCGACAAAGCAAGAATCTGTCTCAAAATAAAAAGGAAAAGAAAAGAAAAGAAAATATCTAAATATATCATGAAAGTGAAATACTTCATCATCAGAATTTTCAAGATAGAGTGGAATCAAAAAACTATAACCAGTTTATAATCTATCAATTTCCCTCGGTCTTATTCATTTATTCATATTCTCTCTCTGGCTCCATCTTTCAATTTAGGTTAGAAAGCCTCAGGTTTCTATGACTACATTCCAACCAAAGATACAAAGATTTATTTAATTATCTCAATAATTCAAAAATTTTTAACTCAAAGTCCAAGTTCTAGAGTCTATCTTGCTTCCTAAAGAAAAATAAGACATATTTTCTATCAACTTCTATAAGAACCTAACCTCCAAAAGAAGACTTTTAAAAGTCAAAATCTGATTTGATTTTCAACTCTGATCCTTTCACACTGAACAT
This sequence comes from Macaca nemestrina, assembly GCF_043159975.1. Classification (NCBI taxonomy): domain Eukaryota; kingdom Metazoa; phylum Chordata; class Mammalia; order Primates; family Cercopithecidae; genus Macaca; species Macaca nemestrina. The sequence goes on from NC_092125.1 coordinate 209,238,249, forward strand.
TTTTTAGTCTGACAAGGTAAAGTTTTTCACAAAATGAAACAAGTTAGCCCTCCTTATTCATGGGTTCAGCATCTATGGATTCAATCAACTGAGGATCAAAAATATTTTTTAAAAGGCCAGGCGCGGTGGCTCACGTCTGTAATCCAAACACTTTGGGAGGCCGAGGCATGCAGATCACTTGAGGTCGAGAATTTGAGACCAGCCTGGCCAACATGGTGAAAACCCTGTCTCTACTAAAAATACAAAAAAATTAGCCAGTCATGGTGGTGGGCGCCTGTAGTCCCAGCTACTTGGGAGACTAAGGCAGGAGAATCGCTTGAACCTGGGAGGCAGAGGTTGCAGTGAGCCAAGATCGCGCCACTGCACTCCAGTCTGGGTGACAGAGTGAGAGTCCATCTCAAAAAAATAATAATAATATTTTATAGACAGGTAGGTAGGCAGACAGATCGATACCTGGATCTCCTGTCTCTACAAAAAATACAAAAATTAGCCAGGTGTGATGGCACATGCTACTTGGGAGGCTGAAGTGAGAGGATCGCTTGAGCCCAGGAGATCGAGGTTGAGATGAGCCATGATCACATACTGTACTCCAGCCTGGGTGACAGAATGAGACTCTGTCTCAAAAAAAAGGGCGGCGGGGCAGGGGCAGGGGGAGGCCGGTGGTTGCAGTTGTACTGAACATGTACAGACTTTTTCTTCTCATTATTCCCTAAACACAGTGTAATGACAACTTACATAGAATTTACCCTGTATTAGGTATTACAACCTAGAGATGATTTAAAGTATATGGGAGGCTATTTGTAGGTTAATATGCAAATACTATTCCATTTTATATAAGAAACTTGAGCATCTATGGATTTTGGTATCCACCAGGGGTCCTTGAACCAATCCCCCATGGATACCAAGAGATGACTGTAGACCAGGCACAGTGGCTCATGCCTGTAATCTCAACATTTTGGGAGGCCAAGGCAGGCAGATCATCTGAGGTCAGGAGTTCAAGACCAGCCTGGCCAACATGGTGAAACCCCATCTCTACTAAAAATACAAAATTAGCCAGGCATGGTGGCGCATGCCTGTAATCCCAGCTACTTGGGAGGCTGAGGCAGGAGAATCGCTTAAACCCGGGAGGCAGAAGTTGCAGTGAGCTGAGATCGTGCCATCGCATTCCAGCCTAGGCAATAAAAAAGAGCGAAACTCTGTCTCAAAAAAAAAAAAAAAAAAAAAAAAGACTGTTTTTTAATCTTGTCATATATAAATTGTGATTGCCTGGAAAACGATTTTCTCACTCCAAAGTCATAAAACATATCCAATGAACAGTCAATTAAATGCCTAAGTGTAAGTTAATAATATAAGTCTGTTTTTCACAAGTAGTTTTTTTAAGAACAGGGTAGATTAGATAAAGGGGAAGATGGTCTTGTTAGATATGAGTTCTAAATTTCTTTTCAAAGAATCAATATGTCAGTATGTCAATTCTTCGCCTTCTACTTTTAAACTTAACTTCCTAGTAAAGCAACCATATTCGATAACCTGCTCCACCCTGACACATTCCGATTACCTGCTCCGTCACAACCACGTTTCCGGCCAAACCACTCACCCGGTCACTCTCTTTAAATTAGCCAATCAGAATTAGTTTAGACTGTGCGGTCTAACCCTAGCCAATGGGGGAAACGACACAGCAGCAGGGGTCACGTGCATCAGGGATAGGAACCCCTTCCCCTCCCTCGTCCAAGTGTGCGCTCACCATTGCTCCATCTGTAAGAGCGCACCCTTCCATATAAGTAACTTGCCTTGCTGAGAATTAAAAAGAAAATTTTATATTCGAGTGCTATTTCTTTTGCAGCACTGAAACTTTATTTATAACAGTCTCAATGCTTTAAAAAAGAAAAAAAAAAAAAAAAAAAAAACCCGGCCGGGCGCGGTGGCTCAAGCCTGTAATCCCAGCACTTTGGGAGGCCGAGACCGGTGGATCACGAGGTCAGGAGATCGAGACCATCCTGGCTAACACGGTGAAACCCCGTCTCTACTAAGAAATACAAAAAACTAGCCGGGCGAGGCGGCGGGTGCCTGTAGTCCCAGCTACTCGGGAGGCTGAGGCAGGAGAATGGCGTGAACCCGGGAGGCGGAGCTTGCAGTGAGCTGAGATCCGGTCACTGCACTCCAGCCTGGGCTACAGAGCGAGACTCCGTCTCAAAAAAAAAAAAACAAAAACAAAAACAAAACCCAAAGAGGGTAGAGGTGGGGTAGGGTATGTGGGATAAAATAAATAACACCTATTACTTCTATAATTAATTATGAAAGTTTTTAAGCTCTCTAAACAAAAAGATTCTTAATTTCTTTAAAATTTTTATTCAACTTTTTTTTAGAGATAGGGGTCTCCCTCTCTTGCTGTGTTGCCCAGGCTGTCCTCAAACTCCTGGGGTCAAGTGATCCTCAGCTGCGAGTAGCTGGGACTAGAGAGCACGCCACTGCACCCGGCTCCCAAATAAAAATATTTATTGGGAGAGGGAGAAAGTTAGCATATCAGAGAAAGAAGAACCAAGGTTGAATAAAAAGGACTGGCTTGAAGTCCCAAATAGAAAAGCTCTGCCATTTACCAGCTTCATGACTAAGTAAATTACAACCTCTTTGGGTCTGGATTTCCTCTTTTATAAGATCTGCTTTGTCTGTAAAGATTAAATCAGGCACGTGAAAGTGAACTAAAAGTATGCAAATGAAAGTCATTACCACTTTTAGTATCACATTAACAAAGTATTATGCAGGAAATAAGATTGGCAGTTTTAATTTTAATAGAGCTGATGGTTCATAAATGGTTACCTAGCATTAACTGATTGGTAATAAACAAAGTCTGATTAATTTAGAGTTGTATATATAACCAAGGAAAGTTTAAAAGGGCATATGATTACCAATTTTCTATTAATATTTGTGATTAGTGAATAGTCTATCTTGTTTCAGTTGAAAGGCTATATATATATATATATATATATATACACACACACACACACACACGTATTTTTTTTTTTAATAAATAAAGCGATAAAACTATTTTCTAGGATTCACTGTTGAGGTGGCAGACAACCATGGCAGGTCCTGATTCCAAGTGAAAAATTTGAGAAGGAACTTTAGTGCCTCCAAACGTGTTAGTAGACTTCAAATAAATGGACAAGTTCTAAATAGTAATCTGATTCACTCACAAGCTATATATGAACCAAACAGAATCTAAGATTCTTCAACCTTCAGTTCTCCCCTGGCACTCTCAGGCTTCAGGTGTTCTGTTTGACCCACAAAGGCTCATTTTACAGATGTTTCACAGAAACGTAACACTGTAAGAATTGCAGTTTGAGATAAATGAAACTGAGCCGATAGGTAATGGCTAAAAATTTCAAGACATCTTTGATTTACTTCCAAAAAGGCCTTCAGTAAATATTCAACACTTGATTAAAACTCATTCAAATATTTCCCTTACGTGACATCAAGAGCAAAGTGCACAGAACTCATGCCTTGCAACAGGGTGCAAATATTCTCTGGTGTTTTGGGGTTTATTACTTTTACCCTCATCATGGTAGTCTTTCAGATGAAATAAATTTTTCTGTTGTTTCCCATTTTCTTTCTAGATGAAGAAAAGGAAATAAAAACAAAAACCAAAAGGAAAAGAAAGGAATGAAAAGGAGGAATCCTATAGGAGCTAATGTTTTCAGAGACTTAAGTGGCTTAATTTCTATTAAAATATAATTCAGTACACTTGCAACAGTTGGAGGAAGCTGGGCTGGTGACTTAGTTCCAGCTGCTTGGTATGAAATGAGTGCAGCATAGATATAGGACACTAGAGCTGACTCTTGAAGATGACCTATCTGCAACAAGTTGACTTGCCCAATGAAGAAAAAAGTACTAGATATGTAGGCCTTATCTTTTAAATTGAGCTTCTTTTTTCTCCAGAAAGAGAACAACAAAAAAATTGAGTTCCTTTTTGAAGGTGCTGATTTTCAAGGCATAAAATTAATTCACACATACCAAAGAGACTACTGGACACTATATAAACATACAACAATAACAAAAAACCTCACAGAAGTTAACACCATCGAATCAGAATTATTTATTTCAGAACGCTTTACTACTATTAATTATTCTTTATACTACATTTGCTATATTCTGTTTTCACTGACAAGTCACTGATTGAACGAATTAATCATGTACTCAACAAAACAAACACACCAAGACTCTTTGTCACTAAGAATTTGTCTTTGTCCCAGTTCAACCAGTTAAAGAATTTTACTGATTTGGATTATTGTTAATTTGTCTACTTTTAATGTCAATATGTGGAAGAATACTTAAAAAAAAAAAAGCACCCATGAAAAGATTTCAAATACAGATTTCACAATTCCTTTGTTTTTGTTTTTGAGATGGAGTCTCACTCTGTTGCCCAGGCTAGAGTGCAGTGGCGTGATTTCAGTTCACTGCAGCCTCTGCCTCCGGGATTCAAGCGATTCTCCTGCGTCAGCCTCCCGAGTAGCTGGGACTACAGGCACTCACCACCATGCCCGGCTGATTTTCGTATTTTTAGTAGAGACAGGATTTCACCACATTGGCCATGCTGGTCTTGAACTCCTGATCTCAAGTGATCGCCTGCCCTGGCCTCTCAAAGTGCTGGGATTACAAGAGTGAGCCACTTTGCCCAGCCCAAATATAGATTCTATAATTTTTAACATCTTAATAACAGTTTAGGAGTAAAGTATACTGATAACAGGTTTAGAAAAACATTCACTAATAACTCTATTAATTCAGCTCTTAGCAGCCTCAACAGGATGTATCATCTTTGAAATCGCCTTGAAAAAGAACATAAAGACATAGCAACAAAGTACTCCCTCTCTATGTGTCTATGTCTCCCTTGTCTCTCAATCACACACACACACATATCCCCACTCACCCACCCACATACACACACCCCCTCAACCCACACACATTCACACACACACACTCCCACTCACACACACCCCACCACCCACACACACACCTACTACCCACCTACCCACACACACACACACACACACATACACACTCTCCACAAACACACACACCCCCCACCCACACACATTCTCACACACACACACACACACACTGGGTACACATGTGATTCTGAATGCAGTCATAAAGCACAATTATCTTGAATTGGACTGTTCTAACAAGTGCCTCATGTAGCTCAAGTCAATTTTACAAAGGGGAAAAATGGAGTCTGACTTTCCTGTCTGGCCAGCAGCAGGAAATAGATGATCTCTCTGAAAGACAGGCCTGTTTCATTCCATTTAGTCTCTTGGCATGTGTCATTCATGCTGCTGCTACTGAAGATCATGGAAACTGAACTGATTTCTCAAGTTACTGAAGACTGTTTTCAGAAAGGTGGAACCACAGAGACATGATCATGAAAATGAAACTATGTGAAGAGTCCATTTGGGAATCAGATTTTCTTCTGAGTTTCTAACTGCCTTTTAAGATATGCAGAACTATCAGTTTCATAGTTCCATTGTAACATTTTAAACTATTACAAAAGTGAAGTTTTTTTCCCTTCCTTTTTCCTGAATTTAAACATAAGGTGACCGACTCCAAGGAAGACGAGGCAGCTTGCCCAAGGTCCCAGTGAAATCAGTGATAGAGCTCTCTCATACGCAGCCAGGTCTCACTCCTGAAATTTTCTATACTATGCCATGGTTGTTTCTCAACTGATGACATGCCAGAACATCCTTAACTCTGCCCTCAATTTTAATATTTTCACTTTTATTATCTGAAGCTTTTGTTCAAATCGTTTATGTAAATCGAAATTCTTTGTGAAGCCTGGGCACTTTTTTTATCTAAACGTTCTTTAAATTGCAATATGAACAGAAAATTAGGTTTGGAAATGACTCCCACCAAAGCACTAAGGCTGCTCTGACAGGCAAGTAATGGGAGATTGTTAAAAGCCTCACAAGGGACACATGAATACTACCAGCATAGCCATTAATGCCAACTGAGATTCAAAGAGAACATGTCATACAGTGCCAGAACTAGAAACGGGCTTGTTCTTATGGATGAAATGTCATGTAACAATCATTTTTTTCAAATCATAGAGTAAGCTGCTAAGTAACTCTCAGAGGAGTTCTATTGTTCTCCGCTGGTTTGTTCTGGAGTCAGTACTTCTCACCAAGATATTAGGCAATTACCAGGAAAAGCCGGAAAATAAGCACTATAGGCATTTTCTCCCCCACAAATTTCTAAAAAGACTCACATTTTAATGTTTTAAGATTAAGAATATGTTATGAAAAGTACTACAGGGATGTTTTATTCCTCTGTGATAGCTTTCATATATACTGGTGCGTTTTTGTTTTTGTTTGAACCAATGTTCACTTTCTTGAGGTACCTTCTCTTTAAACTTTTGTTTACGACTATAAGTGTGTAAACCCATAGAAAAGATCTGGACGAGGCCAAGCACAATGGCTAAAATCTGTAATCCCAGCACTTTGGGAGGCCAAGGTCAGAGGACTGCTTGAGCCCAGGAGTTCAAGACCAGCCTGGGTAACAAAGGGAGACCCTGTCTCTTAAAAATAAAAAATTAGCCAGCTATGGTAGTAAATGCCTGTAGTCCTAGCTATGTGGGAGGCTGAGGCTGGAGGATTACTTGAGCCCAGGAGCTCAAGGCTACAAAGTAAGCCGTGATCGTGCCATTGCACTCCAGCCTCGGTAACAGAGGCAGACCCTGTCTCAAAAAAAAAAAAGAAAAGAAAAAAGGAAAAGATTTGGAAGAATAAAGACCAAACCTAAAATAAATTATCTCTCTGAAGGCGAAGTTGATGACTAGGGGGTAGGGATGGCAAAGACTCATTATCATGTACTACTTGTATAGTTTTAGTTGCCCTAAGAAGCATTTTTTAGATTTACTGGAGACCTATGATTGCTAAAGAAGACCAAAAAATATATGCTTCAATTTCAAGTGCTCTCTACTGTTGATTTTACATAAAGTCCTAGGTAATAAACATATATCTTCTTTGATATTTTCTAATTATGAGGCCCTGAATGCCTACCTCCCATGTGCCACTTTTTATATATAAACACTTAACATATACACTTAAACATATACACTTACACATATTTCCACATATACATGTAAACATATATATACAAATCTGCAAATATCAATCAACCTATAGGAATAATGCCTTTAAAAAGTCTGCAAATGAAAAGTAACAGACAACTCTGAAATAGCTATAATGGGTTTACTTCCTTTTCTGACTCAGATTCCCATCGTTTATGGCACTATTACTGGTATGTATCACAATTAAAGCACTGTATTAAACTATTCAATGAAGGCTTTTTCAAAGCATGGCAGTCAACTCACTTGCTCCAAGCCAAAAATGGAATAGGAGAAATTCATGTATTTTAGGACACAGTAAGGGTGTGTGCCTGGTGGCACAATCTGTTTTTAGGAGTTATATTGGGAAACTGAAACTTCCTTTGTGTATACATGTATAAAAAAAACAGTAATAGAAGGGTAACTACATGACTTATTTCATTCTTACAACATCTCTGTCCAACATGAATAAGGTAATGTCTTCCCAAGAGCTTGTAGTTTTAACTCACTATTCCCAAAGTCTTATTTCTACATTTGTATACATAACTAAAGGGGTTCCTAGATGACTTTATGGTTTATTTTCAATAAATTTTAAAGTCTGTAAAATTTCAAATATATGCACTAGCAGTAAGTAAAAATATATTTTAAGGGAATGACAGGAATCTGAGTACACTAACCCAGAACTGGGAATGGAATTATAGCTATCGGGTAACTATCAGCATATGACGCTCAGAAGGGTGACATACATGAATTCTGCCACTTTATCAAGTGATAGGCTGTCAATATTTTTTTCTGGACACTGTTCATGACTTGATATATAATACGGTTTAAATTTGTGTCCTTGCCCAAATCTCATATCAAATTGTAATCTTCAATGTTGGAAGAGGGGCCTTCTGGGAGGTGACTGGATCACAAGGGCAGACTTCCCTTGCTGTTCCTGTGACAGTGAGTGAGTTCTCATAAGATCTGGTTGTTTAAAAACGTGTAACTCCTCCCCCTTCTCTCTTCTTCCTTCTCTGGCCATGAAAGACGTGTCTGCTTCCCCTTTGCCTTCTGTCATAATTGTAAGTCTCCTGAGGTCTCCCCAGCCATGTTTCCTGTACAACCTGCAGAACTGTGAGTCAATTAAACCTCTTTTCTTTATGATTTACCCAGTCTCGGGTAGTTCTTTATAGCAATGTGAGAACAGATTAATAGTTTTAAAAACAAGTATAATAGCAAATCATGTTGTGACACTTGCATCAAGAGGAATCCACTGCCAAACCCTAGATTTTCCCATTAATACAACTATTCTTAACTCTTGATTTAAATCTTTTGGGGAAGGGGATGTATCAATGTTCTTCACCTCAGACCTGTTTGCTAAAGGTTAGAATACACATTCCTGAATAAAACAGAGCTTTCTATTCATCATGGCTCTTCTCAGCCCTCTCCACTATGGAAAATAAGCCATAAAGTCATCCAGGAGAGAAAGCTGCAAACAACTCTTCACTTAGCAAGAACAGACATGGGGCCACAGATAATTGCTCTTATTTTACAATACATTTAAACAAATATGATTAAAATCATGCTATAGAAAATTATTGCTGTTCCCTGAAAAGTAAATTAAATGAAATTGACAACAATGGTATTCAACCTCCTAAAAATCCTTGTCTTTAAAGATCCAGATTATATAGGTCACACGTTTAACACATTTGGGGCCAAGATGATGTCTGCTTAGAAAGTTCTTCATGACTCCATGTTTACACTGGAAAAAAGAAGTCAAGGATTTCACTGTATCCACACTAACACTTGGCTCCTGGTGCTGCTCATGAAATTTAAGGTAAACATACAAAAGTTCCTAAAAAAGACTGAGTACCACATGCAGTATACTGACAGCGTGACTTGTCCAAAATAGTTATATACAAGTTAAGTTTGTCCAAAAACCAGCAGAACTTTAATACAATATATTTCCTTTAGAGAATACACGCCATCAAGGTGAAAATAGGATCAAACCGAAAAGACAGTTCAGCTTAAGTTGACTGCAAACCGTGACCATGTCTTACCTTTTCAGGTCAACAGTCGTCACACTAAATACAACTCCTTTGAGCCAAAGAATCATGAAGAGCCTCTGGGAAAAGGGGCAGTTCCCTATGCTTTCACCATCACTGCCAGCCTGGAAAACAGAATTAAACATTAAAAAACAAGGTCAAAGTGATGACACTCAACATGACATGACTTTTTCTGAATTTTAATCAAAAGTACAAGAAGCCAGGAAAAGTTACATTGTGGAAGGAAGAGTAGAAATTTGGGTCTTTATTATTTTGTCTTTTCATTAGCCATTTTTTTTTCTTTTTTTGAGACAGGGTCTCCTTCTGTCACCCGGCTGGAATGCAGTGGTGCGATCTCAGCTCACTGCAACCTTCACCTCCCAGGCTCAAGCAATCCTCCCATCTTAGCCTCTCAAGTAGCTGGGGCTACAGGCACGTACCACCATCCTGGCTAATTTTTAATATTTTTAGTAGAGACAGGGTTTCACCACGTTATCCAGGTTGGTCTTGAACTCCTGGGCTCAAGTGAACTACCTGCCTCAGCCTCCCAAAGTGCTGGGATTACAGGCATAAGCCACTGCACCCAGCTAGCGCTAGCCTCTTTCTTTCCGTAAAAATGATCAGTCTAGGGCCAGGCATGGTGGCACACGCCTGTAATCTCAGCACTTTGGGAGGCCAAGGCAGGAGGATCACAAGGTCAGGAGTTTGAGTCCAGCCTGGCCAATATGGTGAGACCCCGTCTCTACTAAAAATACAAAAATTAGCCGGGTGTGGTGGCAGGTGCCTGTAGTCCCAGCTACTTGGGAGGCTAAGGCAGGAGAATCACTTGAACCCGGGACACAGAGGTTGCAGTGAACTGAGATCACACCACTGTACTCCAGCCTGGGTGACAGAGAGATACTCTGTCTCAAAAATAAATAAATAAATAAATAAATAAATAATAAAAATGACCAGTCTAGTATACTACTGCCCAAGAGAACTTAATGCATGATGGAAATGATCTACATTGCCAAAGTCCAATATGGTAGCCATTAGCAACATGTGGCTAGGGAGTACTTAAAATGGGGCTAGTTCAAGTGAACTGAATCTTTTTGTTTCATTTATTTTAAATTACAGTCATGCATCACTTACTGATAGGGACAAAATCTGAGAAATGTGCTGTTAGGCGATTTTGGCATTTTACAAGCATCACAGGGTATGCTTACACAAACCTAGATGATATAGCCTACTACACACCTTGTCTACATGGTATAGCCTAGTGCTCCTAGGCTACAAATGTGTACAAACGTGTATAGCACATTACTGTACTGAATACTGTAGGCAAATGCAATATAATGGTATCTGTACATCTAGACACATCTAAACATAGAAAAGGTATAATAAAAATATGAATTATAAGCCGGGCACGGTGGCTCATGCTTGTAATCTCAGCACTTTTGGAGGCCAAGGCAGGCAGATCGCCTGAGGTCAGGAGTTCAAGACCAGCCTGGTTAACATGGTGAAACCCCATCTCTACCAAAATACAAAAAATTAGCCAGACATGGTGGTGCGCGCCTGTAGTCCCAGCTACTTGGGAGGCTGAGGTAGAAGAATCGCTTGAACCTGGGAGGTGGAGGTTGTAATGAGCCGACATCATGCCACAGCATTCCAGCCTGGCAAAAGAGCAAGACCCCATCTCAAAAATAAAAAATAAAAGCAAATTACAATCTTTTGAGACCACTGGCATATGCAGCACCTCACTATAATTTATAATTTAAAACATAAACATAATTTTTTTTTTTTTTTTTGAGACGGAATCTCGCTCTGTAGCCCAGGCTGGAGTGCAGTGGCACGATCTCGGCTCACTGCAGCCTCTGCCTCCCAGGCTCAAGTGAGTCTTCTACCTCAGCCTCCTGAATAGCTGGGATTACAGGCGTGCGCCACCACATCCAGCTAATTTTTGTATTTTTAGTAGAGACAGGGTATCACCATGTTGGTCTCGAACTCCTGACCTTGTGATCCGTCCACCTTGGCCTCCCAAAGTGTTGGGATCACAGGTGTGAGCCACCGTGCCCAGCCAAACATAATACGTTTTCATAATTCAAATAGCCACGAATGACTAATGGCAACTATGTTGGACAGAACAGTAATTCCTAGTGGGTACATAACTCCTTGCCTCCGGGCAAAGGCAAAGTCTGTTATGGGTTTTATGAAATGTAAAAATCATTTTTCATTATATCAGACAGTATTCTTATTAAGGCAAAGTAAAAAGGGAAACTTGTAGGTGTGCCTGCCTCCAAAAAAATTCATTATAAATATCCCATATCCTGGCTGAGCGCAGTGGCTCACTCCTGTAATACCAGCACTTTGGGAGGCTGAGGCAGGCAGATCACAAGGTCAGGAGTTTGAGACCAGCCTGACCAACATGGTGAAACTCCATCTCTACAAAAAGGACAAAAATTAGCCAGGTGTGGTGGCACATGCCTATAATCCCAGCTGCTTGGGGGGCTGAGATAGGAGAATTGCTTGAACCTGGGAGGTGGCGGTTTCGGTGAGCTAAGATCGTGCCACTGCACTCCAGCCTAGGTGACAAAGTGAGACTCCATTTCAAAGATAAAAATAAATATCCTATACCCTGTTTTGTTTTTTATTTTTTTTTCAATTAGAGATAGGATCTTACTATGTTGCCCAGGCTGGTGTGCAGTGGTTACTCATAGGCACAATCATAGCAAACTGCAGTTTCAAATTAGTGGACTTAAGAAATCCTCCCGGCCGGGCGCGGTGGCTCAAGCCTGTAATCCCAGCACTTTGGGAGGCCGAGACGGGTGGATCACGAGGTCAGGAGATCGAGACCATCCTGGCTAACACGGTGAAACCCCGTCTCTACTAAAAAAATACAAAAAAAAACTAGCCGGGTGAGGTGGCGGGCGCCTGTAGTCCCAGCTACTCGGGAGGCTGAGGCAGGAGAATGGCGTGGACCCGGGAGGCGGAGCTTGCAGTGAGCTGAGATCCGGCCACTGCACTCCAGCCTGGGAGACAGAGCCAGACTCCGTCTCAAAAAAAAAAAAAAAAAAAAGAAATCCTCCCGCCTCAGCCTCCCCAGTAGCTGAGACTACAGGCATGCACCACCATACCCGGCCCATATCCTGTTGTACACATTCCTACAGGGAGCAAGAAAATAACAAAAGATATATTTATAATAATCTATTTCTAATCCTACTTAATGAATGGCAATGACGAGGTAGATTTTCCTAAAAATCAGAATGGTACAAATCTTTTTTAGTCCCATCATGTGTGCCCCAAGGTGCGTTGGTTTTTTTTTTTTTTTTAACTTTTATTTTAGGTTCAGGGATGTTATGTGCAGGTTTGTTATACAGGTAAACTCATGTCACGGGGTTTGTTGTACGGATTATTTCATCACCCAGGTACAAAGCCTAGTGCCCAATAGTTATTTTTTTCCGATCCTCTCCCTCCTCTCATCCTCCACCCTCAAGTAGAGCCCAGAAATAAGGCCACACACCTACAACCATCTGATCTTTGACAAAGCTGACAAAAACAAGTGATGTCAAAGACTCCATATTCAATAAACAGTGCTGGGATAACTGGCTAACCATATGCAGAAGATTAAAACTGAATCCCTTCCTTACACCATACACAAAAATCAACTCAAGATGGATTAAAGACTTAAATGTAAAACCCAAAACTATAAAAACCCTGGAAGACAACCTAGTCAGTGCCATTCTGGACATAGGAACTGGCAAAGATTTCATGACGAAGATGCCAAAAACAATTGCAACGAAAGTTGACAAACAGGATCTAATTGAACTTAAGAGTTTCCGCATAGCAGAAGAAACTATCAACAGAGTAAACAGACAACCTACAGAATGGGAGAAAATATTTGCAAAATATGCATCTGACAGAGGTCTAATATCCAGCATCCATAAGGAACTTAAACAAAATTACAAGTAAAAAACAAACAACCCTATTAAAAAGTGGGCAACAGACATGAACAGACACTTTTCAAAAGAAGACATACATGCAGCCAACAAGTATATGAAAAAAAGCTCAATATCATTGATCATTAGAGAAAAACAAATCAAAACCACAATGAGATACTATCTCACCAGAACGGCAGCTATTTTTAAAAAGTCAAAAAATAACAGATGCTGGCAAGGTTGTAGAGAAAAGGGAACAGTATACACTGCTGGTGGGAGTGTAAATTAGTTAAACTATTGTGGAAAGCAGTGTGACAATTCCTCAAAGAGCTAAAAACAGAACTATCATTCGACTCAGCAATCCCATTACTGGGTATATACCCTGAGGAATATAAATCATTCTACCATAAAGACACATGCATACGTATGTTCACTGCAGCACTATTCATGATAGCAAGACATGGAATCAGCCCCAAGTTTAAAAAGGAAAGATGGGCTGAAGGAAAAGGAGAGATGGGAAGGACAGAGAGCTGGAATGCTGGAAGAGAACGTTCTGACATTGCTAGAGATCAACACAGCCTGTTGACTATGACGTCTATGGAGAGTGCCAGAAATAACTCTCCAATAAGTCATTCAAAGATGCTGGTGAAAGTACTGTTTATTACCCTAAAGTAACTCTCAAAAAATTCAGAAGCATTTCAGTAAAATGCTACATCAGTAAAAAGTCATTAATTCCTAAACTAATGGAGAGGTAAAGGGACTTTAAAAAACAAAAACAAAAACAAAAAAACATGGGCTTATAATGAGGATTCTAGAAACCTAATCAGACAGCATGGGACAGTTACAACAGAGCTTGGTTTAAAAAACAAAATTCCGATTATTCTTTATCAGTAACAAAATATACACAGAATTTGAGGGCAGAATGAATCATATTAATTCCTAATACTACATACAACTTGTACAAAAATGTACTTCCTAAAAAAGGCCTAGTTCTTAAATTTTATTGTGATTACAAATAACCTAAGGAAAACATTTAAAATGAAGACCTCAGGGCCTCATATCTAGAGATTCTGATTCAGCAGAACTCCTGGGTTGGGGCCCAGGAAGCCTTATTTTGCTATAGGCACTCAAGGAGATTTCAAAGTAAGGCACCTGCCTGCTGGATACATTAAGAAACACTGGTGTGGGAAGGTTAGGATGATATTTGGTTCTCAGAACCCAAGTCAATTTACAGCACTAAATCATCCTACTATATAACAAACTGGTGTCCGAAGTTGCCTTTCTGATGATACTGACCATTAATAGCATGGAAAGCTGATAACACACAAGTGAATTTACTACAGACAAGAAAATGTTAATACATTACCTTTCCAATTAGCTTGATAATCCAAATTTGAGATTTACTGGAAAAAAAAAAAAAACAACAGTAGTTTGGTAGACAAAGAACTAGTCTGACTCAAGGTCTTTATCCTCCTCCACTTAATCTATAAAATTAACTAAAATTTCCCAAGCTGCCTGTCATAGCAGTGTTAAAATCATTAAGTTGGTAAAGGAGACATAATAAAGATATTACATGTAGGAACTTAGAAACACGTTAAACTAAAAGCAGGCTAAAGATGAATGGGGACTGGCTACAGAGCAGTCACCATACATAATCTCCTACAGTGGTCTGCAGAGCCAGTCCTTGAGCATGGGCAAAAGAATCTCAGAATACAGAACAGTTCACGAAGACCTGGTCAGGACACAAATGCCCCTTTCCTTTCACAGATGACTGCCTCCTTTCTCTATCATTTTCTAGCAAATTTTCCCAATTTACTTTTGTTTCTGGTATATCAGAAGCTTGTTACACATCTCATACTCCTAATAAGCACTTTCCTTCATGCACACATAAATAAATGCGTATTCTTTAAAAAAAAGTACCTTCTTTACTAACCACTCATGACAAGTCAAATAAGAAACTTCATCATCACCATGAACAACTTTTTCCAAAGTTTTAATAGCATCAGAAAATTGGGAGCTACTAGTCAGATGAAATATTTATTTTTATTTTATTTTTGAAATTTTTAGAAGTATACAAAAGGCCACGTACAATGGGTCCCGCCCATAATCCCAACACTTTGGAAGTCAAAAGCAGGAGGATCACTTGATGCCAGAAGTTTGAGATCAGCCTGGGCAACCAAGCAAAACCCCATCTCTACCAAAAAAATTAGAAAATTAGCCACCGTGGTGGCACTCTCCTATAGTACCAGTTATTCAGAAGGCTGAGGTGGGAGGATCACTGGAGCCCAGGAGTTCAAGACTGCAGTGAGCCATGATTATAGCACTGCATTCCAGCCTGGGTAACAGAGCAAGACCCTGTCACTATTCAAAATATATATATATATACACACACACACACATATATATACACATACATCCATATAGATATGTATAATTTATATATATATAGTAAAACTGTGGAAAAATTCAAATTTCTTTTTTTTTTAATTAGATGGAGTCTCGTTCTGTTGCCCAGGCTGGAGTACAGTGGTACGATCTCAGCTCACTGCAACCTCTGCCTCCCAGGTTCAGGCGATTCTCCTGCCTCAGCCTCCCGAGCAGCTGGGAGTAATAATAAATAATAAATAAGGCACCACCATGCCTGGCTTATTTATTTATTTATTCATTTTTTGAGATGGAGTTTCAGTCTTGTCACCCAGGGTGGAGTGCAATGGTGTGATCTCAGTCACTGCAACCTCTGCCTCCCAGGTTCAAGTGATTCTCCTGCCTCAACCTCCTGAGTAGCTCAGATTACAGGCGCCCACAACCACATCCAGCTGATTTTTGTATTTTTATTAGAGACAGTGTTTCACCATGTCGGTCAGGCTGGTCTCGAACTCCTGACCTCAGGTGATCCGCCCGCCTCGGCCTCCCAAAGTGCTGGGAATACAAGCATGAGCCATGCCGCCTGGCCTAATTTTTTGTATTTTTATTAGAGATGGGGTTTCACCATGTTGCCAGGCTGGTCTCGAACTCCTGACGTCAAGTGATCCACCCACCTCAGCCTTCCAAAGTCCTGGGATTACAGGCGTGAGCCACTGGGCCTGGCGAAAAATTCAAATTTCTAGAATTCTGCAAGTCAAAAACTTTCTCCTTTAATCCAAGTTAAATATAAAATTCAATTTCAACAAAGTTATAGAATCAAAATTACCCTGTTTAGTATGAACTACACTGAATACAGCCCATTGCTACAGCTGACTGAGGGCATTGTGATACAATGGAAAGCATCCTACACTGGGAGCCAGGATACGTTTATTCTACATCCAGTTTTGTATTAGTAACCATAAAAATTAACATATAGGTATCTAACGATAGCATCTGAGAAAAGTATGCCTTTAAAAAATACTTTTCACTGCTTCTAACAGTTATATTCATTGTTTTAAAAATAAATAAAAACTGAAGCACTAGAGAAAGTCAGAGTTCCCTTACCCTTGAACCACTAATTTGCTGCTTATTCTTCTACATTTTTATTTTCTATGTACATACTACTATTTTTCTTTTAATAGAGACGGGGTCTAACTATGATGCCCAGGCACGTCTCAAACTCCTGGCCTCAAGTTATCCTCCCACCTTGTCCTCCCAAAGTGCTGGGATTACAGGTGTGAGCCACCATGCCCGGCCCATACTACTTTATTCCTTGAAAAATGTGATCACACTATATGTAACTTGTTTTTATAGTTTATATATTTTATTTCCAACTTAATGTAACCAATCCTCTGGAGGCTGTAATGTCTCTGCCAGAATACTGTCAGAGATGGCCAGGGAGGAAACCAGGGCCTTCAAACCCTGCCAGGCCCCTGCCCCTGGGGTGGGATCAGAGGAGGCCTAACAGAGTCAGGACTTTGAACATCAACCAGTGGTAATGAGGCCACCTCCACTAGCATATCAGGGGGACACACTAGTTTCACCATGTTGGCCAGACATTTCCGTGGAGGGAAAAGGAGAAGAGAGATGGTACTGCTTTGTTATAACCAGGTGGAGACAGAAGTCCAAGTGCTCCACTGGGTTGTCTCATTTTTATATTATTATTTTTATTTTTATTTCTTTTGAGACAGAGTCTCGCTCTGTCGCCCAGGCTGGAGTGCAGTGGCATGATCTTGGCTCACTACAACCTCTGCCTCCCGGGTTCAAGTGATTCTCCTGCCCCAGCCTCCTGAGTGGCTGCAATTACAGGCATGCACCAGCACACTTGGCTAATTTTTGTATTTTTAGTAGAGATGGGGTTTCACCATGTTGGCCAGGCTGGTCTCAAATGCCTGACCTCAGGTGATCCGCCTGCCTCGGCCTCCCAAAGTGCTGGGATTACAGGTGTGAGCCACCGTGCCCAGCCCCATTTTTTAGATTTAATACTTCTTGCTTTCAGAATGTGATTTAAAGGAAAAGAAAAATAAACAAACTTAATACTTCTGAGAGACTTCTGCTTCTGGAAGACAGAATTAGATGGCAGTGAGCTTCTTAGTTTTTTGCCTTATACATCTCAGACTTGGAGCCAAAAAAGCCAGCAACCATGGTGAGGAGGCTCTTATTACTGCCGGGGTGGGGGAATGGGAGTTGCAGCTCCCATTCACTAGTGGAGGGATACACTAGTATCTATTTTTAGTAGAGACAGGGTTTCACAGTGTTGGCCAGGCTGGTCTTGAACTTCTGACCTCAGGTGATCCGCCCACCTCGGTCTCCCAAAGCGCTGAGATTACAGGCGTGAGCCTCCATGCCCAGCCTATTTCCATGTTTTGAGATCATCCATCTAAGTGTCATTCCTGAAGGCCTCACTGGATGCTACTGTCCCAATAATTTTACATCTAGAAATTTATTCTATAGAAACAGTCATACAGATGTCCAAAGATACAAGAGAGGAATACTGAGGCCTTATTGTTTGTAATAGCAAAACACTAGAGACCACCCAAGCCCATCAGTAAAAGATTTGTTAAATTTATAGACCACCAACAGAGGATAGAAGTCTAGGCCACCCATTCAGCCTTTGCTGGCATGCGTGAAGATGGAGCCACAGCTTTTTCTGTGGTGTTTACAGTAGAGCAGTAATTATCTAAAAGTTTGTGATCTTGTTTAGGCTGCCCCTTCCCTGGTTCTCAGGCAAGAGGCAGCAGGATTTTGTTGGAATTTTTTTTCTCAGTCCAGGTTGCTGGCTTCTTTAGCTCCAAGTCAGGAATATAGGAAGCAAAAAAGCAGGAAATTCTATATTCCCAGAATACTTCTGAGAAGTCTCTCAGAAGTATTAGATTTAAAAGCAAAATTAAAAATGCATAACATGTGACATATCCATACAGTGGAACATTATTTGACAATTAAAAGCAATGAAGTATGGACACATGCTATAACTTGAATAAACTAAGTGAAAAGAACAAAAGACCACATATCGTATCCACAGATGCAGAACCCGCAGATATAGGGACAACTATAACGGACTTCTGCATCCACAGAGGAGTCCTGGAACCAATCCCCCGTGGATTTCAGGGGACAACTGTATATGATTCCATTTATATGAAATGTCCAAAATAGGCAAATTCATACAGACAGTAGACTATTTGCTGCCAAGAACTGAGGATGGAGAAGAGGAGTGACTGCTAATGGGTACATGGTTTCTTTTTGAGGTGGTGAAAATGTTTTAAAATTGGACCCTGGTGGCTGGGCGTGATGGCTAACATCTGTAATCCCAGCACTTTGGGAGGCCAAGGCAGGTGGATCACTTGAGGTCAGGAGTTCAAGATCAGCCTGGCCAATATATAGTGAAACCCCATTCCTACTAAAAAATACAAAAATTGGCCAGGTGCAGTGGCTCATGCCTGTAATTCCAGTACTTTGGGAGGCCCAGGCAGGTGGATCATGAGGTCAGGAGTTTGAGACCAGCCTGACCAACATGGTGAAACCCCATCTCTACTAAAAATACAAAAATTAGCTGAGTGTGGTGGTGCATGCCTATAGTCCCAGCTACTTGGGAAGCTGAGGGAGGAGAATCACTTGAACTCAGGAGACAGAGGTTACAGTGAGCCAAGATCATGCCACTGTACTCCAGCCTGAGCAACAGAGCAAGCCTCCATCTCTCCCCAAAAAAAAAAAAAAAAAAAAAGGGCTGGGCGCAGCGACTCACACCTGTAATCCCAGCACTTTGGGAGGCCGAAGCGGGTGGATCACGAGGTCAGGAGATTGAGACCATTCTGGCTAGCACGGTGAAACCCCGTCTTTACTAAATATACAAAAAACAAAAATTAGCCCGGCGTGGTGGCAGGCGCCTGTAGTCCCAGCTACTTGTGAGGCTGAGGCAGGAGAATGGTGTGAACACAGGAGGCAGAGCTTGCACTGAGCAGAGATTGTGCCACTGCACTCCAGCCTGGGTGACAAAGTGAGACTCCATCTCAAAAAAAAAAAAAATTAGACCCTGGTAATGGTTGCACAACTCTGTGAATATACTAAAAACCACTGAATTGTATATTTTAAAGGGGTGAATTACATTGTATATGAATTATATCCAACAAGTTGTTTTTTAAATATATGCATACAGATCATAAATATAAATATATACATGCTGCAGAAGATTTTAATTTGGATTACACAGGTTTGTTTTGTTTGGTATCTTTAGTAGAGACGGGGTTTCACCATGTTGGCCAGGCTGGTCTCAAACTCTCGACCTTGTGATCCGCCTGCCTCAGCCTGCCAAAGTGCTGGAATTACAGGCGTGAGCCACTGCACCCAGCTTGGATTACATAAAGTTATGATTTCATGTTACAAAAACATATATGTCTATTATGTCTTCTTAAAAATTAGAATACCAGTCTGAGAAACATATAGTGAGATCCCATCACCACAAAAAATTTTTAAAAATTAGCCAGGTGTGGTGGCTCATGCCTGTGGTCCTAGGCTACTCAGGATGCTGAGGCAGGAGGATCACTTGAGCCTGGGAGGTTGAGGCTGCAGTGAACCATGATCACACCACTGCACTCTAGCCTGGGTGAAAGAGTGAGACCCCCGTCTCCAGAAAATAAAAATAAAAATAATTGGCTGGGCGCGGTGGCTCACGCCTGTAATCCCAGCACTTTGGGAGGCCGAGGCGGGTGGATCATGAGGTCAGAAGATCGAGACCATCCTGGCTATCACGGTGAAACCCTGTCTCTATTAAAAATACAAAAAACTAGCTGGGCCTGGTGGTGGGCGCCTGTAGCCCCAGCTACTCGGGAGGCTGAGGCAGGAGAATGGCGTGAACCTGAGAGGCGGAGCTTGCAGTGAGTCGAGATAGCGCCACTGCACTCCAGCCTGGGCAACAGAGCAAGACTCCGTCTCAAAATAAATAAATAAATAAATATAAAAATAGAAATAAAAATAAAAATAATTTTTTAAACTCGAATAATTAAAGAGAAAACTTAATCCCACTGACAGAAATAAACATGAATCTCTAGATAGAGTCTTAGTATTCATTTGGGTTTTATTCTTATAAAAGGATTATTTTCTTTACCTTGCTGTCTGGGTATTCTTCACTAGCCTCACACCTCTTCCCTTCACACCTCTGTGGTAATTCTTGAATTGCATAATACTGGTATTTAATCAGAAACTGCTGGATTAACTCCTATATTGCAGAATAGGGGTCAATGGCAGATGCCAAATATTTTAATGTTTTACTAAGTCAACATTAAGGAACTGCTCACTTAGAAAACCTAGTTTAATCAGTCTTTAGAATAGTCTGATTTTTAAACACCTAAGAAGAAAAGCTTTAACTTCATTCTTCTCTTTATTTATGTTTATGGAACTGAGGGTAAGCAGTGGTGATGACTGGAGGAAGAGAGACAGAAGTAAGGACCTGAAAGTAAGAACAGGCTCCTGACCATTAAATTATTTTCCTCAACATATTTTCTGGGGAGCGTATAGAGTAATGTGTTATTAAAGAACGAACTTTAAAACTTTTGGCCGGGCGCGGTGGCTCAAGCCTGTAATCCCAGCACTTTGGGAGGCCGAGACGGGTGGATCACGAGGTCAGGAGATCGAGACCATCCTGGATAACACGGTGAAACCCCGTCTCTACTAAGAAATACAAAAAACTAGCCGGGCGAGGTGGCGGGTGCCTGTAGTCCCAGCTACTCGGGAGGCTGAGGCCGGAGAATGGCGTGAACCCGGGAGGCGGAGCTTGCAGTGAGCTGAGATCCGGCCACTGCACTCCAGCCTGGGCTACAGAGCGAGACTCCGTCTCCAAAAAAAAAAAAAAAAAAAAAAAACAAACAAACAAAAAAAAAAACTTTAATACCCCATTTACCTTTAGTATGAATTCTATCTAAATTAGCTGTCTGAATACACAAAATGGTTGCTTTGATTTAGACTAACTTAAAAGTCACAAAACAATGTGATAAATGAGCAAAGTCACCTGGCTTCTATTACCTATTTCTTCAGTTTTTTTGTTTTTTTTTTTTTTTGAGTTGTAGTCTCTCTCTGTCACCCAGGCTGGAGTGAAATGGCACGATCTCAGCTCACTACAACCTCTGACTCCTAGGTTCAAGCAATTCTCCTGCCTCAGCCTCCCGGGTAGCTGGGATAATAGGCACCCGCCACCAGGTCCAGCTAATTTTTGTATCTTTAGCAGAGACGGGGTTTCACCATATTGGCCAGGCTGGTCTCAAACTCCTGAACTCATGATCACCTGCCTCAGCCTCCCAAAGTGCTGGGATTACAGGTGTGAGCCACCGCGCCTGGCCTATTTCTTCAGAATTTTTGCTAAACACATGCTAGAACCAAGTTTGGAGTCTAGAGGTTTTATAAACTGTTCTTCTACAGAGTCTGCAGAGCATGTGGGAAACCACAGTTCAGAATCATACATACCTAGGTTTGAATCCCGACTTCCCTACTTCATTAGCTGTGTAATCTTCAGTAAGTGACTTAACATCTGTGAAACTTGACTTACTATATACCATGTTATTGTGGGGATCAAGTAAGTTAGGATACACATAGTTCCTGGCAAATGGTAAGAGTTTTTAAAACGTTACTTGACCCAAAGACACTCCATGCAAAGAACTCAAGGCCTAACAACAGATTCTTCAGTTCAAGCACTTAGTGGTTAGAATCCCTAGATTGCTTTATTCTTTCAGAAAACAAGGAGAGAAGGGAAAAAAATCTAAATATCTTCCACATTAAATTTTTCCAACTGACATAGATTATGGTCCGATGCTTTAAAAAAAAATAAGTCTACATAAAGTTTAAACAGTTCACTAAATAGAAAAAAGCAAAGATATTCTTTTTTTTTTTTTTTAGACAGAGTCTCGCTCTGTCGCTGGAGTGCAGTGGCACGATCTCGGCTCACTGCAAGCTCCCGCCTCCCGGGTTCACGCCATTCTCCAGCCTCAGCCTCCCGAGTAGCTGGGACTACAGACGCCCACCACCAATGCCTAGCTAATTTTTTGTATTTTTAGTAGAGACAGGGTTTCACCGTGTTAGCCAGGATGGTCTCGATCTCCTGACCTCGTGATCCGCCCATCTTGGCCTCCCAAAGTGCTGGGATTACAGGTGTGAGCCACAGCGCCCGGTCAAGATATTCTTTAATATGTCAAAAATCTCTGGCCATGCAAAGATTATATTATTGTTTCCTGGCCATAACCATGTCACAGAACGAACTCAATAAATAGTCAAATGATACATAATGGAAGAATTACTATATGTCCAAGCTCTTTCTGTGTAAATAAAACAGTTAAGCAGAGGATAGTGCAAAGACTTTGGTTGCTACCATTTCTACCATTTCCTTACTCAGCATCACCAATTCATGAAATCTGCTCTTCAGATAAAAGCTTGTACAATTTAGAGAGGAAATGATTAGCTTGAAATTACATCAGGATGCCCAATTACCAGGGCTAGATGAAACTCCAGGACAGACCATTAAGAGTTCATTCACATGGAACATTTACCTTATTGAAGACAAATCTCTCTGCTTGTCCAAAACAAGCTCTTCGCATGTATTAATCTAGTTAATCCTGATATCCTCTTGCTTAGCAGAGAACGGTGGTTAAGATCACTAATTTAGAGCCAGACTCTCAGACAACTCCACTACTGCCTACCTAAGTGACTGAACAACTGGGCCTGTTTTCCTTTTCTATAAAATGGGAATAATAACCTCACTGGATAGTTGGGAGAACGGAATGAGTTCATACATATGAAGGGCTTAGATTAGCACAACACTCAAGGAACGGGGTTGGGGGAGTTGTTTGTTATATACTTTTTCATACTTTTTGATATTTGTAATACGGACATGAATCTTTCATTTTAAAAAAGCAGGCAAACAAAAACCCTCCCATCAAAAACATGAAAATAGAGTAAAACACAAGTTAAAGAATGAATGTGGAAAAACTCTGAAGATAAAATCTTACTCATTGCCTGTATTATAACAAAACATAAAATTAAATAAAAGATAAAATCTATGTAACAGGAGTATATAAGAGTAGGATACGCAAAAACTCTCAAGAAAGTGGGTTTAAAGACTGGGCAAGGTGGCTCACATCTGTCATCCCAGCACTTTGGGAGACCGAGGCAGGCAGATCGCTTGAGCCCAGAAGTTCAACACCAGCCTGGGCAACATGGTGAAACCCTATCCCTACAAAAAATACAAAAGTTAGATGGGCATGGTGGCACACGCCCGTGATCCCAGCTACTCGGGAGGCTGAGGTAGGAGAATCACTTGAGCCCAGGAGATCAAGGCTGCAGTGAGCCACTCATGCCACTGCACTCCCGTCTACATGAGAGAGAGAGGAAAAAGTTTAAAATGTAGATTACCAGGTACCACTTCCAGATACTCTGATTCCATATGTCTGTGG
Organism: Macaca nemestrina; assembly: GCF_043159975.1. Lineage (NCBI taxonomy): Eukaryota > Metazoa > Chordata > Mammalia > Primates > Cercopithecidae > Macaca > Macaca nemestrina. Next base: position 209,262,118 of record NC_092125.1, read on the forward strand.
TGGGGCCCAGGAATCTATAATTTTTAATAAGTACTTCAAGTAATTCTAATTTGGATGTATTTGGTGCATAGACCATATTTTCATAAACATTCACACATTGACAGAAGAAAAACACGTTTAAAAAAAAAAAAGGCCAGGCACAGCAGCTCATGCCTGTAATCCAAGCACTTAGGGAGGCCGAGGTGAGTAGATCACAAGGTCAGGAGTTCGAGACCAGCCTGGCCAATAGGGTGAAACCCTGTCTCTACTAAAAATACAAAAATTAGCCGGGCGTCGTGGTGGGTGCCTGTAGTCCCAGCTACTGAGGAGGCTGAGGCAGGATAATTGCTTTAACTTGGGAGGAAGAGGCTACGGTGAGCCAAGATCATACCACTGTATTCCAGCCTGGGTGACAGAGCAAGACTCCATCTCAGAAAAAAAAAAAAAAAAATCAAAACTGGAATGAAGAAGTTTGCCCCATGGTTAAACTTAAACTTTGAATTCCTCGTGATGCCTTTTGGACTCAGCTCTCTGTAGGCCAGTAACTGGTCACTGTTTGATAGAGTCAAATTTGGTAAATAACAGGCTATTTCCTCCACACTATCATATCTTAAACTTGGACAAACTCAAACTAAGCCAAATAGAATGTCAAGGACAATTTTGGTGATCCAAAGTCCTTTATAGATGAAGTGCTATCGGATGGTTATATATGGTTCAGAAAATAATTACAAATGTTTTTTTTTTGAAACAGAGTCTTGCTCTGTCACCCAGGTTAGAGTGCAGTGGCGCAATCTCAGCTCACTGCAACCTCCGCCCACTGGGTTCAAGTGATTCTCCTGCCTCAGCCTCCCGAGTAGCTGGGACTACAGGCAGGCGCCACCACACCAGGCTAATTTTTTTTATTTTTAGTAGGGACGAGGTTTTGCTATGTTGCCCAGGCTGGTCTCGAACTCCTGACCTCAGGCGATCCGCCCCCCCACGGCCTCCCAAAGTGCTAGGATTACAGGCGTGAGCTACCGTAACCGGCCACAAATTTTTTTTTTTTTTTTTTTTTTTTTTGAGACGGAGTCTCGCTCTGTCGCCCAGGCTGGAGTGCAGTGGCCAGATCTCAGCTCACTGCAAGCTCCGCCTCCCAGGTTTACACCATTCTCCTGCCTCAGCCTCCAGAGTAGCTGGGACTACAGGTGCCCGCCACCCCGCCCGGCTAGTTTTTTGTACTTTTTTAGTGGAGACAGGGTTTCACCGTGTTAGCCAGAATGGTCTCGATCTCCTGACCTCATGATCCGCCCATCTCGGCCTCCCAAAGTGCTGGGATTATAGGCTTGAGCCACCAACGAATTTTTATTACTGTATTATACTACTAAATAATTTGGCATGTCAGGGGAAAAATAAAAAATAAAAAAAAAAGATTCTGTTGTGATGTTAGGGACCAGGGCTAATACCTGACTAGCAGAGTAGGCTGGATTTTCCATTTAGAACCTATCTAACCACAGGGCAAGTCACTTAACCTCTGTGGCTCTTAGTTTTCTGGAAAAGGCAGGTGGGGAGAGAGATTAATTTATTGAAGTTTTAACTGTAATGTAAACAACATTACATACACAAGATATATCCCTACTCTTAGGGAATCCACACTGAAGTATTTGGGGATAAAATGCCACAATGTATGCAACTTATGAGAGAAAGAGCAAATAATAAAGCAAATAGAGTAAAATGTTAACAATAGGTAAACCTGGGTAAAGAGTATCCTTTCAACTGTTTTGTTTTTGTTTTTGTTTTGTTGGGTTTTTTTTGAGACAGGGTCTTGCTCTGTTGCCCAGACTGGAATGTAGTGGTGCCATCAGAGCTCACTGCAGCCTTGAACTCTCCAGGCTGTAGTGATCCTCCCACCACAGCCTCCACAGTAGCTAGGAATACAGAAAAACACCACTATGCCTGGGTAATTTTTTAATTTTCTTGTAGAGACAGAGTTTTGCTCTGTTGTCCAGGTTAGTCTTGAACTCCTGGCCTCAAGTAATCCTCCTGCCTCAGCCTCCGAAAGCAGTGGGATTACAGAGCCACTGTGTCCGGCCTCTTACGCGTGTAACTTGTAAGTATGAAATTATTTCCAAATAAAGTGTTTTTAAAATTATTAATCTAGTTTCCACTTCAGTCCTAATAGTTTCTAACTATATTATAGCTCATTTTATTGTGTATCATTTATATATTATCTTCAAGGGCAGATAGATATCAATCTTTTAAAGTTAAAAACTTTTTTTTTATTCATTCCCCATCCATGTGAGGACCTACACTAAACGCCAGAGATCTGGTGATGAATAAGAGAAGAAATGGTTTCTGCCTTTGCATTACCGATAGCGTTCCAAGTCTAATCTGAATCATTTAAGAATTTCGGAATACCCTAAAAGTACAAAATTTCAATTTAGAATACAATGAAACTCAAAATATACCCCACAACCTTACCACCATTAAAAAACCACCAGTTTAACATTTTCTCAAAAGTGACATAAACTTCTCCTGATAAATTATGGTTTTGTGAGTTTCAGTTTTATGGGCTTGCCAGTGGCTCCCCCTCTGAGTTAGTAGTTCAGCTTATAACAGTACATTTGATGTTCTCTTGCTTCAGCCTAAGTCACTGTGAATTGAAGTCATTCAAATGTTGAATGGGAGAGATGATTCACCTTCTAGTAGTTTTCAAAGGTTATCTGTTGCTGTTTCTTTTGGTAAATGACCAAGTTATGATCAATTACCTAATATAATACTTTCATTAAAAATAAAAACCATAGAGTGTACAATAGTCTTTAAAAACTAGGTCTTACAAGTCCCAGCGCAGTGGCTCATGCCTGTAATCCCAGTACTTTGGGAGGCCGAGGCGGGCGGAACATGAGATCAGGAGTTTGGGACCAGCCTGGTCAACATAGTAAAACCCTGTCTCTACTAAAAATACAAAAAATTAGCTGGGCATGGTGGCGGGTGCCTGTAATCCCAGCTACTTGGGAGGCTGAGGCAGGAGAATCCCTTGAAGTGGGGAGGCGGAGGTTGCAGTGAGCTGAGATCACGCCACAGCACTTCAGCCTGTGGAACAGTATGAGACTCCATCTTTAAAAAGAAAAAATAGGTCTTACAAAGTTCTCCATCCTCCTTTCCTAGAATGACTTCCTCACTGATGTCCTTGAGGACCCACAGCACTGCTCCACCCCCAGTCCCGTTCATCCTGTACAATAAGGCCACATAAATCTGGACCCTTATATGTGACTACAATCACATTAACCTCTACTGAAATGCTCACTGCCACATCGTGCTTCAGGTCAAGCTCAAGTCTCACTACAAGAATTCAGTTACCTTGCCGGGCCCGGTGGCTCACGCCTGTAATCCCAGCATTGTGGGAGGCCGAGGAGGGCGGATCACGAGGTCAAGAGTTCAAGATCAGCCTGGCCAATATGGTGAAACCCAGTCTCTACTAAAAAAAAAAATACAAAAATTTGCCGGGCATAGTGGCATGGGCCTGTAGTCCCAGCTACTCGGGAGGCTGAGTCAGGATAATCGCTTGAACCAGGGAGACAGCGGTTGCAGTGAGCCGAGACTGTGCCACTGGACTCCAGCCTGGGTGACAGGTGAGACTCTGTCTCAAAAAAAAAAAAAAAGAATTCAGTTACCTGTCCTTTCCTTTTTTTTTTTTGAGATGGAGTTTCACTCTTGTTGCCCAGGCTGGAGTGCAATGGTGTGATCTCAGCTCACTACAACCTCCGCCTCCCAGGTTCAAGTGATTCTCCTGCCTTAGCCTCCCGAGTAGCTGGGATTACAGGCATGCGCCACCATGCCCAGCTAATTTTGTATTTTTAGTAGAGACGGGGCTTCTCCATGTTGGTCAGGTTGTTCTCAAACTCTTGACCTCAGGTGATCCACCCGCCTCTGCCTCCCAAAGCGCTGGGATTACAGGCATGAGTCACTGCGCCCAGCTGCCCTTTCAATTTCTATCCCAGCTTCTCAAACTCTGATGTCAACACAACTTATTAGGAGATCTTGCAAAAATGCAGATTCTGATTCAGTAAATCTGGGGTGACAACCAAGATTCTGCATCTCTTACAAATTCCCAGGGAATAGCAAGCCTATACCATGTATTTAACAATTAATCATGATTTGCCTAAAGGGAAACAAAGTACTGAGAGAGAGGACAAGAAGCACCTACTTTAGATAAGATGACCATGGAAGACCTCTTAGACATAAAGAATGAGAAGGAAACAGCCATGCAAAGAGCCAGTGTGACAAGACTGCCGTAAGTATATGAGAAAGTGGTGTTGGCAGGGGCCAGATCATGAAAGATTTTCTAGACCAAATTAAAGTGTTTGAATTTTATGCAAAGAGGGAACAATTTATTCATGAACTTAACAAATGTTTACCAAGTACCTACTATGTAGAAAAAAAGCATTTAATACAACGTTTAACAGCAAGGACTGAAGGCAGAGTGCCTGGTTTGATATACTGATTCTTCTACTTAAGCATGAGTGTGATATTGGGTAAGTTACTTAAACCTCTCTGGGCCTCAGTTGCTTTATACGTATAATGATTGGAAGAATACCTGCTTCACAGAGTTATCATGAATATAAATGAGTTAATAGACGAAAGGCTCTTAAAATATTGCCCAGCATGTGGTTAAGTGCTCAGTAAAACAGTATGTGCCAGAGAACATATTCCTGACTTCATGGAGCTTCCACTGGTGGGAGGGGAAAGGGGTTAAGGAACGCCAGAACAGGGTAACAGGATACCACTGAAGGGTTTTGATGGGTGAGGGTATATAAGGGCAAAATCTGATTTCCATTTAAGACAATAAATAACACTCTGCCATATGGAAAACAGGTCAGAGGCATCAAACTGATAAAGAATTGAAGCTGGGTGGCCTCTTGTGGTAGTTGTGGTGAAATGTGCTCTGGATTAGGTAAAAGCAATGGACGTGAAAGGAAAAGTATGGATTAAATTGAATTGGGATAGCATAATCCTAAAGACGTGTGGATGGTTTGGATGTGGAAAGCGGGAGAAAGAAAGAAATCAAGTAACTCCTACCTATCTGCTTTGAGCAACTGGGTCAAGGAAACCTCAAGATGGGAGTAAGGGTAGGCCTATACTTTGCTGGAGGATGGAAAGGGAAATAAGAGATACCACAGATCTATAACCCTGGCATTTACATCTTGAAAATACTTCCCGGGTATGGAGGGCTATAAATCAAAATTAACATTGTTTACCTCAGGACAGATCTGAGGAGAGGTAGGGACAGGAGATTATTTTTATTTTTTGAGACAAACTCTTGCTCAGCCGCCCAGGCTGGACTACAGTGGCGCAATCACAGCTCACTGCAGCCTTGACCTCCTGGGTTCAAGCAATTCTCCCACCTCAGCCTCCCAAGTAGCTGGGACTACAGGCACATACCACCATGCCTGGCTAATTTTTGTATTTTTTTGTAGAAACAGAGTTTCACCATGTTGCCCAGGCTGGTCTCGAACCCCTGGGCTCAAGCGATCTGCCCACTTTGCCCTCCCAAAGTGCTGGGAGTACAGGCATGAGCTACCATGCCCAGCCTGGGGGTATTAATTTTATATACTTGTGTCCTATTTGTCTTTTTATAACAAGCATGTTTTTCTTTTCTATTCTTTGTAGATTTAAGAAAATTATTTTTTAATGTTTTTACATGATAATCTTATTACTGTCTCTAATCAGTGCCAAAATGTTAAACTGCTTAAATATAATAGAACTTCTTTTGAATAAATGCTAAATGCAAAGTAGTCATTCAAAAACTACTAGATGAAATAACAAAGGGAATTAATGTCACTTGAGTTCCTTTTGAGTACTTTTGTTACTTGCTTGAAGTATATGCTGAAGATGGAAACAAAGGCTTTAATCTGTAGGAAAATCAAATCTGAAATATCTCAGCCAGAACCACTTTTTAAAACAAACTGTCAGATGTACAATGACCAGACTTTCCATCTAGGCACAATAGATCCATGACGAAAACGAGTTCTGCTTGTTCACATTCACTCATCAAAAGCCTAAAAGGAGGAACAAAGTCTATTATCTCTTCAGAATAACTAATAAACCATATAATTTAAAATATTGACTGTCTGGAGGCAACATCTCTTCTTTTTACAGAGGGGTCATCCTTTTTCTTACAAATTCTTCATCAAAGACATATTCTCTAGTGGGGGAAAAAACCTGAATGACAACAAATGAAAGAAAGAAAGAAAGAAAAATGATCAAAGCTACAGTCCTTTTTTCCTAGTCTGGATCTACCTTGATTGTATTCCCTATAAGTATCAACTACAATAAATCAAAATGTCACCAAAACGTTCTGGAAACAAGTTAAAAGTACTATTTATTGAGTAGTGTATTTTGCAGTTGACATGCACTATATAAAACTAGTTTTATGTATTTCACAATAACCATATGAAATTAAGGGTTGTTTTCCTCATGTTTCATATGAGTTTCAGATGAGGAAACTGAGGTTCAGAGAAGCTCAGTAATTTGTCATAGGTCATACAACTGAGGAGTGTCAAAACTGAGGTTTAAACTCCAAGGTCCATACTATCTACAACCACTATGATAGTTTCTTGCACCAAAGCAAAGAAGGAGATGCTAGAATCTCACCTGCTTGATCTCAAGATTCTTACAGAACCACCACCATCTCACTCATAGACATTACTATCAAGTAAGATAAATGACCTGAGCTACGACCCATAGAATGTAGGCCACAAATGTTTTAAATTTTCTAGCAGCCATATTAAAGACGTAAAAAGAGTACTTGCTTTGAGAGCATAAATACTAAAATTGGGTCAATTCAAAATAGATTAGCATGGCCCCTGTACAAGAATGATGCACAAATTTGTGAAGCATTCCACATTTTTTTTAAAGTAAAAGAAACAAGTGTGATTAAATATTTTTATTTAACCCAATATAACTAAATTCATTTCAACACATAATCAATATAAAAAGTTATTACATTTTCTTTGTACTACATCTTTAAAATCTAGTGCATATTTCATAATTATAGTACATCTCAACTCAAACTAGACATACTTCAAACACTCAATAGCCACGTATAGGTAATGACTATTGTATTGACAGCACCCGTCTAAAGAAAAGGCCTCTGTGGGCACCAACGTCATCAAGACCAGGTTCTAAGGATGATGTACCTGACTCATTAACTCAACATTCAAGCTCTCACAAACTATTTTTTTTTTCTTTTTTCACTCTGTCACCCAGGCTGGAGTGCAGTGGCGTGATCTCACCTCACTGCAACATCTGCCTCCCAGGTTCAAGCGATTCTCCTGCCTCAGCCTCCTGAGTAGCTGGGATTACAGGCACATGCCACCACGCCCGACTAATTTCTGTATTTTTAGTAGAAACTGGGTTTCACCATGTTGGTCAGGCTGGTCTTGAACTGCTGACCTCGTGATCCACCCGCCTTGGCCTCCCAAAGTGCTAGGATTACAGGCGTGAGCCACCATGCCTGGCCTGAAACTATTTATTCTTATTTCAAACAAATTTTAATGGTTTATCTGGTGTACTGAGCCACAACAAATTACAATAGAAAATTAATGGGCTGGGCCTCAGCTACTACTCAGGAGGCTGAGGCAGGAGAATGGCATGAACCCAGGGGACGGAGCTTGCAGCGCGCAGAGATCGCGCCACTGCACTCCAGCCTGGGCGACACAGTGAGACTCCGTCTCAAAAAAAAAAAAAGAAAAGAAAAAGAAAATTAAAGGAAATGGGCTATATCAACAGAGCTAAGTTGGCAAAGGAAGAAATACAAAATACACACACACGTGCACATACGCACCCATCCACACATGCACATACACAAAGGAGATTTAGGTTCGAAAAGCACAATAGCTGAGGCCATTTAGCAGAAAGGCAAAAATAGTCTTACATGCCTCAATGGCTCCCGAGGCTATTGCAGCATTACTGAACTTATATTCAGAATGTTGACATTAATTGGCAGTTAAACCCAGCATTTTCGGGGTTTTTTGATACGGAGTTTTGCTCTTGTCCGTCAGGCTGGAGTGCAATGGCATGATCTTGGCTCACTGCAACCTCCGCCTCCTGGGTTCAAGTGATTCTCCTGCCTCAGCCTCCTGAGGAGCTGGGACTACAGGCGCCCACCACCACGCCTGGCTAATTTTTTTGTATTTTTAGTAGGGACAAGGTTTCACCGTGTTAGCCAGGATGGTCTCGATCTCCTGACCTCGTGATCCGCCTGCCTCAGCCTCCCAAAGTGCTGGGATTACAGGCGTGAGCCACCTCGTCTGGCCAAACCCAGCATTTTCAAAAGTGAAGGAAGCATTAATATATTTTAGAAATATTTTCATTTAAAATAAATTTCAGAACTCAGTATTATTTTTGCAATTTTTCTATAAATCTAAAACTATTCTATTGGATTCTGTTTTTAAAAAAATAAATTTGAGGCCTCTAGTAAAACCAGGCAGTTCCTCCTATAGAATCAACTCTGCCTGTCATAACAGCTATAACTTCCAGACAAAAACAACCACCTGAAGGCACTGGACAGTGACAGAAGCAGGCAAATATTGGAACGCAGCTGGCAGCTGGAGGAAGGGAACCGCACTGGACAAGTTTCCCCAGTTTGTATCTTTTAGCCTTGCACCATGCAGGGCAGCTAAAACCCCAATGGAAAATTCACAGTCCTGCTGACTTTAAAAACCAAAAAACAGTCTAGAGCAACCATCACCATTGGAAAGAAAATAAAAAAAGAGAGACAGAGACGGAGAACCAGCAAGGGGGGGCCCTAAAATCTGCATAAATCTGTCTAAATCTCTAGCTGATCCGTGAAACACACACACGCACAGAGTAGGGTCCACGTAGGCCAGCTAAGAGAACTGAACTGAAATATAAACTGCCACCTACTATGGGGGGACAGTTTTGCAGCTTGAATTCAGCTAAGTTAATCAATCGGCTGCTTTAGAAAAGAAAATCAATGCTCTGAAGAGTGGCATAACAAAATTTATATATATAAATTATCATTTATCATTTGTAATATTCAAAATACAATCCAAAATTACTCCCCATAAGAAGAAACGGAAAAACCTGACCCATTCTCAAGAAAAAAAAAAAAAGGAAACAAGAAGACTACCCTAAGATGACCCAGATTCTACAGTTTGCAGTCAAGGATTTTAAAGCAGTTATGGTAACTATGTTCAAAGACCAAAAGAAAAATATGCTCATAATAAAGGAAGATAGGAAATCTCAGTAGGGAAAGAAATCACACACAAAAACGTAAATTCTAGAACTAAAAACTACAATATCTGAATTATTTTTTCAAATTACTAGATTGGCTTAACAGTAGAATAAAGAAAAGAAAGAAACGAAGAAAGAGAGAGAGAGAGGGAGGGAGGGATGGAGGCAGGGAGGGAGGGGAAAGAAAAGGGTCTGTGAACATGAAGACAGAACCAAGAAATTATTCAATTTGAAGAACAAGAAAAAAAAGCCTCAAAGACCTACGGGAAAATATTAAAACGTTTATATTTTAGAGTTCCAGAAGGAGATAACGAAGAAAACAAATATTTCAAGAAATAACGGCCAAAATTTTCCCACATAAAGACGAATTTACAGATTCAAGTTTCACGAACATCAAGGAGATTCAATATAAATAACGCCACACCTAAGTATATCATAATTGAAATAACAAAAAGCAAAAAAAAAAAAGAAAGAAAATCTTCACAGTAGCTAGAAAAAAACAACACACGGCATACAAGGGAATAATAATTTGAATGACTGTTGACTACTCATTTGGAGTAATGGAGACCAGAAAACATGGAACGACTTTTTTTTTTTTTTTTTTTTTTTTTTTTTTGAGATGGAGTCCTGCTCCACCCAGGCTGGAGTACAGTGGCATGATCTCGGCTCACTGCAACCTCTGCCTCCCGGGTTCAAGAGATTCTTCCGCCTCAGCGGCCCCAGTAGCTGGGGTTACAGGCAGGCGCCACTATGCCCAGTTAATTTTTGTATTTTTAATAGAGTCAGGGTTTCACTATGTTGGCCAGGCTGGTCTTGAATTCCTGACCTCAGGTGATCCACCCACCTTGGCCTCTCAAAGTGCTGTGATTATAGGCATGAGCTACCGCCCTCAGGCCGTTTTTTTGTTTTGTTTTGTTTTGTTTTTCACACAGGGTCTCCTTCTGTCGCCCAAGCTGGAGCGCAGCTCTCACTGCAGCCTCGATCTCCAGGGATCAATCCATCCTCCCACGTAGCTGGGACGACAGGCACTTGCCACTATGTCCAGCTATTTTTTCTATTTTTTGTAGAGATAGGTCTCACTAGGTTGCCCAAGAGGGTCTCCAACTCCTGGGCTCAAGTGATCTCCCACTTCAGCCTCCCAAAGTGCTGAGATTACAGGCATGAGCCACTATGCCCAGTCAAGAACACTTTTTTAAATGCTGAAAGAATGGCCGGGCAAGGTACCTCTCGCCTGTAATCCTAGCACTTTGGGAGGCCAAGGCGGGCGGATTGCCTGAGCTCAGGAGTTCAAGACTAGCCTGGGCAACAACGGTGAAACCCTGTCTCTACTAAAATACAAAAAATTAGCCGGGCGTAGTAGTGTGCACCTGTAGTCCCAGCTACTCAGGAGGCTGAAGCAGGAGAATCGCTTGAACCCAGGAGGCGGAGGTTGCAGTGAGCCGAGATCACACCACTGCGCTCCAGCCTGGGCAACAGAGCAAGACTCTGTCTCCAAAAAAAAAAAAAAAAAAATGCTGAAAGAATAACAACAACAATAAAAATCAACTCAAAATTCTATTTCCAGCAAAACTATCTTTAAAGAATGGAAGAGAAGTAAAGGCATTTTCAGATAAAACTATTTAGAATGTGAAAGTTTGGCATTAAATGACTTAATTTCAGAAACACGGAACACTAATTTGTGTTTATTATATTAAGCCATGATTACTTTATTTAAAAAAGAAGTTACTTAGCTGGGCGCAGTGGCTCACGCCTGTAATCCCAGCACTTTGGGAGGCCGAGGCAGGTGGATTGCCTGAGCTCGGGAGTTTGAGACCAGCCTGGGCAACACAGTGAAATCCCGTCTCTACTAAAAATACAAAAGAAATTAGCCAGGTATGGCAGTGTGCGCCTGTAGTGCCAGTTACTTGGGAGGCTGAGGCAGGAGAATTGCTTGAACCCGAGAGGCAGAGGTTGCAGTGAGCCGAGATCACACCACTGCACTCCAGCCTGGGCCACAGAGCGAGACTCCATTTCCACAAAAAAAATTAAAATTAAAATTAAAAAAATAAAAATAAAAAAGAAACATGCTCCTTTATAATTAGTTATTCTCACTTTGGTTATATCAAAAAAAGTCCATCTCTGGCTGGGTGCAATGGCTCACACCTGTAATCCCAACACTTTGGGAAGCCAAGGTGGGAGGATCACTTGAAGCTGGGAGTTTTGAGACCAGCCTAGACAACATAGTGAGACCCCATTTCTACGAAAAACAAAAAAAATTAGCCAGATGTGGTAATATACACCTTCAGTCCTAGCTACTCAGAAGGCTTAGGCTGGAGGATCCCTTGAGCCCAGGAGGTCAAGGATGTAGTGAGCTATGATCTCACCACAGCACTCTAGCCTGGATGACAAAGTGAGGCCCGGTCAAAAAAAAAAAAAAAAAGATGCATCTCAAATTTTTTCATTGTCTAGCTCTCATTTTAAAAAAATATCTGCTAACTGAAGATAAATTCACTAACTCCCAGGGTCTTCCTTTGTTTATCAACTAAAGACAAGTGTGTTGGGGAATGGGTGAAATTCTTCTGCAAGTCAAAATGCAGCAACCCACTTTCCTTAAGGGCAGTTTTAAAATACACATTATACTGTAGTATAGACTAGATTCAGAAAGAATCCCAACAGTACAAGAAAACAATGAAATGTTCAAGAAATTAATACTCTTCTTCCCCATCTGTGCTTAATTTAGTGGGTGAGAGCTATTTCTGTTCATCAAGTTCTCAGACCAATTTTAACTACACATTCCACCAAGAGTTCAGTAGTAGAGTCAAAAATCCAATTTTTCCCTTTGTAAAAAACCTAAGTTCTGCAGAAAGTTTTTCTTTTTACTAGATTACATTCCAGGTGAAGTGTGAAAAAAAAAATTACAGTTTAAGTAAACAAAAGGAAAATAAAGAATTCAGAGAGTAAATGAGATATATGGGGGACTATTTTAAAACAGAATTACTTGACATGCACAGAAAATCGGCTGTAAGGATATATATCACAATACTGCTTAATAGCCAAATTTCAGACCTCTAAATGACTAAGAACAACGGATTAATGAAGATGACAATAAATAATGAAAAACTGCAATCATGAAAATGCTATAGAATATTTCATTAACACTATAAATTAGCTCTCAATAAACATGAGTAAATTAATGAATCTTCCTCAGATGTTTTAATTTTGGACTATGTATTTTTAAATGTTCATTAAAATATATTACAAAATCGGCCAGACACTGTGGCTCACACCTATAATCCCAGCACTTTGGGAGGCCAAGGTCAGGTGGATCACGAGGTCAGGGGTTCGCAACCAGCCTGGCCAAGATGGTGAAACTCTGTCTCTACTAATAATACAAAAAATTAGCCAGATGCGTTGGCGTGGGCCTGTAATCCCAGCTACTCGGGAGGCTGAAGCAGGAGAATCACTTGAATCCAGGAGGCGGAGGCTGCAGTGAGCCGAGACTGTGCCACTGCACTATAGCCTGGGCGAAAGAGTAAGACTCCGTCTCTCTATATGTATGTATTACAAAATCAGTTTTTGTAAAAATTATATATTCAACACTGTATTTCAGCTGTGAAAGTTAACATTCAGAATTCTTGTCTATCTTCTTGGCTGGCCTAAAACTTCAAATATCTGAATAGTATAACAGAGCAGGATGTTTCTTACTTAAATATTTTACTTCCGATTTCAATGCACAGGTTCCTCAAATACGAAGAAGGAAAATTCTATAAATTTGACTGGCTTTAAGAAAAAACAAGAAGAAGAACAGTTCTGTGTCTGCTTTATTTTAGACACAACAAACAAAATCTTTCCTTAAACTTTCTTTCAGGAGTTAATTTGGGAAATAAAACATATTCTTTCTGGTCAAAGAATTCACTCCTGAAATATGTTTTCTTTCTTTGGCAAACTGCCTCCATTATCATGAAGAATTTGTATTGGCCCTATTTTTATTTGTTATCTAATAGATTGCTTCTAATTATGAGAATTTAATTCTCTGGATCTGATGTTGGAATCTCGGGTCTCAACTTTCTGCGTAAGCCTAAGCTTAAGCCAAGCCTGAGGCTATCTTGGTATATAAAATAATACAAACTAGACTGAACGTCACCTCCAAGAAACACACCCACTTTACAGATGAGATAGCAGATCAATTAGGATACACATAGGACTTGATCCTGGCCTTCCAGTTACATAATTTTAATATTCTAGTTCTCTAAACCAATCTGTTTAGACCAATAGCTATATAGTGAGCAGCTAGTTACAAAACCCAAATTACATGTCTCAAGTTCAATAACTGAATACTATTTTTATCTCTGGTATTTTACTATGAGGTAATATAGAACACAATAACAGAAAATACTTAATATATTCTCTCTTACATGCTTATATTCCAATACTATGCATACCAATTTGCCCAAAAACACTAATAAATGCTTACTGAATTAATGAATTATCTCCTATACATAATGGTTTGTGGTAGGGGGTAGATACAAAAGATGAAGAAAATAGTCCCTTTGTCTTTGGAAGAACATAATTTTTTAATTTAAAATATAAAAAGAAGAAAAAAGAAAATAATCCCTTATCCCTGATCTCCTGGAATTTACATTCTAACCTGGAACAAAAATGTAACCAAAGGTGATTCAGATGAGTGGCAGAATACGAAAATGCACTAACTGCCCCAAACAGTAGGCAAGAGTAGTTCTGCTAACGGAACGACAAGGTCAGAGAAGGATTCAGAACACATTTCAACTTAGGCTTGGAGAACATTTAGGTTTATGAACTGACCCCTAAAATCCCAAAATATGTTAAGCTAAACTTTTTACAGAATTAGTTGTATTCCAAAGTATTTATAGTAAGATACACCATAGATGTGTGTATACAGTTCTTCTCTTCAGAAGCATAGCAGTTCGTAAGGGCTTGAGTGTTTAGGCATGCTTGCAAAGGGCTCTAAGGAGGAGCACAGGAGTTGGAAACAATTATTGTAAGAATGCTTTAAGGGACTTTTCAAAGTCCTTATTTGAGAAGGACATGTGCTGTGACCAGAAACAAATTTACTCCATCATTCCATTCTACTACAATCTCTCTAACCAGCCAATCAGAAGAAATCCTATTACCATTTAGCCACACTGAGATCTGCTTTAATGGTTAAAAATGGAATAAACCAAGAAAATACTAAGTAAAACAGATGTTTCTTACAATTTACAAAGATGAGTCCAGCCTCACAGTAAAAATATGTGACAAAGTCTCAAGGATAAAACCAACTCAAAAAACAAAAAAAGAAGAAGAATTGGTGTGAGGAAAATGACAAGGTCAAGAAATTAAAGAAGCTAAGTTATTTATAACCTCCTCTCAAAGGGAGGCATAAGTAACTATGCTTCATATACAAAGCCACTTTTTAAAAATTTGTGTGCTTGTTTTACAGAAAGATTCCTTATAATTTTTTTATTCTTCTTTTAAAGAGGCAAAGGCAGGCAGACTATAGGACGAATCAGTTTGGTAAGTGAGCCAAAAGTAAGGAGGGAAAAAACAGATCCGAAAGCACTGGCTGATCTCATTAGCTTTGCTTAAGAAACTTTATAGATGTGACTTCACTCCTGGATTACACGTCTATATTTAGTTTATACCTAATATGGATAAAGTCTTGAACCAACAGCCATTTCCTCTCTCCACAAAAAGAAACTTCCTTGCCTTTTTTTTTTTTTTTCTATCAACAATGCAAAGTATAGACTCCTCTGAAGGGGGAGGAAGGGAGAAAGGGAGGGGGCAGAAAGAAAAGCACTCAGAAAAATAATCAACAAATTAGTATATGATTTTTATTAAACTTGAATCATTTAGACATTTCTCAATTGGAAAACAATCCTAAAATCAAAATATGTGAGGCCAAGCACAGTGGCTCATGCCTGTAATGGGAGGCCAAAGTGGGAGGATAACTTGAGCCCAGGAGTTCAAGACCATCTTAGGTGACACAGTGAGACCTCATCTCCACAAAAAATTAATTTTAAAAAAATTAGCTGGGCATGGTGGCACTGAAAGTCCTAGCTACTACTCAGGGGCCTAAAGGAGATGGATCACTTGAGTCCAGGAGGTCAAGGTGGCAGTAACCTGTGATGGCACCACTGCACTCCATCCTGGGCAACGGTGAAACCCTCTCCCCAAAAAAAAATAATAATAAAAACTTTTTAAAAATGACATTCGAGTCAGGTTCCTTAACGAGTTTATAAATAAACCCTCTAAAGTACTTTATAAAATACTAATTAACCAGGCCCCCAAAATGCAAAGAGGTGAGGTAATGGAAATTTTAGTTTCCTTTCAAATTTTACCAAGAGAACTGAAAGCAACCAAACTAATCTAATGAACCATCTAGGCTCACTAGTTGTTAGTATGTTTTAGAAATATCCTAAAATATACTCTGAATTTTTTTTTCAGGGTGACTGAAAACAGAACATAAGAAACTCTGTTCAGAAAACATTCAAGTTTCAAATAAATAGAGAAAAAGAACATAAAGTTCTTGATTCAAGTTCTGAAATCCCAAAGACGTTAGTACAAATCCCAGTACTGCTACTTACTGGCCCTGCAACCATACTCAAACAATGCTCTCTCTAATTCTCATGTGCTAAACAGTACTGATAGCACCTATTTCAAAGTTTATATGAGGATTAAATTAGCTAACACACATAAAAGGCTGGCACACTGTGCCTGGCCCTATAGTAAGCACCCAATGCTATCTATTATCTCATGACCATTATTCTGGCTTTAATAGGGAAACAAAAACTTATTGATCATTTATTATGTATCTGTTTATTCTGTATAGTGATAAATTAAGTAGCTTCAGAAAAGTTATAACATTATTATAAAATGAAGATTTTAAGGTCACTTCATGATTCTTACATTATATTTTTTTGTTTGTTTTCTTTTGTTTTGACACAGGGTCTCACTCTGCCACCCAGGCTGGAGTGGAGTGGTGCAATCACAGTGGCTCAGTACAGCCTCAATCTTCCAGGCTCAGGCAATCCTCCTGCTTCAGCCCCCCAGTAGCTGAGACCACAGGCATGTACCACCATGCCCAGCTATTTTTGCTTTAATTATCATTTGTAGAGATTATATCT
Source organism: Macaca nemestrina (assembly GCF_043159975.1). Lineage (NCBI taxonomy): Eukaryota > Metazoa > Chordata > Mammalia > Primates > Cercopithecidae > Macaca > Macaca nemestrina. The sequence continues at coordinate 209,278,452 of NC_092125.1, forward strand.
ACGAATTACAGACATGCTAAAGTCTTTTTTTTTTTTTTTTTGAGATGGAGTCTCACTCTGTCGCCCAGGCTGGAGTGCAGTGGCACGATCTCGGCTCACTGCAACCTCCGCCTCCCTGGTTCAAGTGATTCTTCTGCTTTAGCCTCCCGAGTAGCTGGGACTACAGGCACATGCCACCATGCCTGCTAATTTTTGTATTATCAGTAGAGATGGGGTTTCACCATCTTGGCCAGGCTGGTCTCAAACTCCTGACCACCTGCCTCAGTCTCCCAAAGTGCTGGGATTACAGGCGTGAGCCACCGCGCCCAGCTGACGTGCTAATGTTTTAAGCTTTATTATCCCATTGTGGTATAAGGTGAAAAATTCTAAAAACAACAATAATCTTAGAGTCTAGAAAAATTAGGAGACTTCATTTTTACTCCTTAAAAATTACTAAATATAAAACCTGTTGATCTACACTATCTCAACTTCTTTCAGACAAATTAAATAAAAAGAGCTTAATCTCTTCCTCTCTAGATGTGTTAAAAATATGAGCACATCTACATTTCCTTTAAAGAAAGCATTAAAGGCTAGTTAATATATGACCTGTTCAATTGTAAAGATAAATACCACAACAATCAATAAATAGTGAAATGTGGTAGCACAGGAAGCCAAAATCCATAATTCAAAAGTACTTTTACTTTGGGAGGCCACCGCAAGGGGATTACCTGAGCTCAGGACTTTGGGACCAGCCTGGGCAATATGGCAAGACCCCCATATCTTAAAAAAATAAATTTTGGCTGGGCGCAATGGCTCATGCCTGTAATCCCAACACTTTGGGAGGCCAAGGAGGGTGGATCACCTCATGTCGGGAGTTTGAGACCAGGCTAACCAACATGGAGAAACCCCGTCTCTACTAAAAATACAAAAATTAGCCGAGCATGGTGGCGCATGCCTGTAATCCCAGCTACTCAGGAGGCTGAGGCAGGAGAATTGCTTGAACCCGGGAGGCAGAGGTTGCAGTTAGCCAAGATCATGCCACTGCACTCCAGCCTGGGCAACAGAGCACAACTCCATGCCACAAAAAAACTATATATATAGTTTTTTAAATTAAATTTAATTAAAAATTTTTTAATTAAAATAATATATAATTTTAATTTTAAAAAATTTAATTAAGAGGAACCAATAAGATCCTATGTCATACATTATTCCTCTTCTTTTATGCTTTCACATTAAAAAAAAAAAGAGAGAGAGAAAAAAAAGAGAAACATTCTCACTAGTAATGGACTCTCAGCTTTAGCTACAAGTCCAGAAAGAGCTGCTGAGGCCAATGGACTAAGATAGCAGAGTCCAATCTGACTGTCCTTTTGTTACCTAGTAAGTGTCAACAGGATCAGGGTTCACTAAAGTTAATTCAGGAGCAAATTCAAGCTTAACCTTGAACTTTTTTTGTACTAACCCTGCTCTTTTGATAAAGAATGAAAAGTTCCCACCTAGTTGTAGCGGCAGTCTGGCAGATGCTTCTAATCCAGGAGGTTGAAACCACATACGGTATATTGGAATATATAAACTAACCATAGGCCAAGCCAACATGGTCTTAATTCTGCATTCCTAAAGGCAAAATAGTAAGCAAACAAGGCTTACTATGAGTCAGACTCTAAGGGCTTTTCTTATATTAACTCTTAGAATCTTTACAAAAGCCCAAGAAGATTATCCCAGTGGGGACACCAAGGCAACTAGCGAAGGGTAGAACTAGGATTCAAACACAGGCCACATGGCTTGGGAGTCCACACTCTTTAGCCACTACATCAAGCTTGTCCAACCTGAGGTCCGTGGGCCACATGTGGCCCAGGACAACATTGAATGAAGCCCAACACAAATCCATAAACTTTCTTAAAACATTATAAAGTCTTTTTGCTTTTTTTTTTTTTTTGCTCATCAGCTATTGTTAGTGTATTTTTTTCTGTGGCCCAAGACAATTCTTCTTCCAATGTGGCCCAGGGAAGCCAAAAGATTGGACATTGCATACTGTAACAGCATTAACACTAAAGATCCAGTCTTCCATTATGATGACTCAATTGCCTACTTGAAGTATTAATTCTAATGATCTTCAACTCCAAAAGAAACTACTTCAGCACCTAGATAGAAATACTGGCTGGGCGTGGTGGCTCACACCTATAATCCAGCACTTTGGGAGGGCAAGGTGGGTGGATCACTTGACACCAGGAGTTCTAGACCAGCCTGGACAACATAGCGAAACTCTGTCTCTACTGAAAATACAAAAAAATTAGCCAGTTGCAGTGGCCCATGTCTGTAGTCCCAGCTACTAGGGAAGCTGAGGCACGAGAATCACAAGCCCAGGAGACAGAGGTTGCAGTGAGCTGAGATTGTGCCACTGCACTACAGCCTGGGTGACAGAGTGAGACTCCGTTTCAAAAAAAAGAAAAAGAAAAAGAAAAAACCAGTCTGCGCAACATAGCAAGACCTCGTCTCTAAAAAAAAGAAAAAAAGGCGCAATGGCTCATGCCTATAATCCTAGCACTCTGGGAGGCCGAGACAGGCGGATCATTTGAGGTCAGGATTTCAAAACCAGCCTGGCCAACATGGTGAAACCCTGTCTCTATTAAAAATATAGGCTGGGCGTGGTGGGTCACACCTGTAATCCCAGCACTTTGGGAGGCCGACACGGGTGGAACAGAAGGTCAAGAGATCGAGATCATCCTGGCCAACATGGTGTAACCCTGTCTCCACTAAAAATACAAAAATTAGCTGGGTGTGGTGGCGCGCCTACAGTCCCAACTACTCGGGAAGCTGAGGCAGGAGAATAGCTTGAACCCGGGAGGTGGAGGCTTCAGTGAGCCAAGATCGCACCCGTGCACTCCATCCTGGCAACACAGCAAGACTCCATCTCAAAAGAAAAAAAAATTGTTTTAAATTAAAGACAAGCCGGGCGCGGTGGCTCAAGCCTGTAATCCCAGCACTTTGGGAGGCCGAGACGGGTGGATCACGAGGTCAGGAGATCGAGACCATCCTGGTGAACATGGTGAAACCCCGTCTCTACTAAAAAATACAAAAAACTAGCCGGGCGAGGTGGCGGCGCCTGTAGTCCCAGCTACTCGGGAGGCTGAGGCAGGAGAATGGCGTGAACCCGGGAGGCGGAGCTTGCAGTGAGCTGAGATCCGGCCACTGCAACTCCAGCCCGGGAGACAGAGCGAGACTCCGTCTCCAAAAAAAAAAAAAAAAAATAAATTAAAGACAAATATTGGGAGCGCCTTTGTTCCTTCCGGCCTGCCCGCGCAGGTGGCCAGCGGCTGGGACCCAGACCGGGCCGCTGCCCAGGTGCGGCAGGTAGGCTCGGTGGCCAGGCAGCTCCGGTTGGGGCGGCTTACCGGGGCTGGCGGGGTCGCCCTCCCCGAGGAGCTCTGGCTCCTCAGTGGCGGGACCGGCCCGGGCCAACGCCGCGCCCACCAATTCGGTTGCCGGCCGGGGGCCCCAGGCTTGTGGCCACCCGCCTCTGTCTGGAGGGCTGAATTGAGTCCAAAGCCCGCGTTGGGCTGGAAGGAGGAAACCACCAGCCTGGGAACGCTTTCGGCGAGCTACTGGCAGGGGAAATGGGGACAGGGAAGTGGGCAGGCGGGGAGACTGGAGCCGCAGATCTCCCTGGCGGGGAGGTCGTGGCCTGTTTCCTTTGACTCTGCCTAATTTCATTGTGAATCCTGATGTGACAGAGGCAATTGCTTGCTTGGATACCATATAGGTCCAGATTCCAGCTTGCACTGGAATATTTACTGACTCTCTGATAGAAGATCTACACCTGAAACATCTGTGAAGTCTTTCTAGCATCCTGTCCATGGCCTACTACACAGTTTACTTCTATTGTGTCATTTTATGAGCTGACTTGGAATATATCTTCAGATTTTCCCTGCCTTTACACATGAAAACGGTTTTGATACAGCTTTTAGATTAGAGAATGACAGCTTTTCCAGGCCATGGTGTCTGTGTCTGACTCCTTGCCTTTCATTTTACCCAATACTAGCTTAAAACATCCTCCCTGACTCCGGTACTTTTTTTCCTCCTCTCCTTCCTTCCTCCCCACCTCTTTTTCCCCCCATCCTGCGACTTTGGATCTCTGTCCTTGGAGTCCCTGCATCTTTTTTGTGGATGAAAGACTACACCCAAAGGACCCAGACTGATGAGGTCACTTCTGCCCAGTCTCGTACTACTGAGACCAAGAAGAAGAAGGAGGGAAAACTGAAATGGAAGGTTTGAAAAAGAGTATATTAGTAAAGGAAGTAAGAACAGTGCTAACAAAATGCAGCAAAACAGAAATGACTGCAAACTTCTGGCAGTGAAGCAAATTCTCATCCATCTTGGGTTGCTTCTCTTGACCCTGCCTACCTGCTCCCCTGCCCTCTCTTCCTGATGAGAACTACAAGAAAACCTGTGCCCATGCCAGGGAGAAAGGGCAGGTGAGGAACACAGGGATGGGCTGGGACTGACAAGCTACTCTAAGCTGCTACAGGGTCTGGAGTCTGTTGACATTACATGGTTAACTCAGTTAAAAAAAATTATATATATACATTAAAAAATCAGCTGGGCATGATGGTGGGCACCTGTAATCCCAGCTACTTGGGAGGCTGAGGCAGGAGAACTGCTTGAACTCAGAAGGTGGAGGCTGCAGTGAGCCAAGATGGCGTCACTGCACTCCAGCCTAGGTGACAGAGCGAGACTCCGTCTCAAAAAAAAAAAAGAAAAAAGAAAAAGAAGGAAAGAAAAATACAAATGACACTTCAAGTCAACAATCATCCCTGGCTCTGATTTTGGGATCTATGATCTCAAATATGTCAAAATATATTAAGAACTTGTTACATGCAATACTGAGGCAACGGTATAATCTAACACAGGGGTTCCTGCTGAGTCATCAGGACAATAGCTGCTCCCAACACTCTTAATCATAATGGCTATCAAGCCACATTCTCAGGGTCAAAACAGAGTGGCAGACTCTCCCTTAAATCTTTTTTACTTTGCAAGGAAAAACAAGTAAATCTGTTTATTTCAATCTAAAATATGAACTGAGCCCAGTCATTTGCATCACCCTCTCGGCCTATTTCTCTGGCTTCTTGCTAGGCATTTGCTTTTTCCCAATTATGTGATCTTTTATTTCTTCTTTTCCTCCCAACCTCCTCTGAAATCAAGGCTGTGCACGGAAAAAATAAAAGCTTCTATATATTCCTTCAGCAAACATTTTATTGAGTAACAATCAAATGAGTTAATATTTAATAGATGTAATGTAGTTAACACAGTGCCTGGCACATAGAAAGCACTCCATAAGTGTATATATTAGTTCAATTAAATATGAAATACTTTTCCACGCATTTAAGAAATCCAACAGAAAACAAAGTCAATGGGAACAATATCTATTATAAATATAGGAAAACCAGGTCTTCCTAGAAGTGAAAAGGCCTCCCAGTGAGTTACAATAACTCCAGCGGAAAATATTATCCCATCTAAGATAATGGTGTATAGTGCGCCTTCCTTATAGCTCCTTCATTACTGACACCTGAGGGTACATTTTCTTGCTTCCCAGAGCTTACAGCAGTTCCTAGTAGGCACTTAGTAAAGACATGTTTAATGAAAGATTTTTTAAATTTGTAGTCTCTCTATTTACCAAAAAACAAACAACAACAACAAAAACCTGCAGTGAGAGAGTTAAAACACAAAGTAAATAAAAAGGAATTTAAGGTTTTAGTGGTGAGTCTCAAATTTGCTTGAGAGATTATTTTTAATAAAAGACAAAAAAAATCAATTTTGGCAGAAATCCAGATGTCCTAGAATGAGAGCCTTCTTACCACCACATTTAAAGGGATATCTGCCAGTAATAAAAGAAGAAAGCAACAATACAAAATCTGTGAAATGCCAGAAGATACCAGAGTATGAATTTTTTTTTTCCCCTTGAGATAGGGTCTTGCCCTGTTGCCCAGGGTGGAGTACAGTAGCGCCATCTTGGCTCACTGCAACCTTTGCCTCCCAGGCTCAAGCAATCCTCCCACCTCAGCCTCCCAAGTAGCTGGGACCATAGGTGTGTGCCTCAATACACAGCTAATTTTTGCATTTTTTATGGAGACAGGGTTTCTCCATGTTGTCCAGGCTGGTCTCGAACTCCTGGGCTCAAGCAATCCACCTGCCTCGCCTCCCAAAGTGCTAGGATTACAAGTGTGAGCCACTACACCTGGCTGAAAAAAATTTTAATACATCAAATTAAATGTTTAAGGGCAGATGTTATTCAGGCTTGAACTTCATTTTATTTATGAGGAAGACCGCTGTTAGTTCCAGCTTTAGAGAAAAAATACACAATATGTTTATCTTATGGAGAGTTTCTCTTGCAAAGCCTAACTGTGTACATGCTTCAGGAGAAAATTCTTAATACACAGCTTTTGACTTAGAAGATATTCTAACAGCTGGGTGCTATGGCTTACACCTGCAATCCCAGCACTTTGGGAGACTGAGGTGGGCGGATCACCTGAGGTCAGGAGTTCAGGACCAGCCTGGCCAACATGGTGAAACCCCATCTCTAGTTAAAAAAAGAAAAAAGAAAAAGACAAAAACTAGGCAGGCGTCATGTCACATGCTGGAATTACAATTTCAGCTACTTGGGAGGCTGAGACAGAACTGCTTGAACCTGGGAGGAGGAGGTTGCAGTGAGCCAAGAAGGTGCCACTGCACTCCAGCCTGGTCAACAAAGCAAGACTCCGTCTCCAGGGGAAAAAAAAAGAAAAAAAAAAGCTTATATAATGTAAGCGGTACTGCCCCATACTTAAAAGTCTAGAGTAAAAGGTTCTACCACTATGAACTGGAATCTTTTCAAACGAAGTACCGTCACACCAGAAAAAGTGAGTGGAAGGCTTCTGACAAATACTGACTTAACAACTAATAAGGTAACACTTTCCCCTCCAAATCTATACCAAATCATCTGTGTTTAGTGACATAACCAAATTTGGTGGAATGCTATAGCCGGCAATTTCAACCAGTCCATGCTTTGCTTTCCACCAACTACCCACCAAATAGTGCTGCTAAGCAGATGATCTTTTTCCAAAGCACAGCACTTATAAATAATATTTTTAGCCAACTATAATTTACTAGCAGTAGGTTAAGGTCTATCAACTATACTTAAGGTATTTACTCATTCAATAAGATTTACTGAATGCCTATTATGAGGCAGACAATCTACTAAATATTGTGGTGGATGCAAAGATGAATAAGACAAGGAATCTGCCCTCCTGGAGCTTAGTTTATTATAGCAAAGATAAGACATACATGCAAAACTATCAACAAAATAGGTAACAGAAGAGTCACGTAAGAGGCATGAAATATGAATCTTGAAAGATTAACAAAGGGAGACACATTTAAATGGAGATTTACAGGATTATAGAGAGTTTAAACAATTGGGAATGGAAGAGATGGGAAAGGTTGCTTCAGGGAAACAAGATAGCTCACATAGAAACAAAGAGTTCGATTTAGCTGGACTGTGAGACCCGGGAGAAGTAGGAGATAAATTTGTTCAATTAGTTGAAGCTAGACTATGAAAGCCATAGACTTGAATGCCAGACTATAGATTTGAACTTTTTTTTTTTTTTTTTTTTTTTTTTTTGAGACGGAGTTTTGCTCTGTTGCCCAGGTTGGAGAGCAGTGGCACGATTTCAATTCACTGTAACCTCCGACTCCCAGGTGTTCAGGCGATTCTCCTGCCTCAGTCTCCCAAGTAGCTGGGACTACAAGCATGCGTCACAACGCCCGGCTAATTTTTGTATTTTTAGTAGAGACAGGGTTTCTCCATATTAGTCAGGCTGGTCTCGAACTCCTGACTTCAGGTGATCTGCCCGCCACAGCCTCCCAAAGTGCTGGGATTACAGGAGTGAGCCAGCATGCCCGGCCAATTCTTTCTTTAGTAGAGAGCAACAAAATGGTTTTTGCACTTGCAGAGTGTGGGAGTAAGGAAACGGAGGAACCGTCTTAGCTGGTTTTTCAAAAAACATAGTGTTGGACAGTCTGGCCTATACAAAGATGAAGAACAAAATCTCTTCCTCACAGAGTTTACTTGGCCTCAAGTAAAGAAGTAGGGGGGAAGGCTGTATGAAAATTCATACAAAGAAGCAATACATACCACTGAGGGGGACCTAGTGGAATAGGTGGCCATTTGGGAGATTCCTTGAAGGACATCCATTAAACCATGTCTCTGTTTAATTTTCCACCTCTTCCTCTAATAGATCAGCATTCAACCCAGCTCTTACAGATCACACTTTTTAAAGCCTTCCCTTCATATATATCCCCTTTTACAGCTATCAACCTCTCTTCTACATAGCCAAGTTTCTTGTTAGAGTTGACTTTACACACCGACTCCAGTTTCTTACTTCCTATTTCATTCTTCTACCCGCTGTATTATGACTTCCCCACCACCACTACTCCACCAAAGCTGCTACTACTAAGGATGCAGGTAACTTCCAGGGTGTTAAATCCAACAAACACTCAGCTTGACACAACTGGTCACTCCCTCCTTACAAACCTCTCCTAGCTTCCTCCTATCTCACTCGAGTAGTTTTCCTCTCACCACTCACTACTGTTCTCCCACAGTTCCTCTTTGTTCTCCTTGTCTAGCTTCTCCTCCATTACCCAACCCCTAAGTGTTGAGAGTTCCTCAGAACTTGCTTCTAGGCATTTCCTTACTCTTTACTCATCCACAGAATGATCTCATACACTTGTTTTTTTCTTTAGAGACAGAGTCTCACTCTATCATCCGGCAGTGCAGTGGCACTGTAGCCTCTAACTCCTGGGTTCAAGTCATCATTCCTGCCTCAGCCTCCTGAAGTAACTAGGACTATAGGCATGTGACATCATGCCCAGCTAATTTTTTATTCTTATTTTTGCAGGGATGGGGTCTTGCTATGTTGCCCAGACTGGTCAAAAACTCCTGGCCTCAAGCAATTCTTCCACCTCAGCCTTCCATGGTGCTGGGATTATAGGTGTGAGCTACCACTTTAAATACCAAATATTATATGTGTGTGTATGTCATATATACATATATGTATATCATCAACTATGGCATATATATATGTCATCAAGTCCCAAATGTCTCCACCTTGCCCAGCTTCTTTCTGAACAGATCTGTATATCCAACTTTCTACCAACATCTCCACTAGACATCTCAGCCATCTTATACTCAACAAGTCAAAACTTGAACTCTGTCTGCTCCTCCTCCCTCTCCATGAATGGCAACTCTTGACCAGTGACTCTAATTACAAACCCAAGTCATTTCTCACACTTTTCTCTCTCACATACCTCCTTCTTAAACATCTTCCTATTGACACCACTTCCAAAATCTACCTCAAATCCATTCTCTTCTCTCCATCACCTCCCTAATCCAAGCCACCATCACCTTTCTTGATTGCAACAGCCTCCAGATAGTTGTCTTTATTGCCACTCTTGCCTCCCTTCAATTCATTTGCCACAGAGTCAGGCTACTCATCTTAAGATGCAACTCTAAGTAGCTGAGATTACAGGCACCCGCCACCACGCCCAGCTTATTTTTTGTAGTCTTAGTAGAGACAGGGTTTCCCCATGTTGGCCAGGCTGCTCTCAAGTGATCCACCAGTCTCAGCCTCCCAAAGTGCTGGGATTACAGGCATGAGCCACCGCACCTGGCCCCTACTTAAAATTTGAGGCAAGAAGTATCCATTTTTATTTTAGATAGATCAAAATTAGCAGATAAAACATGCAACTAATTATTGAGGGAAAAGGTAAAAGTTTGTTTTGGTTTGGTTTTTTTTTTTTTTTTTTTGAGACACCGTCTCACTCTGTGGCCCAGGCTGGAGTGCAGTGACATGATTACGGATTACTACTCACTGTGGCCTCGACCTCCCAAGGTTCAGGTGATCCTCCTGCCTCAGCCCCTAAGTAGCTGGGAATACAGGCACACACCACCACACCCGGCTAATTTTCGTGTTTTTGCGTCACCATGCCTGATCAAAAGTTTCTTTAAACAACTGATAATAAGCAGTGTAATAGATTCAGTAATACTAACAACCCTTAAACTGTTAGAATACAACACAAACATTTAACTCATCTCTAAATCAATTATCTCATTTAATTTCCCACTTAAATCATTTCTTAAGCTTTTAATTCAGCTAGAATAAAAAAGTACATGAGACAAAAAAAAAGTCACTGTATTGTATAGGAAAAAAAAGGTGCTAAGAACCTACCACCATCGGCCATGGCTCATTTACTCACCATCTGACTGTCTACTTGGTTATACTGAGAGCTCCTTGAAGACAAGGGGCTCATTCTTACTCCTTTACCTCTCCAGCACTTACTACATGGAAAGTATTCAATTGATGTTTGCTTCTATTATGATTCCCAATACTGTGGCTCAACTGTTCCTAGGCAAAGACTGGTTTCTTATACTTGAACTATAAAATGGACATATCTTGCCTACTACATAGATATTGAAGGAAGAAATTAATACTGAAAAATAACTTTCATTTTTAGAATAGATTTCTCCTAAAGAGCACAAGAGGAGGATCTACCTTCAAACCATTTAATCAATATCCATTCTAGGTGATGGCACATTTCATGTCATACTTTCATGACATGCTTTCTTCCACCAAAGATCAAATGTTCTAAGGAAGATATAGGCAAAATCTGAGTTTCTTTTATAAAACCTAAATAAATTTTCTTTAAACCAACTTACTTAATTCAACACACATTACATATCAGATCAGCCCTCATTCTTCACTCATTCAAGTATTCTGTCATGAACAGCCTTAAAATATTATATATAAATTCTCATTAATAATTCATGCAAGCAAAAATAAAAATAAATAAATAAATAATTCATGCAAGCTTATAAAAAAAGACTAAGGGCCAGGCACGGTGGCTCATGCCTGTAATCCCAGCACTTTGGGAGACCAAGGTGGGCAGATCACCAGAGGTTAGGAGTTCAAGATCAGCCTGGCGAACAATGGCAAAACCCTGTCTCTACTAAAAATACAAAAATAAGCCAGGTATGGTGGTGCATGTCTCTAATCCCAGCTACTTGAGAGGCTGAGGCAAGAGAATCGCTTGAAGCAGGAGGTGGAGGTTGCAGTGAGCCAAGATTGCACCATTGCACTCCAGCCTGGGCGACAGAGTGAGACTCTGCCTCAAAAAAAAAAATTATCCAGGTGTGGTGGCAGGCGCCTGTAATCCCAGCTACTTGGGAGGCTGAGGCAGGAGAATCACTCGAACCCGTGAGGCAGAGGTTGCAGTGAGCTGAGATTGCACCACTGCATTCTAGCCGGAGAGAAAGAAGAAGAAGAAGAAAAAAAAAAGACTAGGACATACAATAGCAACTATTTCTAGTCAAGGGGTTATAAGTAATTTTTACTTTATTTATGCTTTTCTATTGTTTTCTAAGTTGTCTAGAGTAAATACATATAGCTTTTATAACTGGAAAAAAGACGCTTTTTTAAAAAGAGCATAATACACACAATGAATATACTAGAAAGCAGAAAGGAAATGACATTACCTTTTCAAACTTAGGACCAATATTTAAACTAAAACAGAGAAAGGCTAAATAGGGCTGGGCACAGTGGCTCATGCCTATAATCCCAGCACTTTGAGAGGCTGAGGCGGGAGAATTGCTTGAGTCCTGGAGTTTGAGACCAGCCTGGGCAACACTGAGAAACCCCATTTCTACAAAAAGCAGCCAGGCATAGTGGCACGTGCCTGTGGTCCCAGCTACTTGGAAGGCTGAGGCAAGAGGATCACTTGAGCCCAGGAGATTGGGGTTGCAGTGAGCTGTGACTGTACCAGCCTGGGCCACAGAGCAAGACTGTGCCAGAAAGAAAGAAAGAGAGAGAGAGAAAGAGAGAGAGAAAGAAAGAAAGAAAGAAAGAAGGAAGGAAGGAAGGAAGGAAGGAAGGAAGGAAGGAAGGAAGGAAGGAAGGAAGGAAGGAAGGAAGGAAGGAAGGAAGGAAGAGAAAAGAAAAGAAAAGAAAAGAAAAGAAAAGAAAAGAAAAGAAAAGAAAAGAAAAGAAAAGAAAAGAAAAGAAAAGAAAAGAAAAGAAAAGAGAAAAGAAAAGAGAAAAGAAAGGGAAGGGAAGGAAGGAAGGAAGGAAGGAAGGAAGGAAGGAAGGAAGGAAGGAAGGAAGGAAGGAAGAGAAAAGATAAAAGAAGGAAAGAAAAAGAAAAAATTTCATTTCAGTCTTGGGTGCTGTTATGGTCAAGGCCTAAATTTAATTTCTTAAGTCTAATCACCTTCTTTTTTTCCTGATTAGTCTGTTTTCACAGCTACCACTTTTTCCATTTTCCTAGGTAGCACAATAATCTAGTTTGGTTCACCTTTAGTTTTTTTGTAGAGACAGGGCCTCACTGTCTCACTGTGTTGCTCAGGCTGGTCTCGAGCTCCTGGGCTCAAATGATCATCCTGCCCCAGCCTCTCAAAGTGCTGGGGTTACAGGCGTGTGCCACCACGCCTGGCCCACCTTTAGTTTTTAATGAATATTCAGTCTTATAATCCACCACCTGTTCTCTACTTCCAAAATAAAGTAACTGGTTGTTAGCAGAAGAAAACATGCAGAGAATTTACAAATCCTTAGAAGTTCTTAAGGCCAAGTGCAGTGGCTCATGCCTGTAATCCCAGCACTTTGGGAGGCCAAGGCAGGCAGATCACCTGAGGTCAAGAGTTCAAGACCAGCCTGCCCAACATGGTGAAACCCCATCTCTACTAAAAATACAAAAACTAGGCCGGGCACGGTGACTCACGCCTGTAATCCTAGCACTTTGGGAGGCTGAGGTGGGCGGATCACCTGAGGTCGGGAGTTCAAGACCAGCCTGACCAAAATGGAAAAACCCCATCTCTACTAAAAATACAAAATTAGCCGGGTGTGGTGGTGCATGTCTGTCATCTCAGCTACTTGGGAGGCTAAGGCACGAGAATCACTTGAACCTGGGAGGTGGAGGTTGTGGTGAGCAGAGATCAAGCCATTGCACTCTAGCCTGGGAAACAAGAGTGAAACTCCGTCTCAAAAAAAAAAAAAAAACTAGCCAGGCATGGTGGTGGGCGTCTATAACCCCAGCTACCCAGGAGGTTGAGGCAGGAGAATCGCTTGAACCCGGGAGGCAGAGGTTGCAGTGAGCCAAGATCACGCCACTGCACTCCAGCCTGGGCGACACAGTGAGACTCCATTTCAAAAAAAAAAAAAGTTCTTAATTACCTCAGCTTTCATCTGATTATTTGGTTTTGTATTCGCCAATATTTCTTCAGATTCTCTATTTTCTTCTCCCACATACACAAATAAATAGCTATGCTGCACAGTGGTAAAATTCAATACTTAAGTTATTACATGTGACTGACATTTTTACAACTCTATTATAATAAGAACTAAATCTTTTCATAAGAATGAGTTATTCACATGTAAGTTGGAAGTAATAATTTTGTTACAAAAAAAGAAAAAGAAAACCTGTCATATTCCTAGCTTATTTCAGCTCCAAGAAGCAGCTTGTATTTCAACTTCAAGAAAAGCAAAGACACCTACAAAAGGATGCTTAAAGGTACAAAATATATGCATGTTGCACTCAAGTCCATTCCTGGCCCTAGTTCTAATAGTTACTTACTCAAAACATTAATGTTAGCCGAGTGCGGTGGCTCACACCTATAATCCCAGCACTTTAGGAGGCTAAGGCAGGCGGATCCCGAGGTCAAGAGATCGAGACCATCCTGGCCAACATGGTGAAATCCCGTCTCTACTAAAAAATATAAAAAATTAGCTGGGTGTGGTGGCACATGCCTATAGTCCCAGCTACTCAGGAGACTGAGGCAGGAGAATCGCTTGAAACTGGGAGGCGGAGGTTGCGGTGAGCCGAGATCACACCACTGCACTCCAGTCTGGGCAACAAGAGCAAAACTCAGTCTGGGCAACAAGAGCAAAACTCCGTCTCAAAAAATAATAATAATAATAATGTTAAAATTTAAGATACTCCTAGTCTACATTTGATACAATTTCCAAATACGGTATTATTTATCTGCATTAAGTTGTCACTTTCATAAATTAGACTAATACATTATCCTGCCTTTTTTTCTTTAATTTTGTTTTTGTGGTTTTATTTTAAATAAAGGAAAAAAAAAAGAAACCATATAAGGCTAATTATATGGATAGTTCTTTTCTTTTCTTTTCTTTTTAAAGAGACAGGATCTCCATCTGTCACCCAGGCCAGAGTGCAGTGGCACAATCATAGGTCACTGCAGCCTCAAACTTCTCGACTCAAGTGATCCTCCGGCCTCAGCCTGCCAAAGCTAGGTCCAGAGGTACTCACTACCACTACCAGACCAGACTTTTTTTTTTTTTTTTGAGACAGAGTCTTACTCTGTCACCCAGGCTGAAGTGCAGTGGTGTGATCTCGGCTCACTGCAACCTCTGTCTCCCAGGTTCAAGAGATTCTCCCGCCTCAGCCTCCTGAGTAGCTGGGATTACAGGCGTGTACCACCATGCCCAGCTAATTTTTGTATTTTTAGTAGACACGGGGCCGGGAGTGGTGGCTCACACCTGTAATCTCAGCACTTTGGGAGGCCGGGGCGGGCAGATCATGAGGTCAGGAGTTCAAGACAAGCCTGACCAACATGGTGAAACCTCATCTCTACTAAAAATACAAAAATTTAGTTTTTATAGAGATGAGGTCTCACTATTTTGCCCAGGCTATAATTTTATTTTATTTTATTTTATTTTTGAGATGGAATCTTTCTCTGTCGCCCAGGCTGGAGTGCAGTGGCACAATCTCAACTCACTGCAACCTTCGCCTCCTGGGTTCAAGCAATTCTCCTGCCTCAGCCTCCCAAGTAGCTGGGATTATGGGTTCCCACAACCACGCCCAGCTAATTTTTGTATTTTTGGTAGACACAGGGATTCACCATGTTGGCCAGGCTGGCCTCAAACTCCTAACCTCGGGTGATCCGCCCACCTCAGTCTCCCAAAGTGCTGGGATTACAGGTGTGAGCCACTGCAGCAAGTCTATGATTGTTATTTCTTATATCTTATACCAATATCTGGAACTGACCACTGAGAGATAAGAGGCAAGTCTCAAAATAAACAATATAATTAAAAGCCACAAGAAAATTCACCAGCTGATGCCCTAAATTACATTTATATGTCTTAAATCATCCTTGGACAATAGGTAACCATGACCTAATGTTACTTTCCTTCAGAAAGTCCCTTCCATTCTCTACACAAGCATCTAAAATGGGCAAACCCATCCTAGCTTACTCCTCTACTTGACCAAAATCTTAACTCATGCCTTAATCACACTTCCCATCCTGCCTAACACATTTTCCTTTTATGGACTCACAATTTCCTATTCAGGAGACATCAGAACACTGAGGCTCCACAGCTCTAATGAAACAGGAAGCGGGAAAAGATGGCTCACCATCCTTCCTTACTGGCTTCTAGGCACCTCTGCAGGCATCTTCCCAAACCAACTGTGACTTTTCGTGACAGCCAGGTTCTTCTCCCAATTGCCTCTTTCCTATCATTATTCATACTGTGTTAAGCTTTTCATGTGCTCGGTCTCCTAGGCTCAAAGCCTCCTGCGTTTTCCCCATTCTAGGCTCCTTTCTCACAGGTTTTTACATTAAACCAAAATCATCAACTTTGGCCTTTGCCAAAAGCAGCATTGTTAGGTCTTCAGGAACAGCTCAGGCAAAAAGTTACAATAATAGGTTTTCATTAACTTCATACTTTACATTCATTTCTGTCTCCTGAATTCACCCCCCGCCCCCAGAAACCTCAAATGAATGGCAAATTTAGATTCAAGGTAATATTGTCTGAATATTGAGTTAGTTTTTGTTAATTACTAGAACAAAGTTTTCAGCATTGTTTCCTATAGAAAATTTATTTCATTTTTTCTGTTTGAAAAAACAAAGATGGGGGGAGGTCTGAAGCCTGCCCTTGAAACAAAATATAAAGAATTCCCACTTTAAACTGTCAAACAGTCCATCTGTACAATCCATTTGCACCTTTCCAAGTGCCACTGAAAAGCTATTGAATACACAGCAATCCAAAAAAATAGGAAAGTATGGGGAGAATGAAAAAGGCTAGGACAATGTATACATTAACAAAAACCCAAGTTAGGTTTTAAAAGTCTCTTCTTCAACTTTTAAATAACCTGTCTCCCTGGCACTACGGATCTGAATCACTCCTGGTTCCTTCTTACGTATCAATCTACCAATTGTTTCCTGCATGAGGAGTTTCCAAATGATGTCAAAACTCACATTCCCATTCTTGGCTATTCCGAACCCACCTATTCACCTCCTTTTTTCAAGGTCAAGTTTAAGCCTCCTTCCATCTTTCCCCATATCTCCTAGCCCAACTTAATGTGAGCCACACTTGACTCTTTAAGCATGGACCATCTTGTGTTGTTTTCTTTCCAATAAAATTTGTAAACAGTAAGAAATTAACTGTTTAATAATTTCTTACATCTTCCATAGTACTTAACTCAGTATTAGCACTTAGTTCATGCCGGTACATTCTTTAAGTCATAGTTAATAATAACTAGAAGAGACCTTAGTGATCTAGGCCAAGCCCTTCTTTTATACCTTGCTTATACAAAGTATTCTTGACACTAAGGATTCCACTATTTACTTCTTTTAAAACAGTGGTTCTTAGCCTTGGTTTAGGAATTTCCAGAAAAAAAGCCTCACATTATAATTTTTACTGTAATTTCAAGGATTTACAGAACCCCCTGATCCTACTAACAGAGCCTACATTTAAAAATAATATACTATTATCGATGACAAAAGGTGTTTTACTCTGTGTCAAGCACTCTTCCTAAAGCTTTACATAGGATGGTATACGGTTAAACCACACTTGCCAGCCTCTCTTACAGATGAAGCTATGTGACTAAGTTCTCTCCAGTAGAATGTGACCAGAAGTAACAGGTAGAACTTCTGAGCTGCAGCCCTCAAGATGTGCTTCCTCCATATTTTCCACCCCCCACTGGCAGCAGACAGTACTTGTCAGCCACCAACTTCGACAACTCAGAAGAGGACAATGCTCTGGGCGTTAGTGGACAAATAAGCTAGAAAGAGCCCAGGTCCCTTAATGACTGTGAGGAGGAAAGCCACCCTAACATCGAAGACATTCTCCTGGACTGAAGGGTAAGAAATAAATTTCCATCTTATTTGAACCATTGTTTGTGGGGAGATAACTTATTACAGCAACTTAAACTACCCTAACTAATATGCACAGATTAACAGTTTTAATCTCCTCAGTAACCATATAAAACTGTTATTATTATTATTATTATCCTGATATTAGAAGTTAGGAAACTGAAGCACTGAGAGCTTAAAAACTTGCCTGACACACTAGAAGCCAGATTCAAGTCAAGCAGTCTGGCTCCAGAGTCCATGCACATTAGGAACCTCTGCCAAATATCTCAAAAGAAACAGACTCTTATGTGTTATGCCACTCTGCACCAGATTAACTTTTTACAACCACCACCCCAATCCCAGCAGCTTGGTGACTACTTGCCGTCCCAATTCACAGTGGCATGGCAACAAGTTTATTCCAGCCCATAAAATTCCAGCCCATAAAACTGAACTCTGCAAAGGGATTAATTTCTGTTTTCTGGTTTGGTTGTTTTTGAGACAGAGTCTTGCTCTTGTCCCTCAGGCTGGAGTGCAATGGCACGATCTCGGCTCACTGCAACCTCTGCCTCCCGGGTTCAAGCGATTCTCCTGCCTCAGCCTCCCGAGTAGCTGGGATTACAGGCAGCCGCCACCACGCCTGGCTAATTTTTGTATTTTTAGTAGAGATGGGGTTTCACCATGTTGGCCAGGCTGGATGGAGAAACCCCGTCTCTACTACTCTCACTTGTGGTTCAAAAGTTGGTATTTAGTTTTACCCAAACAAAAATCTTGGTTCCCCAAATTCTGGACATAGCCAACAAGAAACACTAGTAAATATATAAAAGACTGGTGCGGTGGCTCATGCCTGTAATCCCAGCACTTTGGGAGCCCGAAGAAGGCGGATCACTAGGTCAGGAGTTCAAGACCAGCCTGGCCAACATAGTGAAACCCTGTCTCTACTAAAAGTACAAATTAGCTCCCCATCTCTACCAAAAATACAAGAAATTAGCTGGCCACGGTGGCAGGCGCCTGCAATCCCAGCTACTCGGGAGTCTGCGGCAGGAGAATCGCTTGAACTCAGGAGGCAGAGGTTGCAGTGAGCCAAGATTGTGCCACTGCACTCCAGCCCAGGTAACAGTGTGAGACTCCATCTCAAAAAAAACAAAACAAAACAAAACAAAAAAAACTGGAAGTATTAAATAATGGATAAAAAAAACATGAGTAGATAAAATTACATTGGGTTTGGAGATTGGAGGCTAGAGAAAACAGGATGAAGAACCATGTTCTGACACTGCAACCATCGGGATCTCAGTAAGTGGTTTCTAATTCCAAAGCATGGTAGAGACATATATTGACAACAAAATGCTCGAAAACAGAATTCTCTGAAAGAAGGGAGCAATCTCATTTCAAACATTTGGCATCCTCTTAAGTTGCAGGCACTCTGAATCATATGCACACCCCATCCCCAAAGAATTTACTGTCTATCTAGTAGGGGAGATCTGCATATAAATATATATTCATACAAAAATTAAACACAACTAGCATTTATTTGCTTACTGTGTACTAGACATTGTTCTAAGATTGTTGCATACTACATATATTAATTTAACCCATAGGAATGTTCTACTAATATCCCAACTGTGCAGATGTGGCACAGAGAGGTTTAAGTAATGTATCCTCGGATACACAATTAGTAACTGGACATATTGGATTAGAAACCCAGGCAGTAGGCCAGATGCGATGGCTCATGCCAGCAATCCTAGCACTTTGGGAGGCCGAGGAGGGCAGATCACCTGAGGTCAGGAGTTCGAGACAAGGCTGACCGACATGGAGAAACCCCGTCTCTGCTAAAAATACAAAATTAGCCAGGCATGGTGGCGCACGCCTATAGTCCCACTCAGGAGGCTGAGAGGCAACAAGAGCGAAACTCTGTCAAGAAAGAGAGAGAGAAAGAGAGAAAGACAGAGAGAGAGACAGAGAGAGAGAGAGAGAGAGAGAAGGAAAGAAAGAGGGAAAGAAGGAAGGAAGGAAGGAAGGAGGGAGGGAGGGAGGGAGGGAGGGAGGGAGGAAGGAAGGAAGGAAAGAAAGAAAGAAAAGAAAGAAAGAAAGAAAGAAAGAAAGAAAGAAAGAAAGAAAGAAAGAAAGAAAGAAAGACCGACCAACCCAGGCAGTAGTCAGATTATAAGGGACCTTATGCCCTTGCTAAAAGGTCAGAAATATACCGTATCTGGGCCGGATGCAGTGGCTCACGCCTGTAATCCCAGCACTTTGGGAGGCCGAGGCAGGCAGATCACGAGTTCAGGAGAACAAGAACATCCTGGCTAACATGGTGAAACCCCGTCTCTACTGAAAAAATACAAAAAAATTAGCCAGGTATGGTGGCAGGCGCCTGTAGTCACAGCTACTGGGGAGGCTGAGGCAGGAGAATGGCGTGGACCTGGGAGGCGGAGCTTGCAGTGAGCTGAGATCGCGCCACTGCACTCCAGCCTGGGCGACAGAGCGAGACTCTGTCTCAAAAAAAAAAAGAAAAAAGAAATAAACCGTATCTGTTGCTGGTTCCCAGCTGGAAATATATATACCTACCAGGCTCCTCTGGGTGGAGCAGAGAGCATCTCCACTGTTGAGGATGACTGCCACTGTAAGCCTTTTTTTTTTTTCTCCCTGAGATAGGGTCTTGCTCTGTCACCCAGATTGGAGTGCAGGCACATGATCACAAGCTCACTGCAGCTTTGAATTCCTGGGCTCAAGCAATCCTCCCACCCTCAGCCTCTAGGGCTAGGGCTACGGTCGTGGGCCACCAGGCCCAGCTTAGTTACTTACTTATTTACTTGTTTAGAGACAGGGTCTCACCCAAGCTGGAGTGCAGTGGCATGATCACGGCTCACAGCAACCTCTACTTCCCAGGCTAAAGAAATCCTCCCACCTCAGCTGGGACCACAGGCATGTATCACCACACCCAGCCAATTTTTTGTATTTTTTGTAGAGACAGGGTGCCCAGGTTGCCCAGGCTGGTCTCAAACTCCTGAGCCCAAGAGATCTGCCTGCCTCAGCTTTCCAAAGTACTGGGGTGACGGGCATGAGCCACTGTGCCTGACAATCTTTTAAACAGTTTTTGTACAGACAGGGTTTCACCATGTTGCCCAGGCTGGTCTAGAATTCCTGCACTCAAGAGATTCATCCTCCTTGGCCTCCTAAAGTGCTAGGATTACAGGAGTGAGCCATCACAGTCCAGCTGCCTTTTTTACTTTTGGGAGGGCATCCTATCTATCCTCTAGATGTTGAGATTAAAACAAAACAAAAACAAACCAAAAAAACCATCCTGCTGTTATATAGATGACAGTTAATGGGCTCATGGGCGGACAACTCCAAAAACTACTCACAGGGAAGATAATGTAGCTGTGAGTTCAGTCACACTATTTGAGAAGGTGTTCATCTCTCACTCTTAAATGTAAAGCTCAGTGCTAAACAGGTAGGCTCAAAGCCCCGTTACATCCCTTGGCCTTCCCCCTAGTACCACCACCAAATTTCTAATTTCTATACATGCTATGTGCTTCAACTGTAAAGTTTTCTTCTACAAACTCAGATACCTCTTGGCAGGTTAACACCGTTCAGCATACCACTCTGAACAACCACAGCCTCTGCACACTCACTACTTCTTTTTTTTTTTTTTTTTTTTTTTTGGAGATGGAGTCTCACTCTGTCGCCCAGGCTGGAGTGCAGTGGCACCATCTCGGCTCACTGCAACCACCACCTCCAGGGTTCAAGCAGTTCTCCTGCCTCAGTCTCTCTAATAGCTGGGATTACAGCCATACACCACTGTGTGTGGCTAATTTTTGTATTTTTAGTAGAAATAGGGTTTTGCCATGTTGGCCAGGCTGGTTTCAACCTCAAGTGATCCACCCGCCTCCGCCTCTCAAATGGCTGGGATTACAGGAGTGAGCCACCACACCCGGCCCACTGCTTTCAAAATAACTATATTTACAAGGGTATTTCCCCCATTTGCATTTCCCACACATAGGTTTCGAGAAGAGAACAAGAATGCCGTTTACCACATTTTACCTGTCCTTTTTTTCCCTTTCGAACAAACTGGTCTAGGGGCCAAGCACAGAGGCTCAAGCCTGTAATCCCAGCACTTTGGGAGGCCAAGGCGGGCACATCACTGAAGGTCAGGAGTTTGAGACCAGCCTGGCCAATATGGTGAAACCCGGTCTCTACTAAAAATACAAAAATCAACCAGGCGTGGTGGTGCATGCCTGTAATCCCAGCTCCTCGGGAGGCTAAGGCAGAAGAATCACTTGGACCCGGGAGGCAGAGGGTGCAGTGAGCCGAGGTCGCGCCACTGCACTCCAGCCAGGGAAACAGAGTGAGACACCATCTCAAAAACAAACAAACAAACAAACAAACCTATCTATATCAGTGCAAAGTTCTGCTATGTTGAATCACTGGGTAGCAGAAAACATTTCACAAATGAAGTAAATAAGGCTTAAAAAGTGAAAACAAACTACCTAGGGTAACCCAACCAAGGAGTAAAAAACTGTGACTTGAACCCTGATTCTCTGCCAGCAAGCCCAATGAGAAAGGCTTACAACTAGTGGTAGGAAGGATGATTTTCAGTGGTTCACAACACAAATATGAAAAACAGAAAGGGTATGCAAGTGACTCAAGTTTGGAAAACTGCACCACGCCCCTCTGCTATTCTCACTGAAAGATGAAATTAATAGTAAGCAGGGCATTAAGCACTGATCTCTTCCTAATTCAGATACTTCATTTTTCTTGTCTTCTTTGATTAGCTCCTCCAATAGAATGCTGAATAGAGCCGTAACTGATAATAGCTTTATCTTTTTTTTTTTTTTTGAGACTAAGTCTCTCTCTGTCACCCAGGCTGGAGTGCAGTGGCTTGATCTCGGCTCACTCCAACCTTTGCCTTCCGGGTTCCAGCGATTCTCATGCCTCAGCCTCCCGAGTAGCTGGGCCCACCACCACGCCCGCCTAATTTTTCCATTTTTAGTAGAGATAGGGTTTCACCCTGTTGGCCAGGCTGGTCTCAAACTCCTGGCCTCAAGTGATCTCCCCATCTCAGCCTCCCAAAATGCTACAGCTGTGAGCCACCTCGCCCGGCCCGATAGTAGCTTTATCTTATTCTAAGTTTAACACTGTTCTAAAGTTTCACCATTGAGTATCATGTTGTACAGATTATTCATGATGCACTTTTTTTTAGTTTATGGAAATTCCTTCTTATTCCTCAGTAAAAAAAAATTTTTTTTTTTGAGACGGAGTCTTGCTGTGTCCCCCAGGCTGCAGTGCAGTGGCGCAATCTCGGCTCACTGCAGGCTCTGCCTCCAAGGCTCACGCCATTCTCCTGCCTCAACCTCCCGAATAGCTGGCATTACAGGCGCCCGCCACCAAGCTCGGCTCATTTTTTGTATTTTTAGTAGAAACGGGGTTTCACCGTGTTACCCAGCATGGTCTCGATCTCCTGACCTCGTGATCCGCCAGCCTCGGCCTCCCAAAGTGCTGGGATTGCAGGCGTGAGCCACTGCGCCCAGCCCTCAGTAAAAATTTTTAAACTCATCTCTGGTCCACTCGTTTCCTTTCTCAATGCTGCTTTCCACCCACCACCCTTCCTTTCTTTTTTTTTTTTTTTTTGAGATGGAGTATTGCTCTGTTGCCCAGGCTACAGTGCAGTGGCACAATCTCGGCTCACCACACCCTCTGCCTCCCGGGTTCAAGCAATTCTCCTGCCTCAGCCTCCCGAGTAGCTGGGACTACAGGTGCCCGCCACCACGCCCAGCTAATTTCTGTATTTTTGGTAGAGATGGGGTTTCACCATGTTGGCCAGGATGGTCTCGATCTCCTGACCTCGTGATCTGCCCGCCTCAGCCTCCCAAAGTGCTGGGATTACAGGCGTGAGCCACCGCGCCCAGCCTCCTTCCTTTCTTATATTTCAGGTTCCTTCCTACATTCTATGCACCTCAAAGTACTGTATCTGCCACTCAAAGTAACCGAAACTCTGATATTTTGGGGGTTCTATACCTGTCTGCTGTTTCAGTTCCCTGGACCAAAAAAAAAAAAAATCGAAAATTGACAATTGAAAGAAAATCCTAAGGCAAACTTTGTTTCAATCATTACTGAAGACTGCAGAAGTAACTGCAGATTATTTCTTCTCTCCATCTCTTTTGTTTGAGACAGGGTCTTGTTCTGTCTCCAAGGCTGGAGTGCAGTGGTGCGACGTGGGCTCACTGCAGCCTCGACCTCCCGGGCTCAAGCGACTCTCCCACCGCAGCCTTCCAGAGTAGTACAGGCAAGCAACATCGCTCCCAGCTAATTTTTGTATTTTTTTGTAGAGACGGGGTTTCGCCATCTTGTTCAGGCTGGACTCGAACTTTTGAACTCAAGTAATCCTCCCACCTCGGCCTCCGAAAGTGCTGCGATTGCAGGCGTGAGCCACCGCGCCCTGCCCTTCTCCATCTCTTAAACACACCCTGAAATGTCCTTTCTTTAAAGTAAAAACTCGGGGGGAAAAAAGAACCCAATAGTTCTAGATGACCATTTACTTTCCAGTATGTTGCCTAGCTCTGAATGAGCCTGGCTTTTTAAGTCGCTGGAAGAATCTCAAAGTGTTTAAGTTTTGAAGAAAGGAGCTGGATCCAGATGTTTATAACTTCGACTCTCTTTGGCTAAAATGAAAAGTATTAAAGAGAAAAGGAAAGGAAGAGGGGTAGTATGTGTAAGCAAATAAGTTCCAGGACATGAAAGCTGAAGACACGAGAAGGGAAAACCAACCCTTTAAAGCCCAAGCAAGAATTCTCTCCCTCAATTTCTTTCAAAACAAAAGGGCACACACAATCCTTCCCGAAGCAGCAACGCCGGGGGGAGAAGCCAAAATTGTTACATCATACAGAACACTCCGCGCTTGAGAAACGAGAAAGCCAATAAATGCCCAAGACAGAAAAACACAAGTTAGGAATCTCGGTCTTTTCCGAAGGTCCAAGAGCACCTGCTCGTTAGAAAATTTGTTTAAGATTGCATCGAAAATTAAAGTTTCCGTTTCAGATCAGTGGGGAGCAAATGTTTTTTCAAAAAAGCGTTCAAAGAAGTTCGTTTGAAAGCTCATCGGGCGGCCGACTGCAGGTCGGGCTCCGGGCGACGGCGGAGCCGAGCGCTGGGAAGCGGGTGGGGCCGGGCCCCCGCGCCCGGGCGGGGGTGGTGACAGGACCCGCGCGCGCCCGGCGCTGGGGCCCCGGGGCAGGCAAGTCCCGCCCGCGGGCTCTTCCCGACCCACCCGGGCGCGGGACGCTGGTCCGGCGTCCGCCAGAGCCCGCGCGGTTGGAGACGGTGGCCGCCGCCCGGGTCCCCACCCCGGACCCCTCGACGGGCCCTCGGAGGCGGGAAGGCGCCGGCGGCTCCCAGACAATGGGCCTGGGACGCGGGAGCCCGCAGCGGGACGGGTGCTGGCGCCGAGCGGGGGCGCCTCGGGACGCCTCTTCCCGCAGCCAGGAGGGCGCCGGGGGCTCGGCCAGGCGGGACCGCGAGGCGAGCGCTCACCTTGACGAAGAGCTCGATGAGGGGCTCTTTGTCCTCCTCCTTCAGCCCATTCAGCGGCATCGACAACGCCATGGTCGGCTCGGCTAGGCTCCGCCAACAGCGACGGCTGCTGCTGCTGCTTGCTCCGGGACTGCTCCGGCTGCCGGTTCCCGCCGCGCTGCTCGCTGGACTGTCCGGCGTCGAGCTGGCCACAGCTTCGGCTCCTCAGCACCGCCCCACGCCCCGCGCGCGACTCTGAGGCAGCCGCAGCCCGAGCCGCTTCAAACGGCGGGGCGGGGCGGGGCGCCGGGGGCGGGGCCTCGGGCTGTAGGCGGGGCCAAGGCTCGGCGCCTTGGGACTCAGGGGAAAATAACGCGGCAGGAGCACGGGGGCGTGGCCTCGGGCGGGGAAGGCGGTGGGACCGCTCCGGAGCCGACGAAAGGACCACTGAGACGCCTCGAAGCTGGTAGGAGGCGTGGCCTGTGCGGAGGGCGGGGCTTTGGTGGGCGGTACAAAGCGCAGGCTCGGGCGGGCTGGACCCGGGTACGCTTCTCCAGGGGGCCGGTGGGCGGGGGGACGCGGCGGGGTTGGGGGGGGGGGTGTGTGTGTGTGTGTGTGTGTGTGTGTGTGTGTGTGTGTGTGTGTGTGTGTGTGTGTGTGTGTGTGTGTGTGTGTGTGTGTGTGTGTGTGTGTGTGTGTGTGTGTGTGTGTGTGTGTGTGTGTGTGTGTGTGTGTGTGTGTGTGTGTGTGTGTGTGTGTGTGTGTGTGTGTGTGTGTGTGTGGAGGAATTCCCCAGGGGCCCGAGCCTGACACTGCCTCCCGCCGCAGCGCCTGCGCGTCCTCTGCAGCTGCTACTGGTGCTGTGCCAGGTGACCTCATCCCTCCGAGGCGCCTCCCACCCACTCCCCCGCTGCAGCACCCCAGGACTCATCGCCCTTTCCCGCAGCGGCCACCTCCCCAACTCCCTCTATTACGCCGAGTTGCCTTTTCCAAGACAACTTACCGGAAAGTTTTCATCGCCTGGGGAACACCTTTTTTTTCTGCCTCTGACTTCGTTTTTGCCTTTGACGCTCCTGATCGTTTCGATCTTGGCAGCCGGCGTATTCACAAATATTTATGAAACCTTACTGTGTTTCTGGCTCTGAGCTACCCCTTGGAGAGTAACAATTCCCAGAGCTCACGATCTTGAACTGCAATTTCTGTGCCTGCAGGCCACTAAGGACTCCCAAGTCGTTGTCCATCTTGTTCCCCACTGCCCACACCCATTTCTTCCCCCTGCTCACCTGGCAAATTTGAGTGTGCATCAGAATCACCTGGGTGCTACACGCAGCCCCGCTTTATGTGTTTCCCAGATCCTCTGGGAAAAAGAGAAATCCACATCTTAGCAAGCACCAGCACAATTCTGAAGTAGGTGGTCCACAAACCAGTTAAACTGCGCTGGGATTTAAGCCCCCGAGGGCAAGAGCTGTGCTTGCCTAGAGATTGTAGGCACCTAGTCCCGGTTTGCTGCCTTTGAGTGCCTGGGGCAAATTTCACCTCCTCTGGAAGCAATTACTTGTGCCCTTTTCTGATTTTCCGTAATACTTGACTCACAGCTACTCCTCCCAACTTCCCAGGTTGGGCTAAATAGTGAGTTCCAGAAGGCCCAGACATGGGAGGTTTGTTTCCATATCCTCGGTGCCTAGCACATATCAGAATGTTTGAACAAATTGTATGTAGGCATGAAAACACAGTGAAACTTGCAACAACTTCTTCTGCCACCCCAAAGCAAGTTGTTCAGATTTTCTCATAGAGGTTCCATGAAAGAGCCAGTGTATCCCAGTGGTCAAGAACACATGCTCTGGAGTCTGACTATTTAAGTTCAAATCCGACAAGGCAATGTCCTTAAAACCCCTAAGCCTCAGTTTCATTATCTAGAAGTGGGCGGGGCTAATTACTGATTCTTGCCTTACCATATGTTCTGCTTGGTCAGTATGGCTGTTACCTGCATTGAGACTTATTCTGTCCCTACCACCCCTGCAGGCTAGAATGTGGCATCATATTCTACTCTCTCTATGCCCGGCTAGTTCATTGAAAATAAATTAAAAATAAATTCCAGAGGCTCCCCTTAGATGGGGGCTTGAACCGTGAAAATCCTGAAGTGACTGACTGGACTCTGGACTGAACCCAGTGTTAATTTTTCATAGAATCATGAACTGAAGCAAAGTTTCCATCCAGAATCCACCCTCTCTGCCCTACCAAAAAGTAACCAAATGGTGAATCAGCTCAAAGCAGATCTAAGCCAAAAAACAATTCAGCAGAAACTCAATTGCCTGAGAATTGATCAAACTGAGGCCAGGCACAGTGGCTCATGCCTGTAATCCCAACACTTTGGGAGACGGAGGCGAGTGGATCACCTGAGGTCAGGAGTTCGAGACCAGCCTGGCCAGCATGGCGAAACCCCGTCTTTACTAAAAATACAAAAATTAGCCGGACATGGTGGCACGTGCCAGTAATCCTAGCTACTCAGGAGGCTGAGGCAGGAGAATCGCTTGAACTGGGGAGGAGAAGGTTGATGTGAGCTGAGACCATGCCACTGTACTCCAGCCTGGGCGACAGAGTGAGATCAGTCTCAAAAAAAAAAAAAAAAAAAAAATTGAGTTAGAGGTAGCAAATATTCCCGGTGGTGAGTTGCCTGTCACAGGCTCCAACTGGCCTCACAGCACCAGGGTATGGAAGGAGGAGCAGACCAGAGTCCTTTAGGCTTCATTGACTAAACACAGATCTTAGCTGGGAGGAAGCCAGTGACATTCTCCTCCACAGAACCCTGAAGTGATGATGATCTCCTGGGCTCCTCCTACCCAACAGAAAGCCCCCCAGGAAGAGGCTCAGACCCAGAGCCTGTGCTTAGAAACCTAGTCACAGTCACACCTACAGTTTCCCAAGTTCCGCCCTCATGTGGCTCCCATGGATGGGCAGAGTCAGTCCTGGGAGTGGGTGAAAGGGAAAGAGGATGTTTATGCAGGGGAGGCACCCTAAGCACATTGCAGTCAAGTCTCCTCTTCCAATTTTGAAATGCATGCCTGTTTTACATTCTTTACTCAGGCTTGTTTTTATGGCACACAGAAATCTTGAAGATGGGTGGAGACATGTTGTCTCCTCCCACACACCCCTCTGACCTCATATCCTACCATTCTCCCCTTTGCTCTCCACCCCAGCTGCACTGGCCTCCTTTCTAGTCCTTGAATATGCCAAGCACACCGTGGCCTCAGGGACTTTGCACTTGCTCTTCCCCCTCTGGAATAGTCTTCGCCCAGAATTTCTGCAACTTCACTTCCACTCCCTTACTTCCTTTGGCTCTTTGCTCAAATATCATCTATGTCATTGTCTCAGAGAGCTCTCCCCAAATACTATTCTATGCAACGTTGCAAGTTGCTATCTTTCACTCCACCTTCCACTTTATCTCTCTTCATAACACTTATAACCCTCTGATATATATCTACCTATTTATCTGCTTATTGTCTCTCTTTCCCCGCTAGAACATAAATGCCATGAGGGCAGGGATTTTTGGTTTTCTTTATGGCTATATTCCTGGCTCAGAAGACAGATCATGGTACACAATAAAAACTTATGGAGTGGGCTGGGTGCAGTGACTCACACCTATAATCTCAGCACTTTGGGAGGCCAAGGTTGGTGGATCACCTGAGGTCAGGAGTTTGAGACCAGCCTGACCAACATGGAGAAACCCCATCTCCACTAAAAATACAAAATTAGCCAGGCGTGGTGGTGCATGCCTGTAATCCTAGCTCTTTGGGAGGCTGAGACAGGAGAATCTCTTGAACCTGGGAGGCGGAGGTTGCAGTAAGCCGAGATCGCGCCATTGCACTCCAGCCTGGGCAACAAGAGCGAAACTCTGTCTCAAAAACAAAAACAAAAACAAACTTATGGAGTGAGTGACTGCACGATGTTTATCCTATGGTTTCATGTACCCTTGACATACCATTTGGACTGTCATGCTCTTCCAGTCTGGGAAGCCAGGTGGTTTGTGTTTATGACTGCCACTTCACAGGGGGTCAGTAAGCCTCCTCCGATGACACACTTTCCTCCTCCCACTTCTAACTCTGTGGTGCTGCTCACTGACTGTCTCAGCCCAGTGTTCTGCAATTTCAGCAGGAGAACGAGCTGCTAGGCACATGGACTCTGGGGCCACACTGCCTGGGGTTCCAATCCTGCCTCTGTTATTTACTAACTCAGGATACTTACTTAACCTCTCTGTGCTTCATTTTGTCATCAGTAAAAATGGATCTAAATTAGTATCATTTTCGCATCTGCAAACATGGATCTAAAATTAGTACCTATTCATATTTAATAGGATCATTGATAAATTAGTCTATGTTAAGAGCTTGGATGGTAAGTGCTCTGTAGATACTAGCTGTTGGTATTATTCCCATCTGTCCATATTCTTGACCAGTCACTGAGCTCCCCCACTACACGCCAGACACCTAGCTGGGCGCGTTCATATCCAATCATATTTATTCATCATGATCTTGCAAAGCTTAATTTTTTTTTTTTTTTTTTTGAGACGGAGCCTCACTCTGTCACCCAGGTTGGAGTGCAGTGGCACAATCTCATCTCACTGCAACCTCCACCTCCCAGGTTCAAGAGATTCTCATGTCTCAGCCTCCCAAGTAGCTGGGATTACAGGCATGTGCCATCATGCCCGGCTAATTTCTGTATTTTTAGTAGAGATGAGGTTTTGCCATGTTGGCCAGAGTGGTCTCAAATTCCTGACCGTAAGTGATCCACCCACCTCGGCCTCCCAAAGTGCTGGGATTACAGGCATGAGCCACTATGCCCAACATTGCAAGGCATAATTTTCATTGTCCTCATTTTACAAATAAGGAAACTGAGGGCCAGGCACGGTGGCTCATGCCTGCAATCTCAGCACTTAGGGAGGCCGAGGCAGGTGGATCACTTGAGGCCAGGAGCTCGAGACCAACCTGGCCAACATGGTGAAACCCCATCTCTACTAAAAATACAAAACTTAGCTGGACATGGTGGTGCACACATGTAATCCCAGCTACTCCAGAGGCAGAGACACGAGAATCACTTGAACCTGGGAGGTGGAGGCTGCTATGAGCCGAGATCGCACCACTGCACTCCAGCCTGGGTGACAGAGCGAGACTGTCTCAACAACAACAACAAGAACAATTAAAACCACCAGGAAACCGAGGATCACAGGACAACTAACCACGAGTCATTCAACTGGGAAGATGGTGGAGCTAGGATTCAAACCACAGCTCTCCAGGAGCCTATGTTTCTCTTCACTACACTGTATACTAAGTGAGCACGGGAAAAGGTAGGCTCCTACCCATTCTTCAAGGCTCAACTCAAATATCCATCTGCCTTAAGAAGCTTCCTTCCACCATGCAGAGGGAGTTAGCCTTCCTTCCTCTTACCAATCTGCAGCATTGGTCTGGATTCTACATCACCTATCAGGGAAGTAAGGGTGGTGTTGCGGTTCTCAATATGGGCTTCCCCTAGCAAACTGCCAGACTCCCAGATTGGGCAAGTTATGATACCTAACCCAAATAAGTTTCCTCTGAAGCACTGGCATTGGTGATATGGTGGTGAGCATAGCTGCCTTCCAAGTAAGTTTCCTCATTGCTTCAGAAGGAAATGCAGTAGTCTGCTCTTATCTGCAGGGGACTATATTTTAAGACCCCCCCCCCCCCGTGGATGCCTGAAACCATGGATAGTAATAACCCTATATATACGGTACTGTGTTTTTTCATATGTGCATACCTATGAGAAAGTTTAACTTATAAATTAGGCACAGCAAGAGAGGAATGACAATACTACTAATAAAATAGAACAACTGAGTAAAATAAGGATTACTTAAACACAAGCACTGAGATACCTCCATAGCTGATCTGATAACCGAGAGAGCTATGAAGTGACTAATGAGCCCAAAGTGTAGACAGTGTAGGGATGCTGAACAAAGAGGGAAGATTCCATGCCAGGGTGGGATGGAGTAAGATGGCATAAGATTTCATCATGCTCTGCAGGGCACGGTGGCTCACACCTGTAATCCCAGCACTCTGGGAGGCTGAGGCAGGTGGATCACTTGAGGTTAGGAGTTTGAGACCAGCCTGGCCAACGTGGTGAAACCCCATTTCTACTAAAAATACAAAAAGTAGCTGGGCGTGGTGGCAGGCGCCTGTAATCCCAGCTACTCGGGAGGCCGAGACAGAAGAATCGCTTGAACTCAGGAGGCAGAAGTTGCAGTGAGCCGAGATTGTGCCGTTGTACTCCAGCCTGGACAACAACAGCGAAACTCTGTCTCAAAAAAAGAAAAAAAAGATTTCATCATGCTCCCCAGAATGGCATGCAACTTATTTTTTATTTATTTTTTTAATAGGAGAAAAGGCATACAAATTTACTTAACATGCATACACAGGAACCTTCAGAATGAAGACCCAACTTCCCCATGAATTATAGAAGCTTATGTATCATCTTGAGGTCATAGAAAGAATGGGAGCTTGCATCCTGGTAAAACAGGCTATAGGAAGGGGAAGAAGTATTCTGTTGAGGGGCAAAGAATGATTTGATGGGGGAACAGGGATTAACTTGTAAGTAGTTTTCTTTGGAATTTAAATGATCCTTGGAGACAGTCATTATCCTCATAAAGAGACCTGTTCAGGTGTGGTCACATCTTAGTCTTCTTTTCTTTTTTTTTTTTTTTTTTTTGAGACGGAGTCTCGCTCTGTCGCCCAGGCTGGAGTGCAGTGGCCGGGTCTCAGCTCACTGCAAGCTCCGCCTCCCGGGTTCACGCCATTCTCCTGCCTCAGCCTCCGGAGTAGCTGGGACTACAGGCGCCCGCCACCTCGCCCGGCTAGTTTTTTGTATTTTTAGTAGAGACGGGGTTTCACCATGTTAGCCAGGATGGTCTCGATCTCCTGACCTTGTGATCCGCCCGTCTCGGCCTCCCAAAGTGCTGGGATTACAGGCTTGAGCCACCGCGCCCGGCCCTTAGTCTTCTTTTCTATATCACAAGATATAAGTTTAGCTTTCAGGGCCACAGTTCAGGAAACCTCTAAAGGAACTGCATAAACAAGGCACAAGGCCAGTCTTTTTAAGGGGCATTTATCAGTTCTATAAAGTCTATTTCAATTCCTCAAAGCAGTTTGCTCATATTTTAAAATATCCCATACTGGTCAAAAACCTTGATAAAATAACCGGTGTTTCCAATTGTGTCCCCTTTGCAGGCAAATGAGTTTCCTGGGTTCTCTTCACTGTGGCTTCCAGAACAGAACAGTAGCTTTGATCACCCTGATCACTGCACCATACTGTGGAGGCCATAGGCTCATGGTCTCCTAAAAGTTCACTGAAAAATTACTGACATGAGGCAGATTGGTTAATAGGAGAAAAGGCATACAAATTTATTTAATATATATACACAGAAGCCTTCAGAATGAAGACTCTGACATGCAACTTAAATCTAATAAATGGGACTGGGCACGGTGGCTCACACCTATATAATCCCAGAACTTTGGGAGGCCAAGATGGGTGAATTACTTGAGGTCAGGAATTCAAGACCAGCCTGGCCAACATGGTGAAACCCCGTCATTACTAAAAAAAAAAAAAAAATTAAAAAAATAAAAATAAAAAATTAGTCAGGTGTGGTGAAGCACACCTATAATCCCAGCTACCCAGCTAATAAATGGTTTATTTCTAGAATTTTCCATTTAATATCTTTGAATTGTGGGTAACTGAAACTGCAGAAATCGAAACTGTGGATATAAAGGATACTACTATATAACAGAACCTAATTCAGAAACTCATTGTGAGGATTATATGAGATAATCCATTTAAAACATTTAATAATCAGCATTTAATAAGTGTTAGCTATTTGAGTATCCCTACTCCAAAAACCCCAAATCCAAAATACTTCACAATCTGAAACTTTTTGAGTGCCAACATGACACTACAAGTGGAAAATTCCACAAGAAAGTACTGAATACAAGCACTTAGGGAGGCCGAGGTGGGTGGATCACGAGGTCAGGAGATGGAGACCATCCTAGCTAACACAGTGAAACCCCATCTCTACTAAAAATACAAAGAATTAGCCAGGCGTGGTGGCGGGCACCTGTAGTCCCAGCTACTCGGGAGGCTGCGGTAGAAGAATGATGTGAACCTGGGCTTTCAGTGAGCCGAGATCACGCCACTGCACTCCAGCCTGGGCAACAGAGCAAGACTCCGTCTCGAAAAAAAAAGTACTGAATACAAACTTTGTTTCATGTACGAAATTATTTGAAATATATAAAATTGGCTGGGCACGGTGGCTCAAGCCTGTAATCCCAGCACTTTGGGAGGCCGAGGTGGGCAGATCACCTGAAGTCAGAAGTTTGAGACCAGCCTGATCAACATGGAGAAACCCCGTCTCTACTAAAAATAGAAAATTAGCCAGGCGTGGTGGCACATGCTTGTAATCCCAGCTACTCGGGAGACTGAGGCAGGAGAATTGCTTGAACCCGGGAGGCGGAGGTTGTGGTAAGCTGAGATCGTGCCATTGCACTCCAGCCTGGGCACCAAGAGCAAAACTCCATTCAAAAGAAAAAAAAGAAAGAAAGAAAAAGAAAAAAGAAAAAAAAAGGAATATATAAAATTACGTTCAGGCTATGTGAATAAGGTATATATGAAACATTAATAAATTTCAGCTTTAGACTTGGGTCCCATCCCCAAGATATCTCATTATGTATACTCAAATATTCCAAAATACAAAATAATCCAAAATTCGAAATCTGAAACACTTTCGGTCCCAAGCATTTATTTTTTTAATTTTTGCGGGGACACAGTGGGTATATGTATTTAGGGAGGTCCCAAGCATTTAAATAAAGGATACTTGCCTGGTTATGGTGACTCACACCTATAATCTCAGCACTTTGGGAGGCTATGGCAGGAGGATCACTTGAACCTTTGTTTGTAGAGATGAGGTCCCACTATCTTGCCCAGGCTTGGTCTTGAGTTTGAGACCAGCCTGGGCAACATAGTGGGACCTTATCTCTATTTAAAAAAAACCCAAAAATTAGCCAGGCATGGTGGTGCACACCTGTGGTTCCAGCTATTCAGGAGACTGAGGCAGGAGGATCACTTGAGCCCAGGAGGTCAAGGCTGCAGTGAGCCACGATCACACCACTGCACTCCAACCTGGGTGATTGTGCGAGACCCTGTCTCAAAACAAACAAATAAATAAAAATAGGGCCAGGCAGGGTGGCTAGCCCTAATAACCCCAGCACTTTGGGAGGCCAAGGCAGGATGATTGCTCAAGCCCAGGGGTTTGAGACCAGCCTGGGGAACACAGCAAGACCTCAGTATCTGTTAAATTTTTTAAAAAAAATTTTAAGAAAAAAAAAATTGCCAGGCATGGTAGCTCATGCCTGTAATCCCAGCACTTTGGGAGACCAAGGCAGGTGGATCACTTGAGGTCAGAAGTTCAAGACCAGCCTGGTCAACATGGTGAAACCCTGTCTCTACTAAATACAAAAAAATTAGCCGGGCGTGGTGGCAGGTGCCTGTAATCCCAGCTACTCAGGAGGCTGAGGCAAGAGAATCACTTGAACCTGGGAGGCAGAGGTTGCCGTGAGCCAAGATCGCACCGTTGTGCTTCAGCCTGGGCAACAAGAGCGAAACTTTGTTCCGAAAAAAAATGTGTAAGGGATACTCAACCTGTATTAAGAGTCATATCAGTGTCCTCTTCCTTGGTATACTGTGAAATTCTTGGAGGCAAGGAACCTTGCCATATACGTATTTACTTGAATAAAATATTTCACTTCCTATCTGTGTGATTTTTGAGCAAGTTATGCTCTTTACATTTCATTTCTGCATATAAAGTGATGCTAATTATACTTCATGGTGTTGTTATGGAGAGCAAATGAGTTAATAAATGTAAAGCACATAACAGTGCTTGGCATAGAGCAAGTGTTCAATAAATGTTATTATTTTACTATTATATGCATTTCTCTCTGAAAGAATCCACAACAAATTTTTAAGTGTTTACTTCCAGGGAGGAGAACTGGGGACGTGAGCCACTGCTGACTTATCTACTGTTTTGGTTCCCATTTTGTAACTTTTGTCCTAGGGGGGTATGTGTTATCTATCAACAAATTGGTTTAAACAAGGGAAAACAGGAGCCTAGCCCGGTGGCTCACGCCTGAAGTTCCAGCACTTTGGGAGGCTGAGGTGTGTGGATCCCCTGAGGTCAGGAGTTCAATACCAGCCTGACCAACACAGTGAAACCCCGTCTCTACTAAAAATACAAAAAATTAGCTAGGTGTGGTGGTGGGCACCTGTAATCCCAGCTACTAGGGAGGCTGAAGCAGGAAGGTCACTTGAACCCGGGAGGTAGAGGTTGCAGTAAGCTGAGATCACGCCATTGTACTCTGGCCTGGGCAACAAGAGCAAAACTCTGTCCAAAAAAAAAAAAAGAAAAAGGAAAACCAGGCGTGGTGGCTGACGCCTGTAATCCCAGCACGTTGGGGGGCCGAGGCAGGCGGATCACTTGAGGTCAAGAGTTTGAGACCAACCTGGCCAATATGGTGAAACCCCATCTCTACTAAAAATACAAAAATTAGGTGGGTGTGGTTGTGGGCACATGTAATCCCAGCTATTCGGGAGGCTGAGGCAGGAGAATCACTTGAACCGGGGAGGCGGAGGTTGCAGTGAGCCAAGATTATACTACTGCACTCCAGCAGTGAGTGAGACTGAGTGAGACTCCTTCTCAAAAATAAATAAATAAATAAATAAATAAATACAGTTGAAATAGACTTCTGAGTGCAATTAAGCCTGAATGCATGGACAGTTGCCTTTCCAGTTCTGTTGTAGGGAACTGGAACCTCAGGCAGGGCTTGTGTTCCCTGGCCCACCTGGTTTTCTTCCCTGTCCCATAGTTGGGTGGAAACAGAACTAAGACTAGAACCCAGGACTCCTCATTTGGCATTTGACCCCTTTCCGTTGCTTCCCCACGAGGGACTGAATCCAGCTGCTATTCCTGGCTCTTCTCACCACATGTGCACGCGCACACCCTCACCCACACATACACACACTCTCTCTCTCTCTCTCTCTCTCTCTCTCTCTGTATTAAAACCATTCGGGCTTGATGCAGATCTGTTCCCCTGGGAGCAGAAACCCGACCATCAGCCCCTTCTGCCCTGCTCGCCTTGAGACTGTCTCATCCTGGGGATATTACAGGTTTCATTTTGTCACTTGGAAGCTGCTCCAGCCAGGAAGGGAACCCGAGTTGACTTGAAGCCAGGCCCTTAATTGGATTGGATCCCCGTGGAGGCCATTAGCCTCTCGCTGCAGCTTGGCAGAGAGGAAATACTTCCTCCTCCACCCCCACCCCCACCCCCGTCC
This sequence comes from Macaca nemestrina, assembly GCF_043159975.1. Taxonomy (NCBI): domain Eukaryota; kingdom Metazoa; phylum Chordata; class Mammalia; order Primates; family Cercopithecidae; genus Macaca; species Macaca nemestrina. The sequence continues at coordinate 209,314,498 of NC_092125.1, forward strand.
ACCCTGGCCAAGATCTTCCAGAGCTCTACCACCCACATAAGATACCATCTAGAGTTTCCAATTACTATTACTCTCCCTCTCATTAGGACAGCTTTGTGCTGTCTGCAGACACTAACAAATATGCTAAGTATTGTGAGCAGTCTCATTTAATCTCTTTGTCCACTCAGGCTGCACTATTTTCAGTGAGAGCCTACTGTGTGTGCTGGGCACACTTCCAGGTCCAGGACAGACAGCATCTTGGCTCTCATGAAGATTACATTCTATTTGGGAAGGCAGACAATAAACAAATACCCGGGCAAGTATGTCTAATCAGGAGATTATAAGAGCTATAAAGAGGAGTAAAGCAGAGTGAGGGGCTGGGGAAAGACACGGGGACGGGGAGGAGGAACAGTCTCTCTGATAAGATGACATTTGAGTAAAGACCAGAAGGACGTGAGGATAATATCTGGACACACCGTTCCCTTTGCTGGCAAAGGGAACAACAAGGTCAAAGGCATTGAGGCAGGAATTTCCTTGGTATGTTGGGGGAACAGTAAAGATGCAGATGAGAGATCAAGGTCCAGAGAGTTTGGGTGACTTGTTTGCTCAGACCTCCTGCCACCAATACAGTGGCTTTTGTCCACCACTCTGCCTAGTGAACCCTGAAGAATAGCAGAGGGTTAAGAAAAAAAAAAACCTATGCAGCTGGAGGCCAGATGTGGTGGCTCAAGTCTGTAATCCCAGCATTTAGGGGGTTTGAGGCAGGAGGATTGCTTGAGCCCAGGACATCAAGACCAGTCCTGGCAACATAACGAGACTCCGTCTCTACAAATAATAATAAAATATTAGGGCTGGATGTAGTGGCTCATGCCTGCAATCCCAACACTTTGGGAGGCCAAGGCAGGTGGATCCCTTGAGCCCAGGAGTTTGAGATCAGCCTGAGTAACATGGTGAAACCGCATCTCTACAAAATATACAAAATTAGGTGTGGTGGTGCATGCCTGTAGTCCTAGTTACTCCGGAGGCTGAGGAGGGAGAATCACTTGAGTTCAGGAGGTTGAGACTGCAGTGAGCTGTGATCATGCCACTACACTCCAGCCTGGTGACAGAGTGAGACCCTGCCTCAAAAAAACAAAATAAAATAAAAATTAGCTGGGTGTGGTGGTGCACACCTGTAGTCCCAGATAATTGGGAGGCTGTGGTGAGAGGATCACTTGAGCCTAGAAAGCCAAGACTGTCGTGAGCTGTGGTTGTGCCACTGCACTCCAGCCTGAGTGACAGAGACCCTCTTTCAAAAAACAGGGTGGCACAGTGGCTCATACCTGGAATCCCAGCACTTTGGGAGGCCAAGGCAGGTGGATCACTTGAGGCCAGGATTTCAAGACCAGCCAGGCCAGCATGGCGAAACCCCATCTCTACTAAAAATACAAAAATCAGCTAGATGTGGTGGTGTGCACTTGTAGTCCCAGCTCCTTGGGAAACTGAGATGGGAGGATCGCTTGAGCATGGGAGGTTGAGGCTGCAGTGCGCTGTGATCATGCCACTGCATGCCAGACTGGGCAACACAGTGAGTGACCCTGTTCCCCTCTCCCCCAAAAAAAGGACCATCCAGTCATTAAAATATTCTGCAGCTGTTAAAAATTACAGTTTGCGGCCGGGCGCGGTGGCTCAAGCCTGTAATTCCAGCACTTTGGGAGGCCGAGATGGGCGGATCACGAGGTCAGGAGATCGAGACCATCCTGGCTAACACGGTGAAACCCCGTCTCTACTAAGAAATACAAAAAATAGCCGGGCGAGGTGGCAGCGCCTGTAGTCCCAGCTACTCGGGAGGCTGAGGCAGGAGAATGGCGTGAACCCGGGAGGCGGAGCTTGCAGTGAGCTGAGATCCGGCCACTGCACTCCAGCCTGGGCTACAGAGCGAGACTCCGTCTCAAAAAAAAAAAAAAAATAATTACAGTTTGCTTAAAGTAAAACACAGTTCATCTATATAATAGAATGATACGCAGTCATCAAAAATTATGTTTGCACCTACCGAGAGACACACACACACACACAATTATGTTGAAGGTTGCTGGAATGGAGCTGTTGACAGAATAGGCACTGATGGAGTTCACCACCAGGATGATGACATTCTGTGCCTGGTGGCCTCAGTTCATTGCAGCCTAGAGGGTCAGAAATCATCATCATCATCACCACCATCATTATTATATTATTATCCTACACTAAGTGTAGCCTATTTAGTATTACTCATTATTACCAGTATAGCCTACACTATTACCTTATTTATTCATTTATTTATTTATTTTGTGTATTTATTTATTTTCAGACAGAGTCTCATTCTGTTGCCCAGGCTAGAGTGCAGTGGCGTGATCTTGGCTCACTGCAACCTTCACCTCCTGGGTTCAAGTAATTCTCCCGCCTCAGCCTCCAGAGTAGCTGGGAATACAGGCACCCACCACCATGCCCAGATAATTTTTGTATTTTTGTATTTTTGTTTTGGTTTTTTTTTTTTTTTTTGAGACAGAGTCTCGCTCTATCACCCAGGTTGGAGTGCAGTGGCACAATCTCACTTCACTGCAACCTCCACCTTTTCCTGGGTTCAAGCCATTCTCCTGCCTCAGCCTCCCAAGTAGCTGGGACTACAGGCACATACCACCACACCTGCCTAATTTTTGTAATTTTAGTAGAGACGGGGTTTCACCATATTGGTCAGGCTGGTCTTGAACTCCTGACCTCAGGTGATCCACTCGCCTCGGCCTCCCAGAATGCTGGGATTACAGGCATGAGCCACAGCGCCCAGCCTAATTTTCGTATTTTTAGTAGAGACTGGGTTTCACCATGTTGGCCAGGCTGACCTTGAACTCCTGACCTCAGATGATCTGCCAGCGTCAGCCTCCCAAAGTGCTGGGATTACAGGCTTAAACCACTGCACCTGACCTAACCTACACTATTACTAAACGAGCACTTAATATGTGCCTGAGTGTACTTCATATGCAGTCTCACTTAATACCTATAACCTGGGTTGGGTATTACTCCCATTTTGCAGAGAAGAAAATTGAGGCTTAGCAGGATTAAATCACTTGCCCAAATCAAACAGCTTAGTAGGTAAGCAGCAGAGCTGGGATTTGAACCCGTCTGTTCTGACTCCAGATGCTGCACCTTGCTATGCTGCCTGCCCCCCTCCTATCACCCATCACCTCTCTGTGGGCAGTGCCCTGTGTCCAACAGTCTCCCTGCTGATGCCCACTCTGCCATTTGCCCTTTGACCTCAGAATACGAAGATGACCTTCATCACAGAGAAGTGGCTCACACCACTGAGCTGGGGCACAGTTCCTATTGCCGAAAGGTGCAGGTACAGCCAGCTGTGGCCCCCAGAGCGGGCAAGGGGTGGTCTACTTCCCAGCTGCTTCCCTGCCACAACAGAGCCAAACTTAACCGTTCTTTCCATTTGCAAAGTTTGGTTTGAATAAGGACATTTCTTCTCCATTGCTGGATGCTCATGGTTCATTTATTTGGTACTTGGAGGCCTGAACAGTCAGTCCTTTAGATCACAGCTAGGTAGCAGAGGGGGCGTTAAGCTATCTGAAATTCAAGCCAGCAAATGTATTAATTTCAAAACCGACAAGTGCCCTTCTCGCTTCAAAAGAATAACCGAGTTCCCCAGCTCTGAGCCGGGCTGAGTCTCTACAGCCAGAGGAGATGCAGCAAGCGCAGGGACCCGGAAAAGCAGCGGGTCGGATGTTTTCCCAGCTGCATCCTACACCCTGGAGGTCCACCTGGCTCACTTGCTGGCAGCCTGGGAGAGACTTGCAGGCTTTGGCTTGGTTGGTTTGTTTCCCACATGGAACAGTCACTAATCTCCTGGCGTAGAGCTAAGCTTCCTATGGCAGTGTCTGGATTTGAACCAGGACTGCAGGTCCTTGTGTGGAACACTGGGTCCTGTCTCATTGTGCCTTGCTGCGTCTGAGAGCGCACCAGGGACAGTCCATTACAGAAGACAACAGCCTTGCCTGTGCTGACGGCAGACATGGCCGGGGTCCTGAGGGTTGAGCTCAACACTTATTTTTTTCCCACCCCGTTTGCCTCTTAATTTTTAGGTGAGGCTTGAGAAGGAGTCTTTTCTTGTCTTTTCTTATTTCTTTTTTTGAGATGAAGTTTCGCTCTTGTCACACAGGCTGGAGTGCAGGGGCACTGTCTCAGCTCACTGCAACCTCCGTCCCCTGGGTTCAAGCAAATCTCCTGCTTCAGCCTCCTGAGTTCAAGTGACTCTCCTGCCTCAGCCGCCCAAGTAACTGGGATTATAGGCACCCGCCACCACGCCCGGCTAATTTTTGTATTTTTGTTAGAGACAGGGTTTCACCATGTTGGCTGGGCTGACCTCAAACTCCTGACCTCAGGTCATCCGCCCACTTTGGCCTCCCAAAGTGCTGGGATTACAGGTGTGAGCCACCATGCCCAGCCAAAGGAAAGAGTCTTTGTTTGAGACAGAGTCTTGTTCTGTTGCCAGGCTGGAGTGCAGTGGTGCGCTCTTGGCTCGCTGCAACCTCTGCCTCCTGGGTTCAAGTGATTCTCCCGCGTCAACCTCCTGAGTAACTGGGATTATGGGCATGTGCCACCACGCCTGGCTAATTTTTTTGTATATTTTTTTAGTAGAGACGGGGTTTCACCATGTTGGCCAGGCTGGTCTTGAACTCCTGACTTCAGGTAATCCACCCACCTCAGCCTCCTCAGCCTCCCAAAGTGCTGGGATTACAGGTGTGAACCACTGCACCTGGCCAAGGGAAGGAGTCTTGTCTTCCCCTGAGCCTGCCCTTATCTTTTAACTGATGGATCCACCCCACAGTATAGGTACCAGTGTCCCTGGATTCACTCAGTAAGGCTCCGGAGAGGGCTGAGTATGTCCAAGCCGTACGAACCCATCTCTTGTTAGCATCAGTGGCCTCTCATAGCACAGTGCTGATAGATGAGGCTAAGGGAGGCTCCATCCCAGTCCCCACAGCATGTGAGGATGGCAAGGACGAAGAATGTAAGGGGTGGGACCGAAGCACCAATTCCTGTTGATAAGAAATAAGCACTACAAGAATCAGCAGCAACAGTACATTTACACGACCTAAAAGTGTCCACACAGGTTGCTCATTGCTTGCATGAAGGAAAATTGTAACTTACGCAGTGGAAGAATGAGATGACCCCTTAGCCAGGTGATCAAAATGAACATCACCCTCCCCAGGCAGACAGACATCAGGTGCTTCACGAAGTCATGCCCTGCGAAGCACACTATATCACTTTTGCAATATTCCAGCTGAGAATGTTTAGTTGAATGTGTTCATGAGGAGATATCAGATTCACCTGAGTTGAAGAACATTCTGTAAGAAAGATAACTTGCCAGGCACGGTGGCTCACATCTGTAATCCCAACACTTTGGGAGGCTGAGGCAGGCAGATCACCTGACATCGGGAGTTTGAGACAATATGGAGAAACCCCGCCTCTACTAAAAATACAAAATTAGCCAGGCGTGGTGGCGCATGCCTGCAATCTCAGCTACTCGGGAGGCTGAGGCAGGAGAATCACTTGAACCCTGGAGGCGGAGATTGCGGTGAGCCGAGATCGCGCCATTGCACTCCAGCCTGGGCAACAAGAGTGAAACTCCATCTCAAAAAACAAAATAAATAAATAAAAATAAAAAGGGTTGGGTGCGGTGGCTCATGCCTATAATCCTAGCACGTTAGGAGACTGAGGCGGGCAGATTACCTGAGCTCAGGAGTTCAAGACCAGCCTTGGCAACACGGTGAAACCCTGTCTCTACTAAAACACAGAAAATTAGCCGGGCTAGCATTAGTGGCAGCCCGCACCTGTATTCCCAGCTACTCAGGAGGCTGAGGCAGGAGGCAGAGGTTGCAGTGAGCCGAGATCGGGCCACTGCACTCCACACTCCAGCCTGGGCAACAGAGTGAGACTCCATCTCTTAAAAAAAAAAAAAAAAAAATTATACATGTGTATATATCCACATCTATATCTATCATTTATCTCCATATATACATATAGATATGTATCCACATTTATTTTCTCTATATAGATGTAGATATGGATTCATATCTATTCTGTAGAAAGACAGAATAAATGTGGCAAAATGCAAAACAATTGATGAATCTGGGTAAAGCGTATTTAAGAGTTTTTTACATTACTTTTGCAAGTTTCCTGTTAGTTTGAAATTACTTTGAATTAAAATAAACAGGGGCCAGGCAAGAGGATCACCTGAGCCCAGGAGTTGGAGACCAGCCTGGCAACATGGTGAAAAGTACGAACATGGCTCTACTAAAAGTACGAAAAATTAGCCGGGCATGGTGGCTCATACCTGTAGTGTCAGCTACTCGGGAGGCTGAGGAGGGAGGATTGCTATAGTCCAGGAGGTTGAGCCTGCAGAGAACTGTGATTGTGCCACTGCATCCCAGTCTGGGCAACGGAGTTAGACCCTGTCTCAAAAATATAAGTAAATAAATTAATTAAATTAAATAAACATCAAAGAGGTTCCAAGAGAGGGAAAAGCTGGATCCCCAAGTGATATTTAGGGGAATTTCCCCACTCCTGTTGGAGTTAAATGAGGTGGCAGAACTCATCCTATTACTTCTCTTTTTAAGGACTTTGTGGTGAATTAGTTGGTTTCTCTTTTGCCAACAACCAGGAAGACACTCCAGCTCTCTTAGATCATTGTCCCAGAGGCCAAGCCACAGTGTCTGGTCCTCAGGGCTGGGCCTCCTGGGCCGGCCAGCTGGGAAACAAGACAGCACTGCTCACACACTGCATCTTTCCAAAGTGAAACTGGCAAGGGAGTCTGAGCTGCTGGGGCCCACATTGGAAAGTGGAGGAGAAAGTGCTGTTAATGCTCTTTCTAAAAAGCCACACGTATAGGCCGAGTGTGGTGGCTCACACCTGTATTCCCAGCACTTTCGGGGGCTAACACAGGCAGATCACCTGAGGTCAGGAGTTCAAGACCAGCCTGGCCAACATGGCGAAACCCCCGTCTCTACTAAAAATATAAAAATTAGCTGGGCATGATGGTTTGTGCCTTATAATCCCAGCTACCTGGGAGGCTGAGGCAGGAGAATCACTTGAATCTGGGGTGACAGAGGTTACAGTGGGCTGAGATTGTGCCACTGTACACCATCCTGGGCGACAAGAGCAAAACTCCATGTAAGAAAGAAGAAAGAAAGGAAGGAAGGGAGGGAGGAAGGAAGGGAGGGAGGGAGGAAGGTGGCCTCACTGAGTGCAGTGGCTCACACCTATAATTCCAGCACTTTGGGAGGCTGAAGTGGGAGGATTACTTGAGTCCAGGGGTTCAAGACCAGCTTGGGCAACATGGTCAGACCCTGTCTCTTCAAATAAATAAATAAAAAGTGTTTTAATTAGTTGGGCTTGGTGGCACACACCTGTTTCAAAAAAAAAAAAGCGTGGCCTCTCTTCTTGGTGCAGAAGTGCAGGGAGGAACCAGTGAGGAGCAGCTGCCTGCCCCACCTGGCCTGGGGTCCTGCAAGTTGAATGGGAGAGGAAAGCTTATTCATGTGGACACTTTGGCGGGAGGCAGCGCAAACCAGGACAGGCAGGGTCATCTTTGAAGTTTTGTTCCCTGAGCCTGGAGGTGCTCATTTCTGTGGAAACAGCCACTTGGCTGGCAGCATACTGGGGCAAGTCGGCCTTGGCTCCTTCCAGGTGGAGCCAAAGTCTCTCCAAAAGGGGTATCTCTTAAAGAGCCAGGACAGTGAATGGAAGGGGTGGGAGCCACAGATGGATTCCAAGGATAGCAAGAGGGGACTCGGGATTTCAGGAGACGGACTGTTTTGCTTTTTGTTTTTTGTTTTTTTTTTGAGACAGAGTTTCACTCTTGTTGCCTAGGCTGGAGTGCGATGGCACGATCTCGGCTCACTGCAACCTCCGCCTCCCGGGTTCAAGTGATTCTCCTGCCTCAGCCTCCCTAGTAGCTGGGACTACAGGCACGCACCACCACGCCCAGCTAATTTTTGTATTTTTAGTAGAGACGGAGTTTTACCATGTTGACCAGGATGGTCTCAATCTCTTGACCTCTTGATCCGCCAGTCTCGGCCTCCCAAAGTGCTGGGAACAGGCGTGAGCGACTGCACCCGGCCAATTTTTTGTATTTTCAGTAGAGACTAGGTTTCACAATGTTGGCCAGGCTAGTCTTGAACTCCTAACCTCAGGCAGTCCACCCCTCCCATAGTGCTGGAGTCCGTTGTTGTTGTCATTGTTTGAGACAGTCTTGCTCTGTCACCCAGGCTGGAGTGCAATGGCGCCATCTCAGCTCACTGTAACCTCCGCCTTCCAGGCTCAAGAGATTCTCGTGCCTTAGCCTCCCGAGTAGCTGGGACTATAGGCGTGCACCACCCTGCCTGGCTAATTTCTGTATTCTTTGTAAAGACAAGGTTTTGCCATGTTGCCCAGGCTGGTCTCGAACTTCTGAGCTCAAGTGATCCATCCACCTCGGCCTCCCAAAGTGCTGGAGTTACAGGTGTGAACCACCTTGCCCCAGCCTATTTTTCTTTTTCTTACCTTTTCAAGATTCAACTCAAGTCCTGCAAAGGAAGATCTCCTGGATCTTGATCTTTTACATACCAGTTTCCCTGTTTTTCTGGCCTAAGGAAGGGGTCAGGCTTATACAATGGCCATCTCCCCACCCTGCCTGCAGGAGACAAAACCCAGCTTCCCGCCTTTGTCTGCCGGATGCGGGTCCCCCTGCTGAGGCCACCACCAGCTGCTGTGATTCATGGCATTGGACTAATAGGACTTCTCTCTCTCCTCCCGGCTGCCCTCCTCCTGCAGGCATAGGGCTTGGGGAGGGCGGTAGAGGCATGTTGAAAGCATTGGCTTTGGGGTCAGACTGCCTGGATTCATAGCCCAGCTCTGCCCTTTCAGCTGTGTGACCGTGGGCAAATTATTTATATCTCACTTTTCCCAACTGTAAAATGGGGAATAGCAATACCCCTCCTCCTTTGATAGATCTGTCCTGAGGATTAAACCTTGGGCAAGTGTGCACTCAGTAATGTTAGCTATTGTGATTATACTGTCAGCCCAGAGGTGGAGGTGGGAGGAGCGAGTTCTGCTTCCAAAGGGGCCGTCTCCACACTCCTTCACTCCCAGCTACTCTTCCCCATGAAGCCCACAGATCTTTGCTTGTGCTGGGACCTCTGACCCTCTTCTCAGGCTTTTCCGGCTAGAGAAATACTTCTCATATTTCAGGATTCAGAGGCGAAGGCTCCAGGGATCTCCCACAAACACACCTCCACCCTCAGTCCAAATAAACCACTTCCTCTTCTGAATCCTGCACTGCTAGACATTGGATGCCACATTGTATTGAAATTATTTTTGTAACCCAGGGGTTCCCTCCGGGTCCCCAGTCAACAGGGGTCACCAGTTCTTTAAAGTTGCTCCCGTAGCCCCCACCTAAGCCGTCCCAACAGAACCTTCCTCTGCCTTTCCCCCCAGCCCCCAATGGCCACCCCGGTCTCAGCTCCGGGGTGAATCCAGAGGCATCTAAGCCAATCAGCTCCTTGCATTGTCTTGGTGCTATGGTTGGTATAGAGGTGACCACATGACCCAGCTCACCCAATCAGACTGAAGGTTCCCTTAAATATCTTAATGTCTGGCTTAGGAAGCCGGCCTTCTCCTTGCTGGGGAAGACCAGGGCACCTGATGCCTTAGGTGTTGTTGGCAACCATGTTGTTACCAGGAGGGCAGTTACCCTTGAGCTGAAGCCAACCTAAAGGGAGGCAGCGGTGGAGACAGAAAGTCCCGGGGTCCGTATGCCATCATTGAACCACCGAATCAGTCCATTCCAAGGCCAAGAATCCTCTGGGACTTTCTGTTGGTAAATTAATACATTTATTTCCGCTGGGCATAGTGGCTCATGCCTGTAATCCCAGCATTTTCAGAGACCGAGGCGGGTGGATCATTTGAGGTCAGGAGTTGGAGATCAGCCTGGCCAACCTGGCAAAACCCCGTCTCTACTAAAAATACAAAAATTAGCTGGGTGTGGTGGCGCACGTCTGTAGTCCCAACTATTTGGGAGACTGAGACATGAAAATCGCTTGAACCCGGAAGGTGGAGGTTGCAGTGAGCCAAGATCCACCACTGCACTCCAGCCTGGGCAACAGAGCGAGACTCCGTCTCAAAAAATAATAATAATAAAAATAATAAGTAGGCTGGGCACAGTGGCTCATGTCTGTAATCCCAGCACTTTGGGAGGCTGAGGTGGGCAGATCACGAGGTCAGGAGTTCGAGACCAGCCTGACCAACATGGTGAAACCCCGTCTCTAAAAATACAAAAATTAGCTGGGTGTGGTGGTAATCCCACACGCCTGTAATCCCAGCTACTCAGGAGGCTGAGGCAGGAGAATTGCTTGAACCCAGGAGGCGGAGGTTGCAGTGAGCTGAGATCATGCCAGTGCACTCCAGCCTGGGCGACAAGAGTGAAACTCCATCATACATACATACATACATACAATAAAAATAAATTTTATGTTTAAGCCAATTGAGTCGAGTGTTCACACATAATCACATTGCACAAACTCACATTTAATTGAGCGCTTGGCCCTGCGCAGTGGCTCACACCGTAATCCCAGCACATTGGGAGGCCAAGGCAGGTGGATCGCTTGAACTGAAGAGTTCGAGACCAACCTGGGCAACATGGCGAAACCCTGTCTCTACAAAAAATACAAAAATTAGCTGGGCGTGGTGGCACACACCCGTAGTCCCAGCTACTTGTGGGGCTGAAGTAGGCAGATTGCTTGTGCTGGGAGGTTGAGGCTGTAGTGAGCCGAGATCATGCCACTGCACTCCAGCCTGGGTGATGGAAGTGAGACCCTGCCTCAAAAAAAAAAAAAGAAAGAAAGAAAAAGAAGAAAATTATTGAGTGCTTAATATGTACCAGGCACTGTTCTGAGAGCTTTATGTGCATAGATTAGTTTAACACTCACTGCACTGTAGCCTGGGTGACAGAGTGAGACTCTGTCTCAAAATAAAATAAACCATATAGGTCACTTATGTCAGTACCTAGCACATAGTAGGGGCTAAAAAAATTAGTTTGTGTTATTATTCCCATTTTATAGATGAGGAAACCAAGGCCCAGAGACTCCATGACAAGACCCAGGACCACACAGTTAGAAGCATGTCAAACCTGTGTAACCTAGTTCTAAAGTCGGCTGTGTGAACCACATGGCTCAAACCCCCAGTGCTTGCCTGATGAGAAGCTCAGGAGAAGTGGAGGTTGTAAGTCGCCCCTCCCATCAGCCTCCCAGGACTGTCTCCACTGAGTTCTCAATCTCTAGATGCCTCTAGGGTCCCACGTGTGCTGCCTCCACCCCACCCCTACTCCCAGGACACTGGCTGCCCTTCCCCTCTTCACAACCACTACCAAAAGACTGGGGTACAGCAGATGGCCTGGAAAGCTTATGGTGATAGTGGAGGGAGCCACCACTAAATAACTATAAATAACTGCAATTTCAATATTAAGTAATCCTGTTTTTTTGACAAGGTCTTGGCTCTGTAGCCCAGGTTGGAGTACAGTGGCATGAGCACAGCTTATTGCAGCCTTAACCTCCTGGGCTCCATCAATCATCTTGCCTCAGCCTCCCGAGTGGCTAGGACTACAGGCATGTGCCACCATGCCTGACTAATTTTTTCTTTCTTTCTTTTTTTTTTTTTTTTTTTTTTTTTTGAGGCGGAGTCTCGCTCTGTCGCCCAGGCTGGAGTGCAGTGGCGCGATCTCGGCTCACTGCAAGCTCCGCCTCCCGGGTTCCCGCCATTCTCCTGCCTCAGCCTCCCGAGTAGCTGGGACTACAGGCGCCGCCACCACGCCCGGCTAATTTTTTTGTATTTTTAGTGGAGACGGGGTTTCATTGTGTTAGCCAGGATGGTCTCGATCTCCTGACCTCGTGATCCGCCCGTCTCGGCCTCCCAAAGTGCTGGGATTACAGGCTTGAGCCACCGCGCCGGGCCTTTTTTTTTTTTTTTTTTTTTTTTTTTTGAGACGGAGTCTCACGCTGTTGCCCAGGCTGGAGTGCAGTGGCGCGATCTCGGCTCACTGCAAGCTCCGCCTCCCGGGTTCCCGCCATTCTCCTGCCTCAGCCTCCTGAGTAGCTGGGACTACAGGCGCCCGCCACCGCGCCCGGCTAATTTTTTGTATTTTTAGTAGAGACGGGGTTTCACTGTGGTCTCGATCTCCTGACCTTGTGATCCGCCTGCCTCGGCCTCCCAAAGTGCTGGGATTACAGGCTTGAGCCACCGCGCCCGGCCTTTTTTTTTTTTAGACAAAGTCTTGTCACCCAGGCTAGAGTGCAGTGGCACAATCTCGGCTCACTGCAACCTCCACCTCCCGGATTCAAGCGATTCTCTCCTGCCTCAGCCTCCCGAGTAGCTGGGATTACAGGTGCCCACCACTGCACCCGGCCAATTTTTGTATTTTTAGTAGAGACGGGGTTTCACCATCTTGGCCAGGCTGGTCTCAAACTCCTGACCTTGTGATCCACCCGCCTTGGCCTCCCAAAGTGCTGGGATTACAGGTGTGGGCCACCGCTCCCGGCCCTAATTTTTTTCTATTTTTGGTAAAGACAGGGTCTCATATGTTGCCCAGGCTGATCTTGAACTCCTGGGCTCAAGTGATCCTCCTGCCTTGTCCTCCCAAACTGCTGGGATTACAGGCGTGAGCCACTATGCCCTGCCAGATATTCTTGTTTTTAAGAATCTAGCAGGCCAGGAGCAGTGACTCACGCCTGTAATCCCAGCACTTTGGGAGGCCGAGGTGGGCAGATCACCTGAGGTCAGGAGTTCGAGGCCAGCCTGGCTAACATGGTGAAACCCCATTTCTACTACAAATACAAAAAATTAGCTGGGCGTGGTGACGCACGCCTGTAATCTCAACTACTCAGGAGGCTGAGGCAAGAGAATCTCTTGAACCTGGGAGGCAGAGGTTGCAGTGAGCCGAGATTGCGCCATTGCACTCCAGCCTGGGCAACAAGAACGAAACAAAAAAAGAGTCTAGCAAACCTTTCCAGAGACTTCTCTTGGGCCAGTCTTCCCCATGGACTTTCGGCAGGTGGCTTCTTTCTTCAGGTTCTGAGATTTCTCTACACTCATCCTTCCCTGCAGCTTTCAGTTCTTAAGCCTTCTGCCCTCCTGCCCCATTTCCTTACCCAGAGCCCTCTCTCCAGTCCTCCAGGCCATGGCCAGGAAGAGGGCAATGCCTTTCATGCCCAAGAAAGTAATCAGTGTATTTGGCCATGCAGAACCCTCATCTCCCCAGTCAAATGCTATGGCCTGGTTTTGTTTGTTTGTTTGTTTGCTTTTTGAGACGGAGTGCCACTCTGTTGCCCAGGCTGGAGTGCAGTGGCGCGGTCTCTGCTCACCGCAACCTCCAACTCCCTGGTTCAAGCGAATCTCCTACCTCAGCCTCCTGAGTAGCTGGGATTACAGGCACGCACCACCCACGCCCAGATAATTTTTGTATTTTTAGTAGAGATGGGGTTCCACCAGGTTGGCCAGGCTGGTCTCAATCTCCTGACCTCATGATCCACCCGCCTTGGCCTCCCAAAGTGCTGGGATTACGGGCATGAGCCACTGCACCCGGCCTGGCTTGGTTTTTAACCTCACATGTGTTTCCTCCCTGGGAGTCTGTGAGCACCCTGAGGCTTCACGGTGGGTGGATTCTGGCCTGTGGCTCCAGGGCCCAGCCTTATTCCAGTGAGTGTCCAACGGAGGGAGGATGGAGTTAGCGACCCCTTGACCTTCCTGTCCTGGTCCCACCTCCCAGTGAGTCAGCTTGGAGCCAGGCCTCTTGGCCTTTCCTGTTCTCCCCTCTGGCTCCGGAACAACAGCCGGATGTGAGCTGCGCCCAGGCTGTTTTGGGACTTGGCGGACTGGCAGGTGTTGGCTGACTGTCTCCTGGAGGCCAGGCCCATTGCTTGGTTCCCCACATCCCACAGCCAGCCCCTGCTCTCACCGAGAGAATGGGAGAACCCCATCCCAAGAGATGAGCAACGGATACCAGTGGATGTGTGGGTACTCAGGGCACCCCAACTCCTGAATAGAGAGTCAGAGAAGGCCAGAGGATGAACCCTGAAGCCAGAGGTCTTGGGTTAGAATCCTAGGCACATTACTTTAACTCTGCTTCAACTGCCTCATCTGTAAAATAACAGTGGGGATAATAATAGTCATTCTCTGCAAGATTGCTGAAGAGTAAAGCTGGGCATGGTGGCTCACGCCTGTAATCCCAGCACTTTGGGAGGTAGGGCGGGCGGATCACCTGAGGTCAGGAGTTCAAGACCAACCTGATCAACATGGAGAAACCCCGTCTCCACTAAAAATACAAATTAGCCAGGCGTGGTGGCACATGCCTGTAATCCCAGCTACTCAGGAGGCTGAGGCAGGAGAATCACTTGAACCCAGGAGGAGAAGGTTGCAGTGAGCCGAGATCGCGCCATTGCACTCCAACCTGAGCAACAAGAGCGAAACTCCGTCTCAAAAAAAAAAAAAAAAAAAAAAAGATTGCCAAAGAGTAAATGCATTTATATCTATAAAGCACGCAAAGGAGTGCCTAGCACATGAGAAGCACTAAGTCTGTGTTTGTTACATGAAAAACATAAATTCAATAAACATTTGCTGAGGGCCCACCATGTGCAGGCCCAGGTCAGGTGCTGGGGACACAGTGAACAAGGTGGACACAGCAGCTGCCCCCAAGAAAGGTCAGTGGGCATCTCCCACAGGGGGACCAAATCAGTACGTGAAGCAGAGCCTGGGAATCTGTTAGGGCATGGCACTTACAGTGAAGCTGAAATTTCCATGAACAAGGCTGGGAGCAGTGGCTGATGCCTGTCATCCTCATGCTTTCGGAGGCTGAGGGGGAAGTATCCTTGAGGCAGGAATATCCTTGAGGCCAGGAGTTCAAGACCAGCCTGGGCAACATGGTGAGACCCTTATCTCTACCAAGAAAAATTAAAATCAGCTGGGTGTGGTGGTACATGCCTGTAGTCTGAGCCACTCTGGAGATTGAGGCGGAAAGATTCCTTGAGCCCAGGAGCTATGATTGCACCACTACATTCCAGCCTGGGTGACAGAGCCAGACCCTGTCTCTATTTTAAAAATGTTCTGGCTGGGCATGGTGGCTCACGCCTGTAATCCAGCACTTTAGGAAGCTGAGGTGGGCAGATCACTTGAGGTGAAGAGTCCAAGACCAGCCTAGCCAACATGGTGAAACCCCATCTCTGCTAAAAATACAAAAAGTAGCCAGGTGTGGTGGTGCACACCTGTAGTCTTAGCTACTTGGGAGGCTGAGGCATGAGAATCGTTTGAACCTGGGAGGCGGAGTTTACAGTGAGCTGAGATCGCACCACTGCACTCCAGCCTGGGTGACAGAGTGAAACTCCATCTCAAGAAAAAAAAAAAAAAATTCCCTGAACAAATAGGGAAACTGACACCTTGGGGAGGGGCAGAGAGTTGCCTGGGATCACTATATCTTGGGGATCACATTTTTGTGAGGGGCACATAGCTGCTATTGTATTATTGTTATGTCATTGTTCCCAATTTACCCGGGAGGAACTGAGCTGAGAGGTTAAGTAACTTAGTTGAGATCACATGACTAGGAAATGGAGCCAAGATTGAATCCCAGCCAGCCTAGCTAACCAAACAGCAGCATGAGGCTGATCATTAACTGTCTTTTACTGAATATCCACAACATACTTGCAAAATGCATCATCTTCTTCATCCTCACACCACCTGATGAAGGAGGTACCATTAGGGTCCCCATTTCACAGATGAAGGAACTGAGGCCCAGGGAGGCTGTGTGATTTACCCAGGGTCTCACTTCCAGGCAGTGGTAGAGTTGGGGTTTCTCAACACGGGGTTATGCTGCTGTCCAAGACCTCTTAATTCCCAGCTGGCTTTCCCTGGCCAGGCTAGAGCCAGTGCCATCCCCCATCCATCCCATCCCTTCTAGGGTGTACGTGCAGAGAATGCAGAAGTCATTGAACTACGGTCTAGACAAATGGGCATTATGAGCAGGGTCCTTCTGCCAAGCAGCCACAGCCAAGTGGACACTGTCCTAGACTAGCCACCTCCTCCCTCCCTCCAGCTTGACCCCAAAATCCAGGATTCTTTAGAAAGACTAGACTCTACTAGGCTGAGAACACCCCAGTGCCAACAGCAAGGGCTTCAGCTCTACTGAGCCCTCCACACACATTATGTGAAGGTGAAACTTCACAAGAACCCCAAGAAGAAGGTTCTAGTACTATCCTCATTTTGCAAGAGGCAGAACAGTAGAAGGGTAAGAGCACTGACTTGGAGCAGAGGCTGCCTGGGTTCCATCCCCTACCCGGCCGCTAGATCTGCCCGAGGTGCTGTCTTAGTCATGGCCTTGCTCACTTAACCTCTCTGGCCCTCAGTCTCTTCATCACTAGGAAGAGGACAAGACTGGTACCTACACCTCATAGGGAGGATAAAAGAACTAGAAGTATTAGGATATGCGCATAGCACATAATGAGCACCATGTGTTTGCCATTTTATGGAAACTGAAGCTCAAGAAAGTTATATGACTTGGCCTACGTCACACGAGTACCACGTGGAAGAGCCAGGACTTGGACTCAAGTCTGTCCAACTCCAAAGCCGCCCTCTCCTCACATATGCAGGGCATCAAGCTCCTTGATGGATGAGCAGAAGTTTTAGATTGAAGGAAGGTGGACATTTCAGGTTGTTCACAGAGCTAGGAATGGGCTACGTAGCAACTAGTAGTAGTTCTAGGGTGACTGCCACATCACCACAGCTCTAACATCCAGTCTGATGGACATTCAAGTCATTGGACACAGGATTCCAAGCGCCTACTCTGTGCTAGGTCAGGTACTGGGCATTGAGAAAGGAGAAAGAAAGCACACGCAGTTCACGAAGCTCAACAATCCAGTGGAGGAGATGGATGGGCAAGTGAATCACTATGGTACAGTGAAATAAGGGCTCTACAGTGCTGAAGACAGATGCAAAGAGTAAATTCTCCCTGGGAAGCAGATGGGGAAGGCTCCATGGAGGAACTGGCATTTGAATTAGACCTTTAAGAACCGAGCAAGGCCGGGCACGGTGGCTCACGCCTATAATCCTAGCACTTTGGGAGGCCGAGGCAGGTGGATCAGCTGAGTGATTCAAGTTCGAGACCAGCCTGGCCAACATAGCGGAACCCCATCTCTACTAAAAATACAAAAATTAGTCGGGCATGGTGGTGCATACCTGTAGTCCCAGCTACTTGGGAGGCTGAGGCAAGAAAATCACTTGAACCCGGGAGGTGGAGGTTGTGGTGAACTGAGATCGCACCACTCTACTCCAACCTGAGCGACAGAGCGAGACTCTGTCTCAAAAAAAAAGGCTGAGCAAGTTCAAGTTCAAAACAGGAAAAGTGAATCCACCCCAGACAGACGGCCTAGCAGGAGCAAGTGCAGAGAATTATAGGGCACATGGGGCATTCAGGGGAGTGGAGAGTTCCATATGCCCCTGGCAGGGCCGATGAAACTGCAGAAGTGGTTCAAGGTCACAGTAGGAGGGCCTTTCTATTGGTCAGAACTCCTGGGTTGCAAGAGACAGAAAACACAATTCCAAGAGGCTTAGAAAAAAAGAAAATCCATTGACTCAAAAAACTGAACATTCACCTCCTTTCAGAATGGAAGTTAAAAAGAAAAAACAATAGAGTGTATTAGTGTATTTGCTTCAGGTATAGCTCAAATAATGCTTTCAAGACTTGGCCTTGCCATCTCTCTGCTTCTCCTTGTGTTGGCTTCACTCTGGAGCAGGCCCTTTCCAAATGGAAAAGTGTTGGGATTACAGGCATGAGCCACCGCGCCCGGCCCATTTCTCCAGATATTTATACACAGGTTCTGAACTTGAATTTCACCGGACTGGTTTAGGTCATGTGACTATGTCTAAACCAATTGCTGTATAGAGTTGGTGGGAGTGGGGGTGGAACAATTGGATTGATCAGGTTGGGGTCACATTCTAGGCCTGAGCTCCACTCAAAACATATGGACTGAGAGTGGGGGCCCAGGTGCTTCCCCAGAAATAGAGAGATTTGGAGCTCGTATGGAAAAGGAATGGATGCTGAGTGGGCAAGATGGCAGCCTGAACACCGAGGTGAAGGTCTTTTAGGTAGTGAGGAGTCAGTGAGGGCTTTAATTTGAGGACACAGCAGTTTGGACTCAACTTGGGCTTTGTGAGTGAAGAAGGGAGAAATGATGGGGACAGAGAGATTTGTAGGTGAAAGTCTCTTTGAGAGATCCTGGAGACCTGGGGCAGCAGGCATGGAGAGGAGGGGGAGAGGCAAAGGCTGCTTGGCTGGGATGCCCCAGTTGTTACTGGAAGGGCTGCTTCAAGGATCAAGACCACGTCACCCCCTGGCTACAGGCCTTCAGATGCCAGCAAGAGCGTGGGCTAAGGGCCCAGCCTCCCTGCCCCCCAACACCCATGACTAACTCTTTCCCTCCATCTGCCCCCGCACTTACTGGTCCCCACTGGGCCCCAGAGAATCTGATCCCCTATGGTCCCAGTTGTGAGGTGGTCACCTTGTCATAAGGTGGTGGTAGTGGTGGAGGCTGGGCACCTTCACCCCTCCCAGCCTTAGCAACCCCTTTCTTAGTTTCTAACCTCCCACCCATCCCCCCTGGGGCCTGGAACATCACCCCGTGGGCTCCAGGCAGGCCAGCTCCTCTCCCTGGTGAATGGAGCCATTGTAAGATCAGCCTAAGAGCTGGCAGGCACTAGCCTGGCACACGTGGCTCTCCCAGAGTCCCTGAGTCCAGCCATTCTTGGTGCTGGGTGCTTGGGCCTGCTCAGAAATGAAAGAGGAGGCCTGAGGAGGCTTGGGCTGCTATAGCAGGTTTCAGGACCTGCTGCAGCTGGGCCCCTGAATATACTATGCTCGGCTTCAGGTCTGAGGGAGGAGGCTGGGGGCCAGGGCTTGACTCTGGAGCCTTCAGAACTTTGGAGCAGGAGGGACTTGCCAGTTGGGCCCTGATATATCAGGGGCTTTTACCAAACCGAAAGCTGTGATGTGATAGAAAAATGCCAGAACTCGCCGGGCACGGTGGCTCACGCCTGTAATCCCAGCACTTTGGGAGGCCGAGGCGGGCGGATCACGAGGTGAGGAGATCGAGACCATCCTGGCTAACACGGTGAAACCCCGTCTCTATTAAAAATACAAAAAAAAAAGTTAGCCGGGCGTGGTGGTGGGAGCCTGTAGTCCCAGCTGCTCGGGAGGCTGAGGCAGGAGAATGGCGTGAACCCGGGAGGCGGAGCTTGCAGTGAGCTGAGATCCGGCCACTGCACTCCAGCCTGGGGGACAAAGCAAGACTCCGTCTCAAAAAAAAAAAAAAAAAAAAAGAAAAATGCCAGAACTCTGTTCCTGGTGGTCCAGCCAACCCCACAGAACTCTGGAGGGAGAGGCAGGACACTGAGGCCATCCGGGAAAGAGTATGAGGTTTGGGAGTTGGTGGTGAGAAAGTGGGGAGCTTGGGACTTGGCATTTTACCACAGACTGCCTTCCAGAGCCTTCCAGACTGAGCCTGGGGTGATGGTGTCACAATACTTAGCTACTGTTTATCGAAGACTTATTAAATGGTTAAGCACTGTGCTCAGAACTTCACATACTTTATCTCCTTTAGTTTTTATGACATCCATATAAGGCAGGTATTACCATTATTCCCAGGGCTGTCATGTACTGTTGCCCAGACTGTTCACTGCACAAAGGTACCCAACCATAGATGAGTATGTGAAGGCTAAAATCCACCCAGTGCTCTACTCACACACTCTGTTCCTGTGGGTCTGTGTTTACTATAAGAAGGTCCTCTTGTTCTTATGTTATAGCTGGGAAGTTAGGCTTTGAGAAGATGAAATTACTTGTCCAAATCTTTGTAACAGGTAAGATCAAATCTGCTGACTCCAAAACCTCTCAATGAACCACTATACCCCGTATCTTCAGGCGTATGTACTCACACTCCTCTCTGCTTTTCTTTTTCCTCGGGACCCAACTGCTCACAGTAGGCAACGTGGTAGGAGGCAAAAGCTTGGGCCGGGAGATAGGAGACCTGGGTTGCAGGCCTGGCTCCACCTTAGTATTCACCTCTCCTCTTCACACCTCAGTCTCCTTATCTGTAAAGTGGGAATTTCAATTAGAGTTCTTTAGAAGCAAGAGAAACCAACTTGGGCTTACTGGAAAAAAAAAAAAAAAAAAGAAGGCAGTGGAAGAATCTGGGGCTGCCAGTAGAATGGAAGGAGGAGCTAAACTAGGCCTTGGATAGACCAGAAACCTCACTCCAGGGATCCAGCAACGGACGTTTGGGCTAGATCCCTGTGGCATCCCCACGTCTACGTGAGCCCCTGTGCCTGGGAGAGGGACTCACGCCCAGCTCATAGGGATTGCCTGAGTCAAGTGGGCTCTGGGTGGGGAGGCTCTCTGCAGGCTGCAAAGTAGATGCGATTCAGGGGAACATCGTATGTGGTTCCTGACCCAGGAAAAAGTGTGAACAAGGCCAGCCTCTGGCCCTGGCTTGCCACTGACTGACTGCCCAAGGTCACATGTCCTTGGGCAAGTCACTTCTCCTTCTGGGCCAGAGTTATCTACAGAAAGAAGATGATTATCTGTAAGGCCAGTTTTTAGCTCACTAAGGTGTTAGCAACTGATTTCAGGGAATTTCAAAGATATTCCTGGGAGCAGTTGCTCAACCCGAAAGAATGAATCATGGATGGTGGAATTTCAGGCATCTATGAAGATGATGTTGGGTGGAGTTTGTGTGTGGCCACACTAAGTGGAAAAATTCCACTGCACGTAGGAGACCGAGTGGGGAGAGGAGCAGCCTGGGAACGGTATCCCGACTTCGCACCTCCAGGACCTCTGCCATGAGAGGGCACAGAGATTCCGCTCAGGGGCAAGAGGTTAGCCACATTTGAGAGTTCGGTCACTGGAGGGGCTCCAGGCAGAGGAAGAACAGCTGGCTGATGGGAGACATGGAGCCTCCCAACCACTCCTCTCCCCATGCCTTTGTCAAACAGACACACATATTCATGGCAGCCGGCTGAGGCACTGTGCATAAAGGACATCGGTTCTCTTGGCTGGGCCTCAGTTTCTACCTCTGTCAAATGGGGATAAGGTCACTGTTGCTCTAACCTCATGGGGTCTTTCTAAAAATCAAATGGGACGAGACATCCGAAAGAAAACCGAGGAAACTTAGGATCTTGGTGCTGAATAAGGACTAGAATGTCAGTGTCATGGAGCAGGGCTTCTCTCTGTCTTCTGCACTGCTGTATCCTCAGTGCAGCATGGAGCTAGCACATAGTAGGTGCTCAAAAAAATTATTTATTGAGGCACAGTGGCTCACAACTATATTCCCAGCACTTTGGGAGACTGAGGCAGGTGGATCACTTGAGGTCAGGAGTTCGAGACCAGCCTGGCCAACGTGGTGAAACCTGTCTCTACTAAAAAAATTGCAAAAATTAGCCAGGCACGGTGGCTCACGCCTGTAATCCCAGCACTTTGGGAGGTCTAGGCAGGTGGATCATGAGGTCAGAAATTCGAGACCAGTCAGACCAACATGGTGAAACCCCATCTCTAATAATAATAGAAAAATTAGCTGGGCATGGTGGTATGAGCCTGTAGTCCCAGCTACTTGGGAGACTGAGGAAAAGAACTGCTTGAACCCGGGAGGTGGAGGTTGCAGTGAGCCAAGATCACGCCACTGCATTCCAGCCTGGGCGACAGAGCGAGACTCCATCTCAAAAAAAAAAAAAAAAAAAAAATTACAAAAATTAGCTGGTGGTGCCTGCCTGTAATCCCAGCTACTTGGGAGGCTGAGGCAGGAGAATCCCTTGAACCTGGGAAGCGGAAGGGGAGGTTGCAGTGAGCCAAGATCGCACCACTGCAACTCCAACCGGGACGACCGAGCAACAAGACTCCATCTCAAAAAGAAAAAAAGTATTGAGTATTAAGTAATATCTATAGGTTCTTATATTCCAAGCGTTGCTCTGAATTTTTGTTTTGTTTTGTTTTGCTTTTTGAAATGGAATCTCGATCTGTCTCCTAGGCTAGAGTACAGTGGCACGATCTTGGCTCACTGCAACCTCTGCCTCCTGGATTCAAGCGATTCTCCTGCCTCAACCTCCAGAGTAGCTGGAATTACAGGCATGTGCCACCATGCCCAGCTACTTTTTGTATTTTTAGTAAAGAGGAGAGTTCATCATGTTGGCCAGGCTGCTCTTGAACTCCTGACCTCAGGTGATCTGCCTGCCTTGGCCTCCCAAAGTGCTGGGATTACAGGTGTAAGCCACTATGCCTGGCCTGATTTTGTTTTTTAGAGACAGGGTCTCTCTCTGTCACCCAGGCCAGAGTGCCGTGACACAATCATAGTTCACTGCAGCCTTGAATTCCTGGGCTTAAGCGATTTTCCTGCTTCAGCCTTCCAAGTAGCAGGGACTATAGGTATGAGCCGCCACACCCAATGGTCTGAATTTTCCAGGTATTCATTCTTTTAATCTTTACAATAATATTAGTACTGTTATGATCATCCCCACTTTAGAGATAAAGAAACTGAGATGATGTCACTTGCCCAAGGCCATGCAGCTAGTAAGAGGTAGAGCTGGACTTTGAACCCAGGTAGTCTGGTTCTAGGGTCTGCTCTTAAGCATAACTCTACCTGCTGAATGGCTGGCTAAGTGAGCAAATTGAATGAATACATGAATGCATGAATGAGGATATGAATAAATGGAGCTTGGGATTCAGACTCCTCAAAACTTTTACTTTAAGAACATGAGCTGAGGCTGGGCGTGGTGGCTCACGCCTGTGATCCCAGCACTTTGGGAGGCCGAGGTGGGCGGATCACGAGGTCAGGAGTTTGAGACCAGCCTGACCAATATAGTGAAACCCCATCTCTACTAAAAATACAAAAATTAGCCAGGTGTGGTGGCACACGCCTGTAGTCCCAGCTAATCTGGAGGCTGAGGCAGAAGAATCGCTTGAACCCGGGAGGCGGAGGTTGCAGTGAACCGAGATCACGCCACTGTACTCCAGCCTGGGTGACAGAGCGAGACTCTGTCTCAAAAAAAAAAAAAAAATTAGAGGGCTGGGCATAGTGGTTCACACCTGTAATCCCAGCATTTTGGGAGGCTGAGGTAGGCGGATCACGTGAGGTCGGGAATTTGAGACCAGCCTGACCAACATAGAGAAACCCCGTCTCTAATAAAAATACAAAATTAGAGGGACATGGTGGCGCATGCCTGTCATCCCAGCTACTCTGGAGGCTGAGGCAGGAGAATCACTTGAACCCAGGAGGTGGAGGTTACAGTGAGCCAAGATTGTGCCATTGCACTCCAGCCTAGGCAACAAGAGTAAAAATTCGTCTCAAAAGAAAAAAAAAATTAGCCGGGCATGGTGGCAGGCACCTGTAATGCCAGCTATTCAGGAGGCTAAGGCAGGAGAATAGCCTGAAACCAGAAGGCAGAGGTTGCAGTGTGCCAAGATCGCGCCAGTGCACTCCAGCCTAGGCGAAAGAGCAAAACTCTGTCTTAAAAAAAAAAAAAAAAAAAGAATATGGGCTGAAACTTCTAGCAAGAATTCTTCTTTTTTATTATCTATCAGCAGGCTCTGGCATTTACAGAAAACATTTTACAAATGTAACTGGGTATAGTGGCTCATGCCTGTAATCCCAGCACTTTGGGAGGCCAAGGTGGGAGGACTGCTTGAGCCCAGGAGTTTGAGACCAGCCTAAGTAACATAGCAAGATCCCATTTCTACTAAAAATACAAAAATCGGCTGGGCATGGTGGCGCTCGCCTGTGGTCCCAGCTACTCAGGAAGCTGAGGTGGGAGGATGGCTTGAGCCCAGGACGTTGAGGCTGCAGTGAGTCATGATCATGCCACTGCACTCCAGCCTGGGTGACAGAGTGAGATCTTGTCTCAAAAAAGAAAAGAAAAACAACACCAAAAAAAAAAAAAACCCAAAAAACCAAAAAACAAATGCACAACGTGTTCTAATTGGTCTTGTCATTTTCCTCCAAATCTGTTCTTCCTCTTTGTCTCCTCCAGTTTCAACTCATGCTGTCATAGAGGACAAGCTGCCTAAGCTAGAAATTTTCAAGTCATAGTTGACACCTTTCTCTCTCTGACTTGGACAGTCCCTGGACCGGACCTCAAAGTCACAGCAGAAACTTTATCTGACATCAAGGTCATCCAGATGTTGACCTCTGTCATCTAACAAGTGTTACAGCTCACTGCGGCCGTTTTATGCTTTAAGATTTCATGAAAAATCGGCTCTAATATCTCACCCCGCTGTAATGGGCCTCATGGCTTGTCTGCTGTTTCAGTTAAA
Organism: Macaca nemestrina; assembly: GCF_043159975.1. Taxonomy (NCBI): domain Eukaryota; kingdom Metazoa; phylum Chordata; class Mammalia; order Primates; family Cercopithecidae; genus Macaca; species Macaca nemestrina. The sequence continues at coordinate 209,338,859 of NC_092125.1, forward strand.
ACCATTGCAGCAAAATGAATCAACTGAAACTTAGTGGCTTAAAGCAGTATCATTTTGGCCGGGCGTGGTGGCTCATGCTGTAATTCCAGCACTTTGAGAGGCCAAGGCGGGTGAATCACCTGAGGTCAGGAGTTTGAGATCAGCCTGACCAACCTGGTGAAACCCCATCTCTACTAAACATATGAAAATTAACTGGGAGTGGTGGCGGGCACCTGTAATCTCAGCTATTTGGGAGGCTGAGGCAGGAGAATCACTTGAACCTGGGAGGTGGAGGTTGCAGTGAGCCGAGATTGCGCTATTGCTCTCCAATATGGGGGACAGAGCAAGACTCCGTCTCAAAAAAGAAAAGAATATATATATATATATATAATTTTATCATTACTTCTCATGGTTCTACAGGTTGACTGTGCACAGATCCACAGGATTTTTCATGTGGTTGCAGTCAGATGACTAATGGGGTTGGAGTGATCTAGAGGCTTTCTTACACACATGTCTGGCAATTAACACTGGTTATCAACTGGGAACTCAGTTGGGGCTATTGGCCAGAACACCTACATATGGCCTCTTAATGTGGCCTGGGCACAGTTTAGCAACTGGATTCCAAGAATAAGCGTCCCAAGAAAGAGGAAGTGAAACCAACCAGTTTCTTAAGATTTGGGTCACCTCCATCATACTCCATTAGTCAAATAGTCATAGAGCCCATATTCCAGGGGATGACATACAAAAGCCCACATCTAAGCCGGGTACAGTGGCTTACATCTGTAATCCCACCACTTCAGGAGGCTGAGACAGGAGGATCACTTGAGCCCAGGAATTCAAGAGCAGCCTAGGTGACATAGTAAGACTTCATCTCTACAAAAAAAAATTTTTTTTTTTTTTTTTTTTTTTTTGAGACGGAGTCTCGCTCTGTCGCCCAGGCTGGAGTGCAGTGGCCTGATCTCAGCTCACTGCAAGCTCCGCCTCCTGGGTTCACGCCATTCTCCTGCCTCAGCCTCCCGAGTAGCTGGGACTACAGGCGTCCGCCACCTCGCCCGGCTAGTTTTTTGTAGTTTTAGTAGAGACGGGGTTTCACTGTGTTCACCAGGATGGTCTCGATCTCCTGACCTCGTGATCCACCCGTCTCGGCCTCCCAATACAAAAAAAAATTTTAAGTTTCTTTTTTTTTTTTTTGAGACGGAGTCTCGCTCTGTCACCCAGGCTGGAGTGCAGTAGTATGATTTTGGCTCACTGCAACCTCTGCCTCCCAGATTCAAGCAATTCTCCTGCCTCAGCCTCCGGAGTAGCTGGGATTACAGGCATGTGCCACCACGCCCGGCTAATTTTTTTGTATGTTTTTTAGTAGAGACGGGGTTTCACCATATTGGCCAGGCTGCTCTCGAACTCCTGACCTTGTGATCCACTCACTTTGACCTCCCAAAGTGCTGGGATTATAGGCATGAGCCACTGCGCCCGGCCACAAAAAATTTTTTAAAAATTAGCCAAGGATGGTGGTGCATGCCTGTAGTCTCAACTACTTGGGATGCTGAGGTGGGAGGACCGCTTGAGTCTGAGAAGTTGAGGCAGCAGTGAGCCATGATTGTGCACTCCAGCCTGGGTGACAGAGCAAGACTCTGTCTCAAAAAGAAAAAGAAAAAACAAAAAGAAAAAACAAAACCCCACATCTTAATGAGAGAAATGTCAAAGAATTGTGGGGCCATGTTTTATAACCACCGCACCTCCCAATCTCTTTGGGGACTTTTGGGGGAGGGGGTCCAATTCTCCTAGCCAGCCTCTACCTCTCTTCCTTCTATATAACCGACTGCAGCTGAATTCCATTTTCTATTTTTCTTTTTTTTTTTTTTTTGAGACGAAGTCTCACTGTTGCCCAGGCTGGAGTGTGGTGGCACAGTCTCGGCTCACTGTAACCTCTGCCTCCCAGGTTCAAGCGATTCTCCTGCCTCAGTCTCCCGAGTAGCTGGGATTACAGGCGCCCGCCACAACGCCCAGCTATTTTTTTTGTATTTTTAGTAGAGGTGAGATTTCACCATGTTGGCCAGACTGGTCTCAATCTCTTGACCTGGTGATTCACCCACCTCGGCCTCTCAAAGCGCTGGGATTACAGGTGTGAGTCACCGCGCCTGGCCTGCAGCTGAATTCTTGATCTCCTTCAGCTGTCAACTCCCTTGAGGGCCCTTCCACCGCCCCCCCCCCCCCCCCCCCCCCCCCCCCCCCCCGCCGACAGCGCAGGGATGGAACATATAGCCCTTTTTGCTTGATTTTCTCCAAGGCCATGTGTCAAGATGTGGTAGACATTTACTGATTCGTGGATGATGGGTGAGGGGAGTTGCACTGCAATGTAGCTGTGTGCAGACAACTTAAAACTGAACATCAGGCTCATTCTTCTCAAGAGTCCTTCAGCCATCCTGGCCCGCTGGTCCTGTTCCTTTCCTGGCTCCCTCTGCCCACCAGGTTGCCAGACCCTCTCCGACTTTCAACCCACTCTCATCTCCCACTCCAAATACTACTTACTTTTTCTTTTTTTTTTCAGACGGAGTCTCGTTCTGTCACCCAGGCTGTAATGCAATTGCAATGGCATGATCTCAGCTCATGGCAACCTCCGTCTCCCAGATTAAAGCAATTCTCCTGCCTCAGTCTCCTGAGTAGCTGGGATTACAGGCACCTGCCACCAGGCCCAGCTAATTTTTGTATCTTTAGTAGAGACAGGGTTTCACCATGGTGGTCTGGCTGGTCTCAAACTCCTGACTTCGTGATCCACCCATCTCTGCCTCCCAAAGTGCTGAGATTACAAGTGTGAGCCACAGCTCCTGGCCTCTACTTGCTTCTTAATCCTGAACAATTAAGTTCTCTGCCTCTTCTCCTTCCCAGTGCCTTCCAGCCTCAGCAAGTCATTCTCTTTCCACAAATATAATGTCCTTTCAGCCAAGAAAAATGTTAAAACATGGCTAGGCAGTGGTGGCTCATGCTTGTAATCCCAGCACTCTGGGAGGCTGAGGCAGGCAGAAGGATTGCTTGAGCCCAGGAGTTTGAGACCAGCCTGGGCAAGACCGTGAGACCTTGTCGCTACAAAAAAAAAAAAAAGAAAAATATTACCCAGGTGTGGTGGCACACGCCTGCAGTCCCAGCTACTTGGGAGGCTGAGGCAGGAGGATTGCTTGAGCCCAGGAGTCAAGGCTGTAGCAAGCTGTGTTTGTGCCGCTGCATTCCAGCCTGGGTGACAGAATGAGATCCTGTCTCTCTCTCTCTCTCTCTCTCTCTCTCTCTCTCTCTCTCTCTCTCACACACACACACACACACACACACACACACAATGTGTTTGGGAAATGCTGGATTAAAGTGAAGCAGGCCTCCTCTGATTGCAGTGTCATCAAATGGTGCTTTCTGCGCTAAAGGCCATGCTCTTATCTGTTCTCTGCTGTACTGTAGCCATGAACCCCGTGTGTCTATTGAGCACTTGAAATGTGGCTAGTGAGACCAAATAACTGAATTTCAAATTTTATTTATGTTTAATTTAAATAGTCCCCTGTGACTGTGGCCACCATATTGGACAGCACAGTTTCAGTGCCTTTAATCTCCTAAAAGTTGTTAAGTGGCTTTTCCCGAAATGTTTGGCCAAAGATATTCTTCTTTTTTTCTGTCAGTCTCGCTCTGTCGCCCAGGCTGGAGTGCAGTGGCACAATGTGGGCTCACTGCAACCTCTGCCTCCCAGGTTTAAGTGATTCTCCAGCCTCAGCCTCCTGAGTACTCAGCCAGGATTACGGGCACCCACCACCACACCCAGCTAACTTTTTGTATTTTTAGTAGAGATGGGGTTTCACCATGTTGCCCAGGATGGTCTTGAACTCCTGAGCTCAGGTGATCTGCCCACCTTGGTCTCCCAAAGTGCTAGGATTACAGGTGTGAGCCACCGTGCCTGGCTCCAAACTTTTTTTTTTTTTTTTTCAGATGGAGTCTCGCTCTGTCACCCAGGCTGGAGTGCAGTGACCCAATTTCAGCTCACTGAAACCTCCGCCTCCCGGGTTCAAGCGATTCTCCTGCCTCAGCCTCCCTAGTAGCTGGGACTACAGGCGCGTGCCACCACACTGGACTAATTTTTGTATTTTTAGTAGATGGGGTTCGTCATGTTGGCCAGGCTGGTCTCAAACTCCTGACCTCAGGTGACCCACTTGCCTGGGCCTCCCAAAGTGCTAGGATTACAGGCGTGAGCCACCGTGCCTGGCTCCAAAGATATTCTTTCTCTGTGTGGCATGCTTTTAGTTTTTCAATTTGGGAAATGCTCCTCTAGTTCAATCCTCATTGGACAGATGGGGAAACTAAATCCCAGAGAGGGAAAGGGACTTGCTCAAGGTCACACAGCAAGTTAGATGCGCAGCAGAGGCTTGAACTCCGGTTCTTCTCTCCTAGTCCAGCTCCGCCTCTGGTCTGTTGACAGCTTTAAGTAAGGACTGAAGTCAAATAGAAAGGCAGACACTGATGTTTGTTTAGTGCTTGCTGTGTAGCAGGAGCTCGCAGATACATTAACTCCTTTCACAACCCTGTGAAGTGGGAATTAGTAGCACAAATATACATATGGGGAAACGAGGCCCAAGCGGCTAAGGGATTTGCCCAAAGTACCGTAGGTGGTCATCACTTAGAGATGTGTCCAAAATGAGCAAGTGACAGGAAAAAGGTGGGGAAGCCACAGGAAGGAGAAGAATAAGCCTCAGTACACAATGAACAAAGAATTGGGGCGGGAGTAGGAGCACACGAAACTGGCACCAGCCCAGAGAAAAATCAGGGTAAGCAAAGAAAACGTGTGCAAAACCCAAAGCCCAAAGGGCCCCCAGCCGCCGCTGCCCAGGAATGGGAGGGCCCCTGTAGCGCAGGCAGCCACTTTATAGGCTGGTGTGAATGGGGGGCGGGGCGGTCGGTGGTGCGAAGGCTCTGCCCAACAGGGGCAGTCCTGACAAATTGGTGAGTGGGAGAACCAACCAGTTCCTCTCTTTTATGGGATTTGGATTTACAAGGTTTAAAAATTGTTTCTAGGCCGGCGCGGTGGCTCACGCCTGTAATCCTAGCACTTTAGGAGGCCGAGGCGGGAGACTCACTTGAGCCTGGGAGTTCAAGACCAGCCTGGGCAAAATAGTGAGACCGGTCTCTACAAAAAAAAATTAAAAATTATCTGGGCATGGTGGCACGTGGCTGTAGTTCCAGCCACTTGGGAGACTGAAGTGGGAGGATCACCTACCTGAGCCTGGGGAGGTCGAGGGTCGAGGCTGCAGTGAGCTGAGATCAAACCACTGTGCCCCAGCCTGGGTGACAAAGCGAGACCCTGTCTCAAAAAAATAAATAAATAAATAAAGTTATTTATAGCAGCCAAAGAAGCAAACCGAGGGAATGATTGGTTTGTACTGACTGAAACTGACATAACTGCTGCAGCCAGAGATGTGAGCAGATGAGCAAGGGCTAGTTCAGAAGGAGAAAGGATGACTTAAGAGCCCTCTAACAATAATGAATAATGAGGGACAATGGATGACATAGTGTTTGTGTGGGTAGCCTTACAGCCCCAACCTGGGAGCGATTCAAGACCTCTTGTCTGGGAAGATGGGGGTTGGAAGGCATTAGACTAGCTGCTGGGCCTGGGCAGGCCTCATTTCTTCCCACCCTCCACAACCACACCCCTCTCTGAGTCTGCCCCCACAGCCCTGAGTGGTGGGCGGTGGCCCCTAGACCCCGACAGCTCCCAACACCAACCAGCCAGTCAGGTTCCCTCTGCTGAGAATGTGTGATTGAGACCCAGATACCCAGTCTCTGTTGGGTGTTTGAACCAAGAGGACCTATAAAGCTGGGCCTGGGCCTGGGCCTGGGACAGCCAGGGGCTGGGAGAAAGTTCTGAGCAGGGAAGAGGAGAAGAAGAAAATGGATGTGCAGACAAGAGGGATGGGGTGATGGCGGGTAATGTCATTTGTTTTTCTTTTTCTTTTTCTTTTTTTTTTTTTGAAATGGAGTCTTGCTCTGTCACCCAGGCTGGAGTGCAGTGGCGCAATCTCGGCTCACTGCAATCTCCGCCTCCTGGGTTCAAGTGATTCTCCTGTCTCAGTCTACCAAGTAGCTGGGATTACAGGTGCCCACCACCACGCCCAGCTAATTTTTGTATTTTAGTAGAGACGGGGTTTCACAATGTTCACCAGGCTGGTCTCCAATTCCTGACCTCAGGTGATCCTCCTGCCTTGGCCTCCCAAAGTGCTGGGATTACAGGCATGAGCCACTGCGTCCAACCTGTAATGTCTTTTTTTTTTTTTTTTTTTTTTTGAGAGAGAGTCTCATGCTGTCACCTAGGCTGGAATGCAGTGGCGTGATCTTGGCTCATTCCTTCGCCTCCCAGGTTCAAGCAATTCCCTGCCTCAGCCTCCCAAGTAGCTGGGATTACAGGCACCCACCACCACGCCAAGCTAATGTTTGTATTTTTATTAGAGACTGGGTTTCACCATCTTGGCCAGGCTGGTCTTGAACTCCTGACCTCGTGATCCACCCGCCTTGGCCTCCCAAAGTGCTGGGATTACAGGCGTGAGCCACCACACCTGCCCATAATGTCATTTAAAAAAAAAAAAAAAAAAAAAACTTTGTGAATTTGTTTCTGGCCCGTTCGGGAGCACTGACTGAGTTTCCTGCCCTTGGGTTATACAGGGATCCTGCCAGTAAATTCCCCCATCCCCATTTATGCCTAAGCAGGCCTAATAGGTTCTGCTGCCCTTGTAACTAAAGTGAGGCATGCCTGTGTGTGTGTCTAGGTATTAGGGGAAATGGATTAAACGTTGTGTGCCTACAAGAGCCTGTTTTCCTTGTGAGGGTATATCCTTGATTGTGGACTCTTTACTCTGACCCCCCCAGTCTTCCCATTTGACATGAGGGTTGGAGGAGAAGAGGCTTTGTTCCCGACAGCCAGCTTTCTATTGTAGGAGCCTTTGCCCCTGTGCAATGCTAAGTGCCTTGGAAAAACCACATTCATTTCATGAGTCAGTCAGTCATTCTACAAATATTTATTGAGGACCCACTACATGCCAAGCATTGTTTTGGGCGATGGGACGAAGCAGTGAATAAGACAGACAAAAACAAAATCTTTTATGCATGCCTCAGTTTCCCTGTCTGGAAAATGAGCATTTTTGGAGCGTTGGACCAAAACCTCTTTGAGGTGCCTCTGGCTGTTAGTGTGTGTGGTTTGCTGAGCTGTCCTGTGAGCACTTGTTGCCCATCAAACTTGAATCTGTACTTCAGGCTCCTGGAGGGGGCTGAGTAGGAGACTGGGAACTCGAGAGGCACGGTGGGTGGGTAGTGATGGCTCCTGGGCTCATGTTGCAGGTTCAGCTGGGCCTGCCAGCTGGCCTGGCCCCAGCCCCATTCCCAACCAGTGGGCCTCTCAAACAGCTGGCCTTCGCCTGTTGCTGCTCAACTCTCTCTGTTTGGCCTGGGGGCTGCCCCACCTGTCCTTTGACTCACCAGTCTGGGCTTCCCGCTTGACCTGGCATGATGGGATCCTGGAATACCAGGCAGGGTTCAAATACCAGCACCACCACTTTCAGACTGTGTAACCTCAGGCAAGCTTCTTATTCTCTGTGTCTCTGTGTCTTCCTCTGTAAAATGGAGATATTAATAGCATCTGATGGCTGGGCATGGTGCTCATGCCTATAATCCCAGCACTTTAGGAGGCTGAGGCGGGCAGATCACTTGAGGCCAGAAGTTCGAGACCAGCCTGGGCAACATGGTGAAGCCCCGTCCCTATGAAAAAAACAAAAATTAGCTGAGCATGGTGGCGGGCACATGTAATCCCAGCTACTCAGGAGGCTGAGGCAGGAGAATCACTTGAACCTGGGAGGTGAAGGTTGCAGTGAGCCGAGATCGTACCACTGAACTCCAGCCTAGATGACAGAGTGAGATTCTGTCTCAAAATAAATAAACAAATAAATAAATAAAATAAAAAATAAATAAAAAACATCTGACCTCATAGGTGATGGGATAATATGTGGGGGCACATAAAGTGTTCAGTGTGAGAATTACTAACATTATTTACACAGACTCCTGGGGTTGGTAAGAAGGCGCCTAGATTCTAAAATATGAGCCTCAAATTTCTCCTCTATGAAATGGTGATAATAGACTGGGCACGTTGGCTCACACCTGTAATCCCAGCACTTTGGGAGGCCAAGGTAGGTGGATCACCTGAGGTCAAGAGTTTGAGACCAGCCTGGCCAACATGATGAAACCCCATCTCTACTAAAAACACAAAAATTAGCCAGGCATGGTGGTGGGCACCTATAATCTCAGCTACTTGGGAGGCTGAGGCAGGAGAATAGCTTGAACCTGCGAGGCAGAGGTTGCAGTGAGCCGAGGTTGCACCAATGCATTCCAGCCTGAGTGACATAGTGAGACTCCGTCTCAAAAACAAAACAAAACAAAAAACAAACAAAAAGAAATGGGGATAATAAAGAGAGGGGAATAACAGGACCAGGCCTGTCTTAGGGCTCAGATCCACAGATCCACCTCTGACCACCTGGACATCTTGAGCAAGTCTCTTCTGCTCTGAGGTGGACCCCTTCCTCCTTATTAGCAAAATCTGGATTTTTTTTTTTTTTTTTTGAGATGGAATTTTGCTCTTGTTTCCCAGGCTGGAGTGCAGTGGCACGATCTCGGCTCAAGACAACCTCCATCTCCTGGGTTCAAGCAATTCTCCTGCTTCAGCCTCCCAAGTAGCTGGGATTACAGGCACCTGTCACCACACCCAGCTAATTTTTTTTTTTTTTTTTTTTTTTGTATTTTTAGTAGAGACAGGGTTTCACCATGTTGGTCAGGCTGGTCTTGAACTCCTGACCTCAGGTGATCCACCCGCCTCAGTCTCCCAAAGTGCTGGGATTATAGGTGTAAGCCACTGTGCCTGCCATTTTTTTTTTTTTTTTTTTTTTAGGGATGGGGTTTTGCTGTGTTATCAAGGCTGGAGTGCAGTGGCACAACCGTAGATGGGTGCAGCCTCCATTTCCTGGACTCAAGTGATCCTCCTGCCACAACCTCCTAAGTAGCTGGGATCTCAAGTGTGAGCTGCTATGCCTGGCAAAACCTGGATGCTATATGTCCTCCTCTCAGCATCCCTGGCCCTTGGGAGAGCTTCTTCCCAGCAAGTGGATCTCAGTGGGTCTGGGCCACCCGAGGTGGTTTCATTTCCTTACCAAGTGATTGGTTTAGGCAATTCTGGCCAATAAGAAATGATGGGTTGTCTTCTGTCTTAAAAGGGGTGACAAGGGAGGAGGGGATCCTCTTTGCTTCTGAATGCCACTGTGGGCCGGTGGCCCCTGAAACCGCTGCAGCACAGCCGTTCTGAGAAGGAGGGAAAAGCTGATGCGCAAAGGATGGAGCTCACCAGGAGGGAAAGAACATGAGTCTCGAAATCCCCCGTGGAGCCCCTGGATTAACAATCCAGAAGTTCCCAGACCTAAAACTTTGACTTCCTTGTCAGATCAGTGTCTTCATCATGTAAGTCATTTTCAGTTGACTTTTCTGTTACTGGAAGCTGATAGAATCCTGCCCAAACCTCCTGAGCCCCCTTTTTCTCATCTACGAAATGGAGATGATGATTCCTGCCTCACTGTGGCACATGGAAGTGATAGGAGAGACTGAGCAAAAGGCCCAGAGATCCCTGCATAATAAGGAGACTCAGCTGGGTACAGTGGCTCCTGCCTATAATCCCAGCACTTTGGGAGGCCGGACATGGTGGCTCCTGCCTATAATCCCAGCACTTTGGGAGGCCGAGGCGGGTGGATCACAAGGTCAGGAGTTCAAGACCAGCCTGGCCAATATGATGAAACCCCATCTCTACTGAAAATACAAAAACTATCCAGGCGTGGTGGCGGGCGCCTGTAGTCCCAGCTAGTCAGGAGGCTGAGGCAGGAGAATTGCTTGAACCTGGGAGGCAGAGATTGCAGTGAGCTGAGATCGCGCCACTGCACTCCAGGCTGGGCAACAGAGCGAGACTCTGTCTCAAAAATAAATAAATAAATAAAAATAAGGGGGGGGGGTCCCTCTTTCCATTCCCTGTCTGACCAGGAACCAGATGCCCTTCAGTTGCATGACGGACGCACTTCCTGCTGCTCCTCTGTTCCCAGCTCCCCATCCTGCTTCCAAGTCTTGACCAGGTGCGTCCCATGGCCCAGCACCATGGGAACCACCGCAGGCATGAACCTCAGCCACACAAGGGGTCAAAACAAGCCAAGGAACCAGTTCTGGTTCTCGCGACGAGCGTGCGGTGGTCCTGAGCCTGGGCCTGGAGGCAACCAGACCTTGGGTCTGAATCATGGCTCTGCTGTGGCCTCCGTGTGTGTCATGAGACAGTTACAGTCACTTGTCTGTGCCTCAGCTGCTTTGTCTGTATCCTGGGAATAACAATGGCACCTGCTTCCCAGCTGGGGTGTGATTACATCAATGAATGTGGGCAGGTACATTCAGTAGAGGCTCAAAATGGCAGTTCCTTTACTTCTCGGTGCCCTACCTTGGCCCACTACAGTCTCCAGGCCCTTAAAAGCCTGTGACTTCAGGGACCATCTTGTCCAGCTTCCCCCCCCCCCCCCCCAGTAGTGCAACTTCTTCAGATAAAAATCTTGTGTGGTCCAGGCATGTTGGCTCATGCCTGTAATCTCAGCACTTTGGGAGGCCAAGGCAGGCAGATCACTTGAGGTCAGGAGTTCGAGACCAGTCTGCCCAACATGGTTGAAACCCTGTCTCCACTAAAACTACAAAAATTAGCTGGGTGTGGTGGCACATGCCTGTGATTCCAGCTACTTGGGAGGCTGAGGCAGGAGAATCGCTTGAACTCGGGAGGCAGAAGTTGCAGTGAGCCGAGATCACGCCACTGCACTCCAGCTTGGATGACAAAGCGAGACTGTCTCAAAAAGAACAAAAGATCTTATGTGAACAGATATTCATAGCAGTTGCATTTGCAGTAGCCAAAACCTGGAAACAACCCAAACTCCCACAGGTCAATGGAGAAACCAACTGTGGTATATCCTAGCAACAGAACACCATTCAGCATTAAAAAGGAATGAACTACTGATACATGGGCCAAGGGAGATGAATCTCAAATTAATAATGCTGAGTGAAGGAAGCCGGGCAAAGAAGAGTGCATGCTGTGATTCCATTTCCATAACATTCTAGAAAATGTAAACTGACGTAGAGTGACAGAGCCACATTGTGGTTCCTGGGCAATGGGAGGTAGAAAGGAATTAAAAAGGGGCATAAGGAAACTTTTTTATTTTTATTTTTTATCTTTTTTTGAGACAGAGTCTTGCTCTATTGCCCAGACCAGGGTGCAAAGGCATGATCTCAGCTCACTGCAACCTCCGCCTCCCAGGTTCAAGCGATTCTCCTGCCTTGGCCTCCCAAAGTGCTGGGATTACAGGTGTGAGCCACTGCGCCTAGTCAACTTTTTTTTTAGTAGGACAGGGTCTCGCTCTGTCACCCTGGCTGGAGTGCAGTGGCGCAATTATGACTCATGTAGCCTCGACCTCTTGGGCTCATGTGATCCTCCCGCCTCAGTCTCCCAGGTAACTGGAACTACATGTGTGCATTCACACCACCAGGCCAAGCTAGTTTTTGTATTTTTTGTAGAGATGAGGTTTTGCCGTGTTGCCCAGGCTGGTCTCAAAGTCCTAGACTCAAATGATCCTCCTGTCTCAGCCTCTCAAAGTGCTGGGTTTACAGGCGTGAGCTGTGGCTCCAGGCCATGAGGAAGCTTTTGAGGGTGAAGGATGTGCTCACTATCTTGGTTGTATTGATGGTTTCACTGGTGTATCTATGTGTCAAAACTTATCAAATTAACCAGGTGCGGTGGCTCATGCCTGTAATCCCAGCACTTTGGGAGGCTGAGGAGGGCAGATTACTTGAGGTCAGGAGTTTGAGACCAGCCTGGTCAACGTGGTGAAACCCTGTCTCTACTAAAATACAAAGAAATTTTGGGAGGCTGAGGTGGGTGGATCATGAGGTCAGGAGATCAAGACCATCCTGGCTAACATGGTGAAACCCCATCTCTCCTAAAAATACAAAAAATTAGCCAGGCATGGTGGCAGAAGCCTTTAGTCCCAGCTACTCAGGAGGCTGAAGCAAGAGAATCACTTGAACCCGGTGAGAGGTGAAGCTGGCTGGGCTTCTGGGTCGGGTGGGGACTTGGAGAACTTTCTGTCTAGCTAAAAGATTGTAAACACACCAATCAGCACTCTGTGTCTAGCTAAAGGTTTGTAAACACACCAATCAGCACTCTGTAAAAATGGACCAATCAGCACTGTGTAAAATGGACCAATCAGCAGGAGATGGGTGGAGCCAAATAAGGGAATAAAAGCTGGCCACCGGAGCCAGCAGCGCAACCTGGTTGGGTTGGTTTCTGTGCAGTGGTGGGTATGTTATTTTGCTCTTTGCAATAAATCTTGCTGCTGCTCATTCTTGGGGTCTGCACTGCCTTTAAGAGCTGTAACACTCGCTGTGAAGGTCTGTAGCTTTGCTCGTGAAGTCAGCAAGACCACGAACCCACTGGGAGGAACAAACAATTCAGGACAAGCCACGTTTAAGAGCTGCATCACCCACTGCGAAGGTCTGTGGCTTCACTCCTGAAGTCAGCAAGACCACGAACCCACTGGAAGGAAGAAACTCCGGGCACATCTGAACATCTGAAGGAAGAAACTCCGGACACACCATCTTTAAGAACTATAACACTCACCCTGAGGGTCCGCGGCTTCATTCTTGAAGTGAGCGAGACCAAGAACCCACCAGAAGGAACCAATTCTGGACACACAGGGAGGCGGAGGTTGCAGTGAGCTGAGATTGTGCCACTGCACTCCAGCCTGGGCGACAGAGCGAAACTGTCTCTAAAAAACAAAAACAAACAAAAAAACAAAGAAATTAGCCAGGCATGGTGGCAGGTACCTGTAATCCCAGCTACTCCGGAGGCTGAGGGGGGAGAATCACTTGAACCCAGGAGGCAGAGGCTGTAGTGAGCAGAGATTGCGCCACTGCACTCTAGCCTGGGCAACAGAGTGTGACTCTGTCTAAAAAAAAAAAAAAAGTTTTGTATTGTACATGCTCAATATGTCAGTTTATTATATGTCAGTATGTCAGTTTATTGTATGTCAGTTTTACCTCCGTGAAGCTGTAAAGTCACTATTGTGAAATCCCAGTGTGTAAAAGCTAAGAATGGAGCAGCCCTGGGTGGCGGGGTGAGGGCTGGAGTACCAGACCCCATCTGCCCCTGCGGATTATCCAGTTCACACCTGGTCTCCCCCTGGCACAGTTTGAAAAACCACAGACGCCTTTGACAGAGCCTTGCCTAAAGTCCTCCAGACTGAGAGTTGAGCAGAACCAGGAACAGAAGCTGGGGTTCCTCTCTGTGTGACCAGACCACTACAACAGGCACTGGTGATGGAGAGCATGTTCATCAAGGGCCTCAAGGATGGCCCAACAGCACAGCTGCTAACTGGCCCTGAGGTTCTACTCTGTGCTAAGCCCTAGACTAGGCTCTTGGGGAAGCACAGGGGTAAGGAGGCCCCAGTTGCTTGTCCTCAGGGTGCTCTCCGTCTAATTGGGAACAAGAAAGAACTGGAATTCAGGAAGTACCAGAAACAGAAAATAACACAGATGACTTGAGTGTCATCTGGCTGTCACACTTGAGTGTCCTGGGCTGGACTGCTGTTGACCACACCCAGAGAGGGCAGCACATGTGGCATGAGCTGTTTCTCCAGCAGCCCAGGAAGAAGGCACAAGGAACACTTTGTGGCAGGGGTAGCAAGTGGTATGCCAGAACCACGGTATGTAAATGATCTCAAGGGAATATCCCTTATTCCACAGTAGGGACGCCGATGCCCAGAGAGAAGGGACAAAACCAGAACAAGAGCCTGCGCCTCCTGACTCCAGTTCCAGTCACTCGCCAAATCTGCCCCTCGGGAGTGTTTGGCATTTGTGCATCGCAGTGCTGGAGTCTGGTGTTCCCCTTGGTAGGACAGGCTATGGGGGCTGGGTCCTGGACCATGAGGCCAGGGCAGCGCCATGACACAGGCTGAGGGGGAGGATACGACCTACTCATCCAGGCCTCTCCCCAGCTCCTGCTGGGCCGGGCGCTGGCAGAATTCCTCCCCGCTGAGTCCTCTGGAATGCTTGGAGCTCAGTGGTGGTAGTCTAGAACTTCTCTTCCCCTGGAGGGCTCTTGCATGGAGGCAAAGTTCTCGATAAGGACCTAGAGCTTTGCCCTTTCCTCCAGCCTGCCCTCCTCCTTTCCTGGGGACTTTATGAACACCAGGGACGGAAGCAGTCACTCTTGGGCAGGGACACTTGGGCGCCCTAAGCAGCCCGCCTACTTCCTGCCCTGGCTCCTGCTCTGAGATGAAGAAAAACAACAACCTCTTACATTTAGACAACTTCTTTGCTCTACATGGAGGATGCTCACATACATGCCCTTATTAAAAATGTTTTTACCCAATCCTCACAATTTGGGTGACAAATTATGATCCCCGTTTTACAGATAAGGAAACTGAGGCTGAGTGAGATGAAAGATTTACCCTGGCCTTAGAATTAGTAAGTGTTCAGACTTTGTTCATGAACGTAAGTTTTTGTTTTTTGTTTTTTCTTTTTTTTCTGAGACGGAATCTCACTCTTGTTGCTCAGGCTGGAGTGCAATGGCAATGGTGTGAGCTCGGCTCACTGCAACCTCTGCCTCCTGAGTTCAAGCGATTCTCCTGCCTCAGCCTCCCAAGTAGCTGGGATTACGGGCGCCTGCCACTGCGCCTGCCACTGCACCTGACTAATTTTGGTATTTTTAGTAGAGATGAGGTTTCACAATGTTGGCCAGGCTGGTCTCGAACTCCTGACCTCAGGTGATCCACTTGCCTCGGCCTCTTGAGGTGGTGAGATTACAGGCGTGAGCCACCGTATCCACCCAAGTCTTTGGTTTTGTACTTTTTTATTCTTTATTTTTTAAAGGTCCTCCTCCACCTCCAAGACATAGTCTTGCTCTGTTGCCCAGGCTGGAGCGCAGTGGCACGATCACGGCTCACTGCAACCTCGATCTCCCGGGCTCAAGCCATCCTCCCACCTCAGCCTCCTAAAATGCTGGAATTACAGGTGCACATCACCATGCCTGGCCCCTCAAGTCTTCGGACTCCTAGCTTTCCCCTCTCTACTCCTATCCTTGAGCTCCTGTGAATGCCTAGAGGGAGTGTTATGTGATTGAAAACAGATGAGTGCTGAGATGTTCCAGCTGAATTTCAATCCCAGTTCCACTGCTTACTTTTGCTGGACTAGTTACTCCACCCCTCTGGGCTTCAGTTTCTTTATCTGTTAAAGGGGATAATTATAGTAACCACCCATCAGGGTTGATGTGAGAATGACACAAAACAGCCACATGTGAAGTACTTGGCACACAGTAAGCAGAAAGCACTCAGTGAATCACAGCTGCTGTTTAATCACGGGTCCTGCTGGCAAGGCCACGTCTGTCCCGCAGCTCTCTGCACATACAATGTCTTTCCTGTGAGCCTGTTTCCCCCAGTGCCTTGCCCCGTGTCCTTGCTGGCTGCTGGGAGGATCAGATGAGATGGTGAAGGGCAAAGGGCATGAAGTGTGCAGCTTTTTCTCTGCTGGGGTATGAATGACCACGCAAGACCTGGTGTGTCGGAAGTGAGGCTGCTCCTAAAATTTCATTATCTCCTCTGGACAGAAGTGAACTAAGAAAACCCCAAAGCATCCTCAGACATGTTAATACAACCTCCTGCATTCATAAGGGAGGACACTGAGGCCCAGAGAGGAGCAGGGACTTCCTCAAGGTCACACAGCAAGGCTGGGTGGAAGCTGGCCCAGAGCTCTTCCCACCTGGCCACATGATTCTCTGTCTTCCTTCCCCCGAAGCGTCTGACCCAGAGAGGAAATTGTTGCCCAATGTTTAAGGGCAATTACAGGATGGAAAAGCCATGTCTTAGCAGGAGTGGCCAGTGGAAGGATGAGTGCCATGGTCAGAGTCCATAGAACAATGTGGTTTTCATGTACCCAGCATCACCAGTGGCCACGGGACAGTAGCGTGTACTCACCATGTTGCCCAGGCTTGTAGTATAAAGGACCAAGGCTGAGCACGGTGGCTCATGCCTGTAATTCCAGCACTTTGGGAGGCCAAGGTGGGCGGACCACCTGAGGTCAGGAGTTTGAGACCAGCCTGGCCAACATGGTGGAACCCCATCTCTGCTAAAAATACAAAAATTAGGCTGGGCGCGGTGGCTCATGCCTGTAATCCCAGCACTTTGGGAGGCCGAGCGGGTGGATCACGAGGTCAGGAGATCGAGACCATCCTGGTTAACACAGTGAAACCCCGTCTCTACTAAAAATACAAAAAATTGGCTGGGCGTGGTGGTGGGCGCCTGTAGTCCCAGTTACTTGGGAGGCTGAGGCAGGAGAATGGTGTGAACCCAGGAGGCGGAGCTTGGCTGTGGGCTGGACATAGTGACTTGCTTCTAATGAATAGAAAAAAATCAAAGATGATAGTGCGCAGGTTGTAAAGAGCACTGTGGCTTCCTTCTCTCTTTCTCTCTGTCTCTATCACACACACACCCATACACACACACATCATCATCATCATCATCATCATCATCGCTCTGGGGAAAGCTAGCTGCTATGGAGAGCCCACTTGGTGAGGCACTGAGACCGCTTGCCAATTGCCACATGAGTGCCCCATCTTGGAAGTGGATCCTCCAGCCCCATCTTGGAAGTGGATGACTGCACCCCTCACCAACATCTTACTATAAACACATTAGAGACCCTGAGCCAGAACCACTAATTGAGATCTCTTCCAATTTCCAACCCTCAACTCTGGCAACTCAGAGAGATAATAAATGTTTTTTCCTATTGTTGGCTTTTTTTTGTTTTCAAGACAGAGTCTTGCTCTGTCGCCCAGGCTGGAGTGCAGTGACCCGATCTTGGCTCCTTGCAACCTCTGTCTCCCAGGTTCAAGCGATTCTCCTGCCTCAGCCTCCTGAGTAGCTGGAATTACAGGCGCCTGCCACCACACTCGGCTAATTTTTGTATTCTTAGCAGAGACAGGGTTTCATCATGTTGGCAAGGCTGGTCTTGAACTCTTAACCTCGTAATTCGCCTGCCTCGGCCTCCCAAAGTGCTGGGATTACAGGCGTGAGCCACCGCGCCTGGCCCAATACATGTTTTAAGCGGCTAAATTGGGGGTGATTTGTTACACATCAGTTAGTAACTCATAACACCCCAGACTAGGTTCTATTTCTTCTTTCACTGTTTTCTTTTTTTCTTACTTTGGAGACACGGTCTCTTTCTGTTGCCCAGGCTGGAGTGCAGTGGTGCAATCACGGCTCATTGCAGCCTCTATTCAAGCGATTCTCCTGGGCTAAAGTGATCCACCCACCTCAGCCTCCCAAGTAGCTGGGACCATAGGTGTGTGCCAATACACCAGGCTAATAAAGATTTTTTTTTTTTTTTTTAGTAGAGAAGAGGTCTCACAGTGTTGCCCAGGCTTGTCTTCAATACATAAGCTCAAACAATCCTCCCACCTCGACCTCCCAAAGTGCTGGGATTGCAGGTGTGAACCACTGTGCCTGGCCTAGGTTCTGTTTCTTCATGAAGTCCCTGGGCTCTGCCTTCCTCTGTATGTTGACTTCATTGTCAAAAGGAATCCCCTTTTGGGAATAAGAGCTACTGCATCTCTAGCTCTCATGTCCCCTCAGCACACTGTCCGGAAAAGAGAGTGTCTCTTCCGGTAATCCTGTAGGAATGAAAAGCAGCTTCTCTCCCTCAAAAAGCTCCACTGACTTCTCTTGGCAAATCCTTGGCTGTGACTGAGGTAGTGTTCATTTCCGTGCCTAGAGAGATTGGATGCATATGGCTTCTCCAGGGTCATCAGAGCCCACCCTGGAAGAGTGCTACCAACCCCTCCCACTGGCATAGAATTCCAGTAGAGCCCAGTACGGCTCTGATGGTGGGAGAGGCGGGGAACATATGTCGGGAAGCCATGTAATAGCCACGACATCAGGGTAGTATGCGGAAGGCTCACGAACAGAAAATTCCCCACAGGCCCCAGAACATCCTCTAGAGCAGCAGTCCCCAACCTTTTTGGCACCAGGGACCAGTTTAATGGAAGACAATTTTTCCACGGGCAGGGGGAGCATGGTTTTGGGATGAAACCGTCCCACCTCAGATCAACAGTCAGTGGATGCTCATAGGGAGCACAAAACCTAGATCTCTCAGATGCGCAGTTCACAGTAGGGTTCGTGCTCCTATGAGAATCTTTTTTTTTTTTTTTTTTTTTTGAGTGGAAGTCTAACTCTGTCACCCAGACTGGAGTGCAGTGGCTCGATCTTGGCTCACTGCAACCTCCGCCTCCCGGGCTTAAGTGATTCTTCTGCCTCAGCCTCCTGAGTAGCTGGGACTACAGGCGCCCGCCACCACACCTGGCTTGCAGTGAGACAAGATTGCAGCACTGCCCTCCAGCCTGGGTGACAGAGTGAGACTTTGTCTCAAAAAAAAAAAAAAAAAAAAGAGGCCAGGCACAGTGATTCACACCTGTAATGCCACCACTTTGGGCGGCTGAGGCAGGTGGATCACAAGGTCAGGAGTTTGAGGCCAGCCTGGTCAACATGGTGAAACCCCATCTCTACTAACTGACTGGTACCAGTACTGTGACCTGGGGACCCCTGATCTAGAGTGTGAGGAAAACAAGGCTTAGAAGTGAAGGGCTGGGTTCTGGAGTCAGACAGACAAGATCTAAATCCTGGTTCTATTGCTCGCCAGCTGTGTGACTGTTTTTTCTTTTTTTTGAGACAGATTCTGCCTCCCAGGCTCAAAAGATCCTCCTGCCTCAGCTCCCAGGGCAGCTGGGACTACAGGTGCGTGCCATCACGCCAGGCTAATTATTTTGTAGAGATGGGGTTTCTCCATGTTACCAAGGCTGGCCTCAAACTCCTGGGCTCAAGCAGTCTGCCTGCCTTGGCCTCCCAAAGTGCTAGGATTACAGGTGTAAGCCACCGCGCCCGGCCTATGTGACCTTTGTGGGCTTTGGTTCCTTCATCTATAAAATGGGAGAAGAATGCCCAGGAACACAGGTGGAAGAATGAATGAGATGCAGTAAGGGCTCAGTGCTGGAATTACAGGCAGGAGCCACCGCACCCAGCCTGTGTGAAAGTTTTAAGAATTAGAATCAGGCTGGGCACTGTGGCTCACGCCTATAATTCCAGCACTTTGGGAGGCCAAAGCAGGTGGATCGCTTGAGCCCAGAAGTTCAAGACCAGCCTGGGTCACATGACAAAACCCAATCTCTACAAAAAAAATTTTTAAATTAGCCAGGCATGGTTTTACACGTCTGTAGTCCCAGCTACTTGGGAGGCTAAGGTGGGAGGATTGCCTGAGCCCAGGAGATCAAGGCTGCAGTGAACTGTGATCATGCCACTGTACTCCAAGCCTGGGCAACAGTATGAGACCCTGTCTTTAAAAAAAAAAAAAAAAAAAATCAGAATCACTTTTCTCTAAAACAGATCTTTCAGATAATAAGAGTAGAGCTATGGCAGTCAGGCACGGTGGCTCACACCTGTAATCCCAGCACTTTGGGAGGCTGAGGCTGGCGGATCACCTGAGGTTGGGAGTTCAAGACCAGCCTCACCAACGGGATGTAGTAGAGAAACCCCATCTCTACTAAAAGTACAAAAATTAGCTGGGCATGGTGGTGCATGCCTGTTAATCCCAGCTATTCGGGAGGCTGAGGCAGGAGAATCACTTGAACCTGGGAGGTAGAGGTTGTGGTGAGCCAATATCATGTCATTGCATTCTAGCCTGGGCAACAAGAGCGAAACTCTACCAAAAAAAAAAAAAAAAAAAGTAGCGCTATCCATAGCTATTAAAGAGAAAAACAGTATTTGTTGAGGATTTACTATGTACCAGGCATGGCACTAAGCCTGGTTAGAGGTTCTGTCTCATCTAATCCTCACAGCCTTATGAGGTAAATACTAGTATTAACCCAATTTCACAGGTAATGAAACAGATGCACAGAACAACTGAGTTTGTTCATTGACTCTCAATCATTCACTCACCAAATGAATGCCTCACCTGTGCCAGGCCTTGGGAATTCCCCAATACACAAAGCAGACAAAGGCCCAAGTCGCCTGCTGTTGAAGGACTAGAAAGTGGGTTCCCTAGGACCCTTGGGGGAGCATCTTCAGAGCCCAAGAGCATGACCAGGATGGTACGGGATCCTCACGAAGTAGTGAGTTTCCCGCCACTGAAGGTATGCAAGTGAGAGCTGGAGACTTGCTAGGAAGGAATTCCCACTTGGGATGGGCTGGGGCCAGTGGACGGCAGGAGCCCTGTAGCGGTTCTTCAAGTTCTGCAATCCTACAGGGAACCTCTGAGCACTGAATCAGAGCCTCCCACTTCCAGGAGAAAAGATGGGGAGGAGGAAAAGGGAAAGGGGAAGAAAGAGCATGGAGGAGCCGGAGGGGCAGGACTGACCTCGGGGCATCAGCTCCACGGCAGGCACCCAGGCCCGGGTGCCACCTAGTGGAAGGCTCAGAAAACGAAGGGAAGGCCAGACAGAGGGACGGATGAGTGTGTCCCTGGACTAGCTCAGGAGCCCTACCTCAGTGTCCCAGACCCTTCTGAATAACGACACTGGATGTAGTGAAAATTAAGACTCTTTCTCCCTGCATTTTGACCTCTCTGAAGTCGGATACGTCTTACAATGAATGTAGTGGTGGTTTAATAGGTGGTGGTGCATCCTACAATTGCAAGTATCTAAGATTTGATGAAACACTGAAAACTGTCATTGATGGAGCCCTTGTGATGTGCCAGGCATGAGCTAAGTCCTCTACCTGTATAATGTTATTGAATCCATGCCCATTTTACAGAAGAGGAAGTGGAGGCTGAAGGAGGTGAACTCATGTGCCCAGGTCTCACAGTAAGTATGTCTGTGGCTGAGAAGCTGGCTGCAAGATACTGCTGACCATCGCTACACTGCACAGCTTCCATCTCTGTCACCAGTCACCTCATTTTATCATGCCTGAGTGTCCCCTGGCTCCCACCCCCGACCCCTGCTCATATGCCATCATCTCTCCTGGGACAGGGCCTGTGTTTCATTTGTCTCATTTAATCCTCACAAAAACCCTGTGAAGGTGGGTACCATCACTACCATTTGACCTACAGAGGTTAGAGTTTAAGTAAATAGAAGCATCTGGCTGGGTGTTGTGGCTCATGCCTGTAATTCCAGCACTTTGGGAGGCCGAGGTGGGCATCTCAGTTGAGGCCAGGATTTCCAGACCAACTTGGTCAGCATGGCAAAACCCTGTCTCTACTAAAAATACAAAAATTAGACTGGGCATGGTGGCTCACGCCTATAATCCTAGCACTTTGGGAGGCCAAGGCAGGTGGATCACCTGAGGTCAGGAGATCATGCCACTGCACTCCAGCCTGGACAACAGACAACTCTGTCTCAAAAAAAAAAAAAAAAAAAAAAAAAGACATCTAAAATTATTTTTAAAAGACTGGGTAAGAAATATACAATGGGGGCCGGGCGCGGTGGCTCAAGCCTGTAATCCCAGCACTTTGGGAGGCCGAGGCAGGTGGATCACGAGGTCAGGAGATCGAGACTATCCTGGCTAACATGGTGAAACCCCGTCTCTACTAAAAATACAAAAAACTAGCCGGGTGTGGTGGTGGGCGCCTGTAGTCTCAGCTACTTGGGAGGCTGAGGCGGGAGAATGGCGTGAACCCGGGAGGCGGAGCTTGCAGTGAGCCGAGATCACGCCACTGCACTCCAGCCTGGGAGACACAGCGAGACTCCGTCTCAAAAAAAAAAAAAAAAAAAAAAAAAGAAATATACAATGGGGAGGACTGTGGCCGTGTTTTGTTGTTGGCATAGGGGTAACTTTTATTTATTTTCCAGTTTTCCTGGCCATAGAAAACACTTTTAAAATGTATGCTATAGCCAGGCACAGTGGCTCATGCTTGTAATCCCAGCACTTTGGGAGGCCAAGGTGGGCGGATCACCTGAGGTCGGGAGTTCGAGACCAGCCTGACCAACATGGAGAAACCCATCTCTATTAAAAATACAAAATTAGCCGGGCGTGATGGTGTGTGGCTGTAATCCCAGCTACTCAGGAGGCTGAGGCAGGAGAATCCCTTGAACCTGGGAGGCGGAGGTTTCGGTGAGCTGAGATCGTGCCATTGCACTCCAGCCTGGGCTACAAGAGCAAAACTCCATCTCAAAAAAAAAAAAAAAAAAGTATGCTATAATTCTAGTTCATAATATGCCCAGTGAAAAAAGAATATTAAATATTATGTGTATCTGGTATGATCCTGATATTTGTAGCTATGAATGTATTTATAGAGAAAACACCTAACTCATTTTATATATTAGAGGAGAGGAGCTCAGGGTGGGTTGGGTGTAGACAGGTAGGACATTTGACCTAGGACAGGTGTCTTTGATTATATTAGGATGGTGGGATTGCCAATAATTTTTCTTTAGATTTTTATGTTTTCCAAATTCTCTAAAAATGAGCATGCCTTTTTAAAATTAGAAAATATCATATTAGTCCAGGCGCGGTGGCTCACGCCTATAATTCCAGCACTTTGGGAGGCCGAGGCGGGCAGATCACTTGAGGCCAGGAGTTCCAGATCAACCTGGCCAACATGGCAAAATCCTGTCTCTACTAAAAATATAAAAATTAGGCTGGGCACAGTGGCTTATGCCTGTAATCCTAGCACTTTGGGAGGCTGAGGCGGGTGGATCACCTGAGGTCAGGAGTTTGAGACCAGCCTGGTCCACATGGTAAAACCCTGTCTCTACTAAAAAATACAAAAAAAAATTAGCTGGGCTTGGTGGCACACGCCTATAATCCCAGCTACTTGAGAGGCTGAGGCTGGAGAATCAGTTGAACCTGGGAGGTAGAGGTTGCAGTGAGCCAAGATCACGCCACTGCACACGCCAGCCTGAGCAACAGAGGGAGACTCTGTCTCAAAAAAAAAAAGGCATCTAAAATTGTTTTTAAATGATTGGGTAAGAAATATACAATGGGGAGGACTGTGGCCGTGTTTTGATGTTGGCATAGGGGTAACTTTTATATTCCAATTCTCCTGGCCATAGAAAACACTTTTAAAATGTATGCTATAGCCAGGCACAGTGGCTCATCCTGTAATACGAGCACTTTGGGAGGCCAAGGCAGGCGTATCACCTGAGGTCAGGAGTTTGAAACCAGCCTGACCAACATGGAGATACCCTGTCTCTACTTAAAATACAAAATTACCTGTGTGTGCTGGCGCATGGCTGTAATCCCAGCTACTCAGGAGGCTGAGGCAGGAGAATTGCTTGAACCCAGGAGGCGGAGCTTGTGGTGAGCTGAGATCGCACCATTGCACTCTAGCCTGGGTGACAAGAGCGAAACTCTGTCTCAAAAATAAAATAAAATAAAATAAAATATCATATTAAATGCATTTATAAGTCCAAAAATGATTTGGACAAGAACATTCCAGGCTAGGTGCAGTGGCCCACCCTGTGAGCCCAGCATTTTGGGAGGCCAAGGTGGGAGGATAACTTGAGCTTAGGAGTTTGAGACCAGCTTGGGCAACATGGCCAAACCCCACTTCTACCAAAAATACAAAAATTAGCTGGGCCTGGTGGTATATGCCTATAGTCCCAGCTACTCAGGAGGCTGAGGTGGGAGGATGACTTGAGCCCAGGAGGCGGAGGGTGCAGTGAGCCGAGATCACGCTATTGCACTCCCACCTAGGCGACAGAGCGAGACTCTGCCCTACCCCCCAAAAAAGGGACATTCTGGGCGGAAACAGCAAGAAGCAAGAAAAGCAAAAGAAAGAAAGTGGGAAATCCCAGGGTATGAGCCTTGAACTAGCCCTGAGCACCTGGCGGAGGCTCGGCAAATCCCTACTGCCTGGGTGGGTCCCACCGGGCTGAGACCTGTTAGGCTTTGCCACTTCCCTCTGGTTGGCTGCAGAAGCCAAAGCCCCTATGTTTAAAATGCCAGAAGCCCCCGGCCTGGTTGTGCACTGAGGAGGGTCTTGGTGAAGGAACACACACTGGACTTAATAAGGACTGTTGTTTCCCACCCTTTTCCCAGGTGCGGCTTTTCCCTCCACATTACCAGTGTCCACTGGAAACCACTTCTCCTACTGCAGACGACCTGGCTAACCTCACCTGGTCTTTGTTTCCTTGACTACAACAGAAGTTGGGCAATTTTACAAGCACCCTGGCTGAGGCAGTGTGACAGAGTAGGAAAGTGCCGGGGCCATGGCTTTACTATGGTATGTGGGAGTGTGGGGACCTTGGGCTAGTTAGTTCCTGATTTTAGACTTTTTTTTTTTTTGAGATGGCGTCTCACTCTGTCACCCAGGCTGGAATGCAATGGTGCGATCTCGGTTCACTGCAACCTCAAACTCCCGGGTTCAAGTGATTCTCCTGCCTCAACCTCTCGAGTAGCTGGGATTACAGGCGCCCATCACCATGCCCAGCTAATTTTTTGTATTTTTAGTAGAGACGGGGTTTCACCATGTTGGTCAGGCTGGTCTCAAACTCCTGACCTCACGATCTGCCCGCCTTGGCCTCCTAAAGTGTTGGGACTACAGGCATGAGCCACTGCGCCCGGCCTGGCTTTAGACTTTTTTACAGAGACAAGGACTAGGCTAGATCAGTGGTTTCACTTTTTTTTTTTTTTTTTTTTGGCTGTAGATTCCTTTATTCAAGTTAAATCCAATGGGGGAAGCCCAAAGTTAAAAAAAAAAAAAACCAAAGCAGAGCCGATTACTTGCATGAGGATTAATGGTATCATCTCAATCCTTAACAAAGACAGGTCCTACCAGTGGCTCTATTTTACAGAGAAAGTTTGAACTATAACTTTCTCCTTACGGCTCTGCAGACCAGTTTAAAAGCTGGCAGCCTAGATACCTATAAAGTAGATAGTTTCGATTTTGTTAACTACAAACTGCATTAGAATACTTTTTTTTTTTGAGATGGAGTCTCGCTGTGTTACCCAGGCTGGCATACAGTGGCACAATCTCGGTTCACTGCAAACTTCACCTGCCAGGTTCAAGCAATTCTCCTGCCTCAGCCTCCTGAGTAGCTGGGATTACAAGGTGCCCGCCAGCACACCTGACTAATTTTTGTGTTTTTAGTAGAGACGGGGTTTCACCATGTTGGTCAGGCTGATCTTGAACTCCTGACCTTGTGATCCGCCTGCCTCGGCCTCCCAAAGTGCTAGGATTACAGGCATGAGCAATTGCGCCCAGTCTAGAATACTTTTAATTTTATTTTATCTTATTTTTATTTTTTTTTTTTTTTTGAGACAGAGTCTTGCTCTGTTACCCAGGCTGGAGTGCAGTGGCGCTGTCTTGGCTCACTGCAATCTCTGCCTCCTGGGTTTCAAGTGATTCTCATGCCACAGCCTCCCAAGTAGCTGGGACTACAGGTGTGCACCACCACGCCTGGCTAATTTTTGTATATATATGTATTTTTTTGGTAGAGATGGGTTTTCACCATGATGGCCAGGTTGGTCTCAAACTCCTGGCCTCAAGTGAACCGCCCGTCTCAGCCTCCCAAAGTCCTGGGATTATACACATGAGCCACCATGTCCAGCCTAGAATACATTTAATATTGCAACCCTGTACACACAAGCACACACATACATACATGAATATATATACACGATCCATGAAACAATACTTAACCTACTATATGCGATTTGGACTCAAATTTACTATTTTTGTTTTCTTTTAATGCTAGTTGTGATCTATTAAATTCTACAATTCACTCATGGGTCTCCACCTACAGTCTGCGAAACACTTCCTTAAGGTAGCTTCCAGCTAAGGAGTTTACGATTCTGCTGATACTAAGTTGTTCCCTTCATTCTTCCTGCCCCATCTGGTGAGAGGTATCCATAGCCCTCTGCAAACAGGGTGCTTCTCTTGGGACTCAGCACCCATCAGCTCCTCCTCTCTGATACACCTGAAATGTAAGGGTTAGCATCTTGGCAGAAACCCCTAGAGAAAGAAAAAAAAAAAAAAAAAAGCTCGGGGCCATCTGAGCTATGCGAGGCATGCAACATTTATCAGGCCCAGAGATATAGAAGCATGGGACTTTAGTCATCCCTCTTCCCCAAAACCCCATGCTCTGGGGCAACTGTTTAAAGGCATTTTGTTCCTGACGAGCTGCCTCACCCACTATCTTCATGCTCATGGAATTTGTGATACAAAGAACAATGTACGGCCAATCGAGAGCTAATTTTTTTGGTTTGCTTGTTTTTGAGACGGAGTATCACTCTGTTGCTCAGGCTGGAATGATCTCACTGCAACCTCCGCTTCCTGGGTTCAAGCGATTCCCTTGCCTCAGCCTCCCGAGTAGCTGGGACTACAGGAGTGCACCACTGCGCCCAACTACTTTTTGTATTTTTTAGTAGAGATGGAGTTTCACCACATTGAGCAGGCTCGTCTTGAACTCCTGACCTCGTGATCCACCCGCCTCGGCCTCCCAAAGTGCTGGGATTGCAGCCATGAGCCACCGCGCCCGGCCCCTATTTTTATTTTATTATGTTTTTTTGAGACAGTGTTGCTCTGTCGCCCAGGCTGGAGTGCAGTGGCGTGATCTGGGCTCACTATGAGCCTCCCAGGTTCAAGCAATTCTCCTGCCTCAGCCTCCTGAGTAGCTGGCATTACAGGCGCATGCCACTGCAACCGGCTAATTTTCGTATTTTTAGTAGTTATGGGGTTTTGCCATGTTGGTCAGTCTGGCCGCAAACTCCTGATCCCAGACGATCTGCCTGCCTCGGCCTCCCAAAGTGCTGGGATTACAGACATGAACCACTGTGCCCGACCAAGCTTATGTGATAAATGTAGTAAATTATTGGTAAACAATTTCAGAACTGCCTCTTCTTTATTCCTTAAAAAGACCCATTTGTAACTGCTGCTAATTGGAGTGTATATTTAGGACAACCTGAATCTATCCTCTTGGGTAGCCAACCTCAAGCTCTGGGCTCTGTACATAATCCTATTTTTTGAATCTCATTATTCAAGCTTGACATTCTTATAATTATGAAAACCTGCCAACCTGCTACATATTGACAAACGTGAAACGTTTTTGCCAAGAGCTTTGGAAAACCTGTACTTCAGATCCTACTGTGAACCCGAAGTACCTGAGACAGGTCTCAATCAATTTACAAAGTTTATTTTGCCAAGGTTAAGGATGTGGCCATGACAGCCTCATGAGGTCCTAATGACATGTGCCCAAGGTGGCATGGGTACAGCTTGCTTTTATGCATTTTAGGGAGCCATGAGACATCAATCAATATGTGTAAGATGCACATTGGTTCAGTCTGGAGAGGCGGGACAACTCGAAGCAGGGTACAAGAGGAGGTTCCAGGTGATAGGTAGATAAGAGACAAAAACAGTTGCATTCTTTTGAGTCTTTGATTAGCCTTTCACTGAATACACAATTTACACGTGACAGGAGAGTAGAGAAATAGTCACGTAAGTTTTAGTTTGGCTCAGTGAGTATACATTTTTACATTAAAAAAATAGGGCAGAGGGGCTGGGTGCAGTGGTTCACGCCTGTAATCCTAGCACTTCGGGAGGCCGAGGCTGGTGGATCACTTGAGGCCAAGAGTTCAAGACCAGCCTGGGTAACATGATGAAACTCCGTCTCTATTAAAAATACAAAAAAATCAGCTGGGCATGGTGGTATATGCCTGTAGTCCCAGCTGCCTGAGGTGGGAGGATTGCTGGAATCCTGGAAGCAGAGGTTGCAGTGAGCTGAGATTGCACCACTACACTCCAGCCTGGGTGACAGAGGGAGACCCTGTCTCAAAAAAAAAAAAAAAAAAAAAAAAAACAGAGGGAAGCAACCAAATATGCATTTGTCTCAGGTGGCTACTGGGATGACTGTCTCTCCTGCACTTGTGAAGATGAGCAATCAATGTACATAGCCAGGGTGAAATTCCACATAACTGTTTTATAGTGAAGATGTTGAGGGCCACAAGGAATTTCCTCATCGGCAAATTGTGAGGGAGGTATGTAGCCTTTTTTTTTTTTTGAGACGGAGTCTAGCTCTGTCGCCTAGGCTGGAGTGCAGTGGTGCTGCCTTGGCTCGCTGCAAGCTCCGCATCCCGGGCTCCCGCCATTCTCCTGCCTCAGCCTCCCGAGTAGCTGGGACTACAGGCGCCCACCACCACATCTGGCTAATTTTTTATATTTCTAGTACAGACGGGGTTTCACTTGTGTTAGCCAGGAGGGTCTCGATCTCCCCACTTCGTGATCCGCCCTCCTCAGCCTCCCAGAGTGCTGGGATTACAGGCATGAGCCACCGTGCCAGGTCGGTATGTAGCTTTTTTTTTTTTTTTTTTAAATCTTTGCAGCTATCTCATTTAGAAATAAAATGGGAGGCAGTTTTACCTGATGCAGTTCCCAGCTTGACTTTTCCCATCAGCTTAGTGATTTTGGTGTCCCGAAGTTTATTTTCCTTTCACGCTACCAATTCATCATATTAGGAGCACAGCAATAACTGAGTCCCTACGAGTCAAAGGGTAATGTTTGGTGTGAACTAACATGGGTCTTTCAAATAAAAAATATGGGAATCTTAGAGTTGATCTTTGAGGATTGAGCAGAGTTGGGGCCTCAAAATATGCCTGTATGTAGGAGGATTGCTCGATTCTGGGAGGTGGAGGTTGCAGTGAGCCAAAATTGAGCCACTGCACTCCAGCCTGAGCAAGAGTGAGACCCTGTCCAAAAAAAAAAAGGCTGCAGGGTGTGGTGACTCACATATGTAATCCCAGCACTTTCAGAGGGTGAGGAGGCAGATTCCTTAAACTCAGGGGTTTGAGACCAGCCTGGGTAACATGGCGAAACCCCTTCTCTTCTAAAAATACAAAACATTAGCTGGGCGTGGTGGCGTGCACCTGCGGTCCCAGCTACTTGGGAGGCTGAGGCAGGATGATCCTTTGAACCCAGGAGTTCGAGGTTCAAAGTACAGTGAACTACGATCATGCCACTGCACTCCAGCCTGATGACAGAGACCCTGTCTCTAAAAAAATAAAAAATTAATGCCATGCAATTTTCAACTTCTAAACTTGGATTTCTTGGAATAATAAGCTACAGCCTAAACCCCAGTGTTTTCCTAGCAACCGCACATTTGGGTGGTGTTTCTATATTCACTTTTTTTTCTTTTGTAAGACCGGGTCTCGTTCTGTCACCCAGGCTGGAGTGCAGTGGTGCAAACACGGCTCATTGCAAGCCTCGACTTCCCAGGCTCAAGTGATGCTCCTGCCTCAGCCTCCCTAGTATCTGGGACTACAGGCACACACCACTACGCCTGTATAATTTTTGTATTTTTGTAGAGAAAGGTTTCATCATGTTGCCCAGGGTGGTCTCAAATTCCTGGGCTCAAGTGATCCACCTGCCTTTGCCTCCCAAAGTGTTAGGATTATAGATGTGACACAACATGCCCCACCCTACATTCACTATCTTATATGACTGTTATAATACTAGAAGTTGGACAGCTATATTGAGGAAAATATTGGGTTACTATTATTCTTTGAGACAGAGTCTTGCTCTGTCGCCCAGGCTGGAGTGCAGTGGCACAATCTCGGCTCACTGCAACCTCCGCCTCCCAGGTTCAAGCAATTCTCCCGCCTCAGCCTCCCAAGTAGCTGGGACTACAGGCACGTGCCACCACGCCCAGCTAATTGTATTTTTAGTAGAGATGGGGTTTCACCATGTTAGCCAGGATGGTCTCGATCTCCTGACGTCGTGATCCACCCGCCTCGGCCTCCCAAAGTGCTGGGATTACAGGCGTGAGCCACCGCGCCCAGCTGAAAATATTGGGTTCTTTATCAGATGGTAAAGGGACAATATTAATTAGAAGTGCACCTACCAGTTACCTTAAGTCACACTCTCCCTGAGTCTCCTGATCCTGTTTATAAAATGGGAACACATTTTGGTTTGGCCATAGTTCCCTATCTCCAACCTCCACATATGGGTATGAGAATACTACAAATACCATCAGCAATCTTCTACAGACTCTGAACCCAGCCCTGGATCTAATCCTATACCCACAACTTCAGAAACATGTTCATGCAGATACAAATCAGCTTAAAATGGCATTGAGGAATACCAGCACGTGAAAAGATGCTCACCATCACCAGCCATGTGGCAAATGCATATCACACACAGTGAGATAGCACTTCACACCCACTAGGATGGTTATAATCAAGATGACAGATAATGACAAATATTGACAAGGACATGGGGAAACTGGAATCCTCATACACTGATAGTAGGAATGTAAAATGGTGCAGCTGCGGCCAGGCGCGGTGGCGGGCACCTGTAATCCCAGCACTTTGGGAGCCCGAGGCAGGTGGATCACCTGAGGTCAGGAGTTCAAGACCAGCCTGGCCAACACGGTGAAACCCCGTCTCTACTAAAAATACAAAAATTCGCCAGGCTTGGTGGCGGGCACCTGTCATCCCAGCACTCAGGAGGCTGAGGTGGGAGAATCGCTTGAACCTGGGAGACGGAGGTTGCAGTGAGCCGAGATAGCGCCATTGCATTCCAGCCTGGGTAACAAGTGCGAAACTCCATCTCAAAAAAAAAGGTGCAGTTCCCAAAAACATTAAACATACAACTACATGACCCAGCAATTCCAAGAAATTCCAAATCCTAGGCACATATATCCAACAGCATCAAAGCATATGCTTACACAGAAACTTATATGCAGATGTTCATAGCAGCTTTATCCTAGTAGCCAGAAGATGGAAATAGCTCAAATATTCAACTGATGGATAACCAAAACATGGTATATTCAAACTAGGGAATACTATCCAACAGTAAAAAGAAATGAAGTGGCTGGACACGGTGGCTCACACCTATAATCCCAGTGTTACCGGAAAAGGGTCCTGATCCAGACCCCAAGAGAGAATTCAGGGTGAGTCCATAAAGTCAAAGTAAGTTTATTAGGCAAGTAGAGGATAAAAAATGTCTACTCCACAGGCAGAACAGCGGCATGGGTGCTCCACTGTGTATACTTACAGTTATTCCTTGATTAGATGGTAAACAAGGGGTGGATTGTTCATGAGTTTTCCAGGAAAGGGGCATGGATTTCTCAGGACTGAGGGCTCCTCCCCCACTTTAGACCATAAAGGGTAACTTCCGGAAGTTGTAAGCTGTCACTGCGCTGGTGGAAGTGTCTTTTAGCATGCTAATACATTATAATTAGCATATAATGAGCAATGAGGATGACCATCTTGATTTTGGCGGGTTTTGGCCGGCTTCTTTACCACAGCCTGTTTATCAGCAAGGTCTTTGTGACCTGTATCTTGTGCCAACCTCCTGTCTCATCCTATGACTAAGAATGCCTTAACCTCCGGGGAATGCAGCCCAGCAGGTCTCAGCCTTATTTTAGCCAGCCCCTATTCAAGATGGAGTTGCTCTGGTTTGAACACCTGACACCAGCACTCTGGGAAACTGAGGCAGGTGGGCCACTTGAGTCCAGGAGTTTGACACCAGTCATGGTAAAACCCCATGTGTACTGAAAAAATGCAAACATTAGCTGGGCATGGTGGCGCATGCCTGTAATCTCAGCTACTCAGGAGGCTGCGGTGGGAGGGTTGCCTCAGACTGGGAGGTTGAGGCTGCAGTGAGCCATGACTGCCTCACTGCACTCTGACCTGGGTGACAGATAAAAGACCCTGTTTCAAAAAATAAAAATGAAGCACTGATGCCTGTTACAACGTGAACGAACCTGGAACACACTGTGCTAAGTGAAAGAAGCCAGACAAAAGGCCCAATATTGTATGATTTCAGTGAAATGTACAGAATAGGCAAATCTATAGATAGCAAAGTACTTGCCAGGGGCTGGGGCTAAAAGAACTGTCAGGGTAATTGAAGTGACTGTTAATGAGCACAAAGTTTCTTTTTGGGGTGACGACAATATTTTGGAACAGATATTGGTGAAGGTTGCATAACCTCTGAATACCACTGAGATGGTGAATTTTATGGCATGTGAGTTAAATCTTAAAAAAAAAAAAATTGCCTTACATGGGGCTGATCTAAAATACTTTGTCATCTAAACTAAACTTTGCCATAATTACAAGAATGGCTATGTCATGTTAGAATGGGCAGCTGTCTTTTGGTATCATTGCTTTGTATGTATTAACTGACACATTTAAATCTTCAAAAACTCTGAGGTAGATTCCATCATTTCCACTGAAGAGGAAATGGCATCACTTCAAGGTCAAGTAACTTGCCCAAGACCATTCAGTAGAAGCTATGGTAGAAATCCTGGTTCACCAGACTCAGTGTGCAGTCCGTAAATTGTTTCCATGTCTGCATACCCAGTAGGTGGATGCTCCTTAAGGACAGCAATCATCTTTTTTTTTTTTTGCAGTGAAATGGCACAATCACTGCTTGCTGCAGCCCTGACCTCCCAGGCTCAAATGATCCTCCCTCCTCAGCCTCTGGAGTAGCTGGGACTACAGGTACATGCCACCATGACCAGCTAATTTTTAGGGGGGTCACCTATGTTGCCCAGGCTAGTCTCAAACTCCTGGGCTCAAGCAGTACCCCCACCTCGTCCTTCCTAAAGTGCTGAGATTACAGGCCTGAGCCACTGCGTCTGGCCTCTTCACTTTACCTCAAACCCTAGTAGTATCTGGCCAGTATGGATGCAATGACAACTAAATTTACTCATTCCTCGAATGAATACACTGGAATACAGTGTATCGTGGTACACTGGTTTGTACCACTGGGGGAATAGCCAAGAATAAGACCAGCTTCCTAGCGAGCAAAAATGCATCATTTTAGGTGGCAAATGCATTATTTTAGGTAGTAAATGCATAATTTTAGGTAGCAAAAGTTGACATCCATGAAAACAAAGGAGAGGGAACTGGGGAAGTGTCTGAGGCAAACCAAGTAAAGAAACAAGCAGTAAGACCAGGAGTGCCTTCCAGGATAAAGAACCGTGGGCACGGTACAAAAGTCTCTGAAAGAGAAGTCAGCTTTTTGGAAAAAAAGGAAGACAGGGTGGCCAGCATGGCTCGAGTAGACTGCTGAGTGACAATAAAGTTACCAAAGCAGATTTGGCCCAATCCTATTAGCCCTTACAGGCCATAGTAAGACATTTTTGTTTTATTCTGAAACTGCTTTCTGAGGATTTTAGCACACCTGTGATGTGACTTGGGCTGTAGGGAACAGCATGCAAGAGTATTGGGGAGTAGACAGTATGGCCACTGATTATAAGGACTCTTCAATTTTGAAGAAATGACAGTGACAGGTACTGAAATGGACTGAGATCAGAAGATCATATTAAAAATCTTATTTTGGACATGTTAATTTTGGTATGCCTTTTATGGCATTATGGCCGGGTGTGGTGCCTCATGCCTATAATCCCAGCACTTTGGGAGTCCGAGGCAGGTGGATCACTTGAGGTCAGGAGTTTGAGACTAGCCTGGCCAAGACGTGAAACCCCGTCGCTACTAAAAATATGAAAAATTAGCTTGGCGTAGTGGTGGGCGCCTGTAATCCCAGCTACTCGGGAGGCTGGGGCAGGAGAATCGCTTGAACCCAGGAGGTGGAGGTTGCAGTGAGCTGAGATCACACCACTGCACTCCAGCCTGGGTGACACAGCGAGACCTCATCTCAAGAAAAAAAAAAGAAGAGAAAGAAAGAAATTAAGATTGTAGGCATTTTCTTCCTTGTTTTGCTTCAACTGCCAGAACTTATAATCAAACCATACATGTGTCGACCTGCTCAGTTCTGGTGAACTTCCTTCATACAGATGTTGCTGTTTTACCTCATACTATGTTAACAACGCCAAGTTTCCCCAAATTTTCGTTCCACTGAGTTTTAAATGCAAAACAGACTTGGTTGTACATAGCCAAATATTAAGCACGAGCGTGCACACACACACTCACACAACGCCGACAGAGGGTGTTCCAGTCATTCCTTAGCCTTTGTTCACTTGCTAACATGCCAGGCTCCTTCTGCCTCAGGGAATACACAGACACTGACTGCAATGCTCTTCCCTTTGCCTGGTGGACTTCTCCCACCAGTATTCTAAATGTTCCAATCACACGCTGAGACTTTCCCTTTACAGCACTCACCACAGTAATTACTGAAATAAAGATGGTAAAACCTTAATTTCATCACCTTTTCTTTCCCTTACCCAACTTCCAACACACCAAAGGGTTTACACAGGCACTATTAAGTAAGTAAAAGTGAGTGGCAAAATTTTTAAATTTAGAAATTTATTCTGTTTAATCCACAAGCTTTATATAGCTTTAGTTTAAAAAAAAAATCAAAACAAACAAAAAAAAAAAATCAAAACAAAAACAGTGAAACCAAGACACTATTCCAAAGTCTGGGCCCTTCCAGCCTTCCAAATACAAGAGCTCTGAAACTTGTGTATACCAATCGGAAGAACAAGACAAAGATATGAACAGAGCCATGACATTTCATTAAACAAATTGTATGTAACTGAAGGATCCTTTCTGGGACTAGCTCATTGCCTTTACAAAAGAAAAAAACAAAACAAAAAAACAAAACCAGAAGAACAGAATGAGAGTCCAGTGTTCCAAATCAACTTGTTACACATCCATATAAACCCACAGTGTCCTGGCAAACAACATGCTTTCATTTTCTGTCTCATCCTAGAGCTCGAATCCTGATTCATTTCAGCAGAGACTCCACAGGCAACAGGAAAGATGGTGGCATTAAAATATTCATTTATACTTTTGTGGTAGTTCAAAACAGTGGTCTTATTTCTGGGCAAGCTTACAGACCATACAAGGTCAGTAGCATAACTTAAATGGGAGCTAAGACTCAAATGAAAAAAATGTAAGAAGAAGAAAGAAAAACAAAAAGAAGATCAAAACCAAAAAAACAAACAAAAAACCCCCTCTAGGAATAGCCAGGGCATTTAAAGGAACCATAAAAATGCCAACAGTATTTAAACCCCCTTTTTTAAAAAGGGAATTTTTTTTGGCTTAAATTATTTCACTCAATGAATTATGTCAGCTGTCAATGAAAGAATGTCACTAATACACTGTGGACACCTTTTGCAATGTAAATCCATGCCCCCTTTTTTTACATGGTGAACTTCAACCTAGCAATTATTACAACAAATGTTATAGTCTAAAGCTCAAACACATTTTAGCAATTTTGAAATTGAACTGCGTACAAACCAAATAAAATTTACATCATAACAAACATTTCCCCCTAAGACTGTGGGGACACTTGGGCCTTCCTCATTGATCTCAGGGCCTTTTCACGCAGGTGCTTTTCTAAATCATCAAGGTTATCTTCAGCTTCACTTTCAGTCTCCTAAAAAAAAACACAACAACAGAATTTACTTGGTTAAGTCTTAAGACACTGGTGGGAAATGCTGAGTAAAGAGCAAAATCAAGGCCGGGCGCGGTGGCTCAAGCCTGTAATCCCAGTACTTTGGGAGGCCGAGGCGGGTGGATCACGAAGTCAGGAGATCGAGACCATCCTGGCTAACATGGTGAAACCCCGTCTCTACTAAAAATACAAAAAACTAGCCGGGCGTGGTGGCGGGCGCCTGTAGTCCCAGCTACTCGGAGGCTGAGGCAGGAGAATGGCGTAAACCCGGGAGGCGGCGCTTGCAGTGAGCCGAGATCGCGCCACTGCACTCCAGCCTGGGTGACACAGCGAGACTCCGTCTCAAAAAAAAAAAAAAAAAAAAGAGCAAAATCAAAGTGTGGGGATGGCCGATGACTGAATATACTAAAACCCAGGGAACCACAAACTGTAAATGGCTGAACTGTCTGGTGTGTGAATTTTATCTCAGAGTAGTCAATTAGTAGAAAAAACAATTTTGCTACTTCTCAAAATAAAGTGACTTTGCTATCTGTACGTATACTGCAAGAGAGCCATACACAGAGTTCATAAATACCTTCTTCGGCTCTGGCGCTGCCACCGGCTCTTCCTGTGCTAATGTGGTTGTGGCAGCTGCAACGGCTGCAGGGGTCACAGCAGCTGCAGCAGCTGCAGCCACAGCCTTTTCCTTCTTGTGTTTTTTGTGCTTCTTGTGCTTCTTATCCTTTTTGTGTTTCTTGTCCTTCTTTTTCTTCTTTTTCTTTCCACCTCCTTCTTGATCTGAATTCTAGGAAGGGGGAAAAACAAAAACAAAAAAACACCCAGCATTTATAATCAATCTGATTAATATTCTGTCCAACTGAACATTTTATTTCCTCAAATTCCCAATGGACAAATCTCAAGATTTCCAAAAGGCTTCGGAGGGTGTGAGCGGGGAAGACCCAAGGCCAATTATCACCAAGAAAGGTATTCAAAGTCAGGGGCTATCTCCAGGATGAGCTGAATTCCAGCGCCTGAACTATTTGACCTTAGACAAATTGTTGAACTTTTTCTGAGACCTTTTTACCTAAAATAAGTGTAATAATCCCTACCTGATAAAGCTCTTGTGAAAATTAAATGGGAATATCTGTAAATCACCCACAATACTTGCCTAACGTGTATCAGACTTTTAATAAATGGTACCCGCCATTAGTCTAAACACATGCCTGTATGAATGCCATGTCTCTAGCTACCATCTGAGCTCTCCTATCTTTAGAGTGGGGATGACTGGTTCTTCCTCATGACACACATACCAAATTTATGTAAAAGCCAGGCTCCTATAATTTAATCCATAATATTTCAATTTCACACTTCTAAGCAATTACTTAAAACTCCTCACAAGTTAGCTTGCACAACTATTCAGTCAACCCAATTAAATATGGACATCTGAGGCCACAGCAGGAGGATCACTAGAGGCCAGGAGTTCAAGATCAGCCTGGTCAACACAGCAAGACCCTGTCTCTACAAAAAGTTAAAAACAAAAAATCAGCCAGGTGTAGCAGCATGTGCCTGTAATCCCAGCTACTTGGGAGGCTGAGGCGAAGGGATCACCTGAGTCCAGGAAGGCTGCGGTGAGCTATGATCATCCCACTGCACTCAGCCTGGGTGACAGCCTGAGACCCTGTCTCGAAAAACAAACAAAAAACAGATGGACATCTAACCACTGATTTTATGCAATACAGAAACCTGCCCAAGATCAGATACATAACTCACAAATGGGAAAAAAAGTTTAAACACTAATATTTTAATGCCCCAATGACATTTTCTCTGCTTCAAAGTGACCACATACATATTTATAAAAGGGTGTCCAAAATAAGGCAGACACATACTCTTGGCGGTGATGGGCTCGGTGTTGGGCTTTTGGCCTTTTTGACCGGTACAGCTGGTGACCAGTTTGTAGATGGTGACTGAGACTGGACAGGGGATGGAGGTGCTGGGGGCTTTTTAGCTGCTGGCTCAGGAGACCCGGAGACAGATCGGGAGGATGAGACCCTCCTTACAGACTGTGGGCTTGGGGAAGCAACCCTAGACAAAAAGGAAAAAACATTCAGCATTGAGAACAGACACCTCTTCACATGAGAAAACCACCAACTACACTGGACAACCAGGTTATGAATTTCAAATATACCACTTACATTGCTGGTTGATTCTACTAACATATATCCAATTTACATCCCTATGTTTCCTAGAGGGTGGCTAAAGCCTCAT
This sequence comes from Macaca nemestrina, assembly GCF_043159975.1. Taxonomy (NCBI): domain Eukaryota; kingdom Metazoa; phylum Chordata; class Mammalia; order Primates; family Cercopithecidae; genus Macaca; species Macaca nemestrina. Next base: position 209,376,479 of record NC_092125.1, read on the forward strand.
AATCCTCTATCCATTTTGTTAATGATGCTTCTTATGTAAGATTAGTAATGTCAGTTCCTTACATCACACACAAGAAATGTTCTATTTCTTACTTAAGTTTAGTTTTGGAAGCATACCCCTAAAAACAAATTGATTAACTGCTAAGAACCAACTAAAAGCCCATGGCATTTAACTTATGCCATAGAAACTATCTCAAAAATGGAACAGGATCTGTAAATAGTACCTAAAGTTTGACTTAAAAGCTCATATTCATAACTTATTCCTTTTATATGGGGGGGGGGGCGGGAAGCTTCCAAATATAAAGAGCTATGTAAGTATTCCTAATGAAAAAGCATAAAATATTTTTACTTTTTTATCTTTTTAGGTTCCGGAGTCCTGGAGACTCTCCTAATGGGCCTAGTACTTGGAGACGGGGACTGCCTTCTTTGGGGTGATGATGACGCTCCTCTTCGAACAGGTGGAGGACTTGAGGAGGTCTGAGGAGCTCGAGGCCGTGGTGAGGGCGAATGCCGTTTGTTTGGTTGTGGTGATCGGGCCTCCCGGGTAGATCGGCTTGGGGAAGACCCTTTCCTATGCTTGGATGATAATGAAGGTGAACGTCTCTTGGTGACTGGGGAGCTTCTTTGTTTGGGAGGTGGAGAATGGGAGACCCGCCGCTTTGGTGGTGGAGATGGTGATGCTCTTCGTTTAGGAGGGGGAGGAGGTGAAGCCGTTCTTCTCTTTGGAGGTGGAGAAGGAGAGTATCTCCTCTGTATTGGAGGAGAGTATCTTCTAGGAGAAGGTGAGCGCCGGCGTGGGGGAGAAGGAGTCCTAGGAAAGATACGTAATTAAGCCGAAAGGCTCAACAAAATACAGAAACAGGATGAAGAGAAAAGTAATCAGCAGGTTTGACTATACTGTAGTTAGCACTAGGCAAAGGGAATATATTTACAAGTGAACATGCCATCTTTATATTCTCACTTAAATATCAATAAAACTTGTTTATCTCAGCTGACTGCAACACAGGACACTTTGTCTGCAGGACTAAGTATAAAAAAGAAAAAAAAGACATTTTGATTAACAAATTTGCAATTTTCAGAAGGTGTGAATTCGTCAAGTCTTTTAACATCTATACGAAATCAACAATGTTTTTTGGAAAGAGAATCTTGCACTGTATTAACTGAACATCAGTTATTATATAATAACCAAGTAACTCTATTAACAAAACTCTATTATGGTCACTTTAGGAAGCCCCTGCTTTAAAGAGGTCTCTGACATGGTGTCCTCTCTGAATCAGCATTTGGACGCTGTATGAATAATTAAAGCGTTCACTGCACAAGCCTTAAAGACACTTCTACCTCCCCTCAAAGAGACTGTTCCATTTTCTCTTAGAAGACCACTTATCAGGCCAAACCGCCTAATTTCCTCTTGGATCTTGCAGACTTTTAGATCAAAGTAAATTCCTGCCCAGAGTTAGCTTTACAACAGGCCATATACTTTGGAAATGTGGTAGGGTACAGTTTCATCACTGTATCTGGGCAATTATTTAGTAATTCTGAACTCCCATTTCCTCACCTGAACAATGCAAACAATACCAACTATCAAGGAAGGTCTCTTTGAGGACTAGTAGTAAAGCATATAAAGCGCCTAGCACTTTGCCTGGCACATAACAGGCATTCAAGAGTGGCAGCCAGGCCGGGCAGAGTTGGTCACACCTGTAATCCCAGCACTTTGGGAGGCCAAGGCAGGAGGATTGCCTGAGGTCAGGAGTTTAAGAGCAGCCTGGCCAACATGGTTTCATCTGTACAAAAAATACAAAAACTGGCTGGGTGTGGTGGCAGGTGCCTGTAATCCCAGCTACTTGGGAGGCTGAGGCAGAAGAATCGCTTGAACCCAGGAGGCAGAGGTTACAGTGAGCTGAGATTGTGCCACTGCACTGCAGCCTGGGTGACCGAGTGAGACTGTCTTTTAAAAAAAAAAAAAAAAAAAAAAAAAAGGTGGCAGCATGCCATTACATTGCTTGGCAACATATCCAAGCAATGCCATTAAAACTTAAATGTTAATTTTTACTTTAAAATAGTTGTAGATGTACAGAAGAGCTACAAAAATAGGAGATCTGCCACTTCACCATGCTAATATTTTATATAACCATAAGAAAATTAGCAAAACTATAAAATGAACCTCAGTGATAACTCAGTATTACTAAAATAGCAAAACAACCCCAATTTTCCACTAATGAATGTCCCTTTTCTGCTCCAGGACCCTACATCTCTTTAGTTCCTGCCAATCTGTGACTGTTTCTGTCATTGTCTTTCATGACTGACACTTTCGAATACTGGTCAGGTATTCTGTAGAATGACTTTCAATTTGGGTTTCTCTGATATTTCCTAATAATTAGACTGAGGTTCGGCATAACTGGTAAGCATACTACAGAAGTATCCAGGAAATACATGATGCCAGTATGTTTTATTGAGGATGTTATCTTTGATTATTTAGGTAAGAGCTGACAGGAATCTCTAAATTTTCTATTTGCAATTACTAGTCAATACCACCTTTCAATGTATTAACATCTTTATCACAATATGTGATTCACCTGCTATAAAATCCACCTATTTACCCATTTAAAGTATATAATTAAATGATTTTAGTATATTCATATAGTTCTGCAGTCATTACCATCCACATGTCCACCCGACCCTAATCTGTGTTCTATCTCTATAGATTTGTGTATTCTAGACTTTTCATATAGATGGAATCATATGTGATCTTTTATGACTGGCTGAACAATGCTAGTCTGCTTACTCTAATAAGATATAATAATCAGAAAGATTCAGAGATCCTTTTGTAGTTCCTAAGCATGATGATTGGGTTTTCATGAGCTGTGCCTCTCTCCAACCCTGTTATGAAGTGAGCCCCGTTACTCATCTGATATGTCAGGGGTTGGGGGAGTTGGGGAGACGCTCCAGTTAGCGTATTTGACAAAGTACCTTCGTCGTGGTGGTGGTGTGGGAGTCCTGCGCCGTCGAGGAGGAGGGGCGGGAGAAGGAGACCGTCGCCTTCTGGTGGGTGGTGGGGATGGACTTCTCCTCCGTCTACCACTAAACCAAGAAGAATTACTGTTAATTTTTTTTTTTTTTTTTGAGATGGAGTCTCGCTCTGTCGCCCAAGCTGGAGTGCAATGGCACGATCTCAGCTCACTGCAACCTCCACCTCCTGGGTTCAAGCAATTCTCCCGCCTCAGCCTCCTGAGTCGTTGGGATTACAGGCACCCATAATCGTGCCTGGCTAATTTTTAAAAATATTTTTGTAGAGACGGAGTTTCACCATGTTGGCCAGGCTGGCCTTGAACTCCTGACCTCAGGTGATCCGCCCGCCTCAGTCTCCCAAAGTGCTGGGATTACAGGTGTGAGTTACCACGCCTGGCCTATAGTTAACTTTCAGTCAGTGGCATTTACAGTGACCCAGAAAACACGGTTTCAATTATCATTAACCCCAAGGGCAGCAATGGTTACTAAGTTTCAGAACAGTGTTTTTCAAACTACAGGTCAAGACTGTTAGTCAAGACCCTGGGTGGCAGCATTAAAACAATTAATAAAACCACAGTGTTTTACTTGTGACAAGGGTAAATACTGTTTTGTGAAATTTTTGTTTTACTCTGGATCACAATACAGAACATTCTTGACATGACACAGAGTGAAAAAGTTCAGCAACAGCACATCAGAGCACTGCTTTTTATTGGGGATGCACATTAGAACCACCTGGGAAGCTTATGTGACATTTATGTCTACCAGGTCTAGGCTAAGGTCCAGCCAGGTGTTTTTGGGAAAGGCTTTCCAGGTGATTCTGATTCCTTACTAGGAATCAACTGCTTTAGAGACTAATACAGAAATTCAAAAATGCCAATAGTCACAAGTGGCTTAAGACCCAAATCTGGATGTCTCTGCTCCAAGCTCTTAATTTTTTTTTGCCCAGGACAGGACTCATGCTTCCTGTGAATCTGGAATTATGTTTTGTCTTGGTTCCCCTTTGAAATTAAGAAAGCTCTGCTAACTGAACAGACAAAATCCTAAAATTCACCACTAAATTTTTCAACTTAAATCTGCTTATGCTTTGTGGGGACTAAGACCTCACACTAAATACATATCAAATATTCAAAACCAGGCTTTATCTCCCCTTTCTTTTCTTTCTTTTTTTTTTTTTTGAGACGGAGTCTCGCTCTGTTGCCCAGGCTGGAGTGCAGTGGCCACGATCTGGGCTCACTGCAAGCTTCGCCTCCCAGGTTCACGCCATTCTCCTGTCTCAGCCTCCCGAGTAGCTGGGATTACAGGTGCCCACCACCATGCCTGGCTTATTTTTTGTATTTTTAGTAGAGATGGGGTTTCACAGTGTTAGCCAGGATGATCTCAATCTCCTGACCTCGTGATCCGCCCGCCTCGGCCTCCCAAAAGTGTTGGGATTACAGGCGTGAGCCTCTTTTTTTTTTTTTTTGGGATGGAGTTTTGCTCTTGTTGCCCAGGCTGGAGTGCAATGGCACGATATTGGCTCACTGCAACCTCCACCTCCCAGATTCAAGCCATTCTCCTGCCTCAGCCTCCCGAGTAGCTGGGACTCCAGGCATGCACCACCACGCCCGGCTAAATTTTTTGTATTTTTAGTAGAGACAGGGTTTTGCCATGTTGGTCAGGCTGGTCTTGAACTCCTGACCTCTGGTGATCCATCCACCTCAGCCTCCCAAACTGAGATTATAGGCATGAGCCACCGCACCCAGCCTCCATCTCCCCTTCTAAAATATGATACTGAAGCATAATCCCAAATAATCCTTCCTCCATCTCTAAATCCTAGGCACCTGATGGCAATTTTTAATGGCATTAAACTTTAAGCTGCTGGTATATAACTTAAAATACTTTTTAAATGACGAGAAATAAAACAAAAACATCCTGGAGTACAGCAATAAATTTTCGTGTTGATTTTACTGCTGTGAGAAATCTCTTTCCAGAACAACAAGTAGTTCCATAATTTGGTGTGTGGGGCGGGGCGGGGAGGGAAGGGGAGATCAAAGAGAAGAAATTGCACCACTAATCTAACTCTGTAAAGCAATTGTTCAGCTGCTGTGCCAGCAACTTCACAAAAGTCAGAGGTAGTTATAGCTGGGAAAGGAATGCTTTAGCAGCCAAACTAATCTTTTTTAGGTTTTTGTCTTTTATTATCATGCAGCAGTTTCCTCCACAGTGTAAATACCCTGTGCTTTGCTTCATCACAAACACTGCTCACTGGTTCCTTTCCCAGAAAACACTTATTGATGAGATTACCTAAAGCAACACAGTTTCAAAAACTGAGCTACAAAAAGGATAGTGGGATAGCTTCAGCAAGGATAAACACTTCAAAATTCAGTGGCAGCTAAGGCCCCCAAAAGCAGACAGCTGGTTAAGACAGACTAGTGTAATGTCAAACGTATAGGTCTAAGATCCGACTTTGTCACTTTGTGGCCCTAAGAAACTACCACATTGGGGCCTCTATCTTCTCACGAGATTAAGGCCTGAATTAGGCATTTGGCTCTAAAAGTTTACAGTTTTATGGTCACACTGATACTAATAATCAAAAGTTTCAATAAAGATATGCCGGTCGGGCCCAGTGGCTCATGCCTGTAATCGCAGCACTCTGGGAGGCTGAGGTGGGTGGATCACTTGACGTCAGGAGTTTGAGATCAGCCTGCCCAACATGGCGAAACCCCTTCTATACTAAAAATACAAAAATTAGCTGGGTGTGGTGGCATGCACCTGTAGTCCCAGCTACTCAGGAGGCTGAGGCATGAGAATCATTTGAACCTGTGAGGCAGAGGTTGCAGTGAGCTGAGGTCGCACCAATGCACTCCAGCCTGGGTGATAGAGCCAGACTCCATCTCAAAAAAAAAAAAAAAAAAAGATATGCAACCCACCTTTCCACTATTGGAAAGACTGAACAGGGCCAAAGCCTTCCATTCACTTTTATCTCTTCTTCTTATTTTTGAGACGGAGTTTAGCTCTGTTGCCAGGCTGCAGTACAGTGGCGTGACCTCAGCTCACTGCAACCTCCGCCTCCTGGGTTCAAGTGATTCTCCTGCCTTAGCCTCCAGAGTAGCTGGGATTACAGGCACGAGCCACCATGCTCAGCTAATTTTTATATTTTTAGTAGAAATGGGGTTTCACCATGTTGGCCAGGATGGTCTTGATCTCCTGACCTTGTGATCCTCTCACTTTTAATATTTCTAAAGTTTCTCCCTAGTTTTTCCTGCCCTCCCTAATGTCACCACAAAGTCCCTCCCGCCAAATCTAAGGAGCAATTAATCCTATGTCTTGAAAAGTATCCGGATACTGTTAAAAATTCATGTGCCGCCTGATGTAAGTTGATGCAAATTATCACAAAAGAGCACAACCAGATATTAAAAATCTAAGTTCAAATGAGGGTCTAAACCAAATAGCTCATGTATAATTCTATCATTAATCTAACGTGTTTAAAAAAATACTCAAACCAAAACAACTTAGGATCTGCACATCCATAGCCACAGTCACCATATATTTAAGAATGAGATGAGGTCACCTAAATAGGAAATTAAGTCACTACAATTTTTGACATGTAACCCTAATTTACAAAGTAGTGTCTAACCAACCTTTTAGTCACTGGCGATTGCCATCGCTTTCCCATCTGCATCCTGAGAGCAGTGGAGAAAAACAAATGTCAAGAATTCCATTCACTAAATTATTTACTTGGGTGGGTTAAGTACCATTAACGGAGACATTTTTAAATATTCAAAGATGTTCAGGAGTTAAAGTTATAATTATTTGGCTTATTTTTCTAATCATGCACACATATATGACATGGTGGTTTAAAATTCACCAGTTCTAAATTAAATATTAATAACCACCAACAAAGCAAAAACAAAACAAAAACCCTAAAAAGCAAACAAAAATCCAACCATATCCAAATACTTGAAGAAGTTAATCAAATTCTCAAATAATCCCAAGTTATCAAATTTCATCACAATTACAGAACATCAGTGAACATCACTGAAGAAAAGATGTTACCGAGGGGAAGTCTCTTTTTGCCGCTTTCGTGGTGATGGAGAAGCACTCCGGGAAGGGGAATGTCTCCGCCGCCTGCCAACCTCACCATTCTTCACATGGGACCTCTTGGGTCGTTCATCTTCTGAGGAGGAGGACGAGCCAGAGTCTATAATTACACAATAAAAAAAATATTACATTAGGTTTGTGCTTGAATCTGTCCAAGTTTTCCAAAATCTAGGTGGATGGAGCGTTCACTAGGGCAAGCAAGCATGTATATAGGTCATCAGTTCTGAACGGAATCATCATCAATATATGATCAATGATTTCAAAGCCAAGCATATTCATTATTTAAATAAGACACAGAAATCATTTCCACAGTGTAATCCAATCAAGATGGCTCACCCTAAGAAGTCTAGGCTGGGCACAGTGGCTCACGCCCCTTGGGAGGCCAAGGCAGAAAGATCGCTTGTGCCTCCTGAGTAGCTGGGATTACAGGCCTGCACCATCATGCCTATCTTTGTATTTTTAGTAGAGACAGGGTTTTGCCATGTTGGCCAGGCTGGTCTCAAACTCCTGACCTCAAGTTATCCATCTACCTCAGCCTCCCGAAGTGTTGGGATTACAGGCGTGAGCCACCGTACCCAGCCTGGTATGTTCTTATAATAAAAAATGCAAATAGCAAAATAATAAGGTAGATTCTTTTTTTTTGTTTTGGAGACAAAGTCTTGCTCTGTTGCCCAGGCTCCCAGGCTGGAGTGCGGTGGTGCTATCTCAGCTCACTCACTGCAACCTCTGCCTCCTGGGTTCAAGGGATTCTCCTGCCTGGGCCTCCCAAGTAGCTGAGATTACAGGTGTGCGCCACTATGCCCGGTTAATTTTTGTATTTTTCATAGAGACGGGGTTTCGCCTTGTTGGCCAGGATGGTCTTGAACTCTTGATCTCAAGTGACCCGCTCACCTCGGCCTCCCAAAGTGCTGGGATTACAGGTGTGAGCCACTGCGGCCAGTCTAGATTTTTAATAGGGAAAGATGTTCTAAATACACTGTTAAGTTAAAAAGGGAGGCAACATATCTACAGTTGAGCTTCTGTGGGGTTCTTTCCTTTTTCTGAATAAAATTTCTGAATAAAAGCTTTAGGAGGTTGGAAAAAGAATGATACTTTTCCAATTTTATACTTCTGTTTCACTATTGTATCCTAGGGACCTATTACCTTTTTTTTTTTTTTTTGAGACGGAGTCTCGCTCTGTCGCCCAGGCTGGAGTGCAGTGGCCGGATCTCAGCTCACTGCAAGCTCCGCCTCCCAGGTTTACGTCATTCTCCTGCCTCAGCCTCCCGAGTGGCTGGGACTACAGGCGCCTGCTACCTCGCCCAGCTAGTTTTTTGTATTTTTTTAGTAGAAAGGGTTTCACCGTGTTAGCCAGGATGGTCTTGATCTGCTGACCTCGTGATGAGCCCGTCTCGGCCTCCCAAAGTGCTGGGATTACAGGCTTGGGCCACCGCGCCCAGCCAGGGCCTATTACTTTTATAACAATGTAACAGAAGATTAAATTTTGCAAAAGGACTTAAAACCAAAAAAAGAAAACAATCCTGCCTCCTCAGACAGATTTCTATGTAGGCAAGTTAAGTACTCGTGCTGCACACATAGATGTTCATATACCAAATATTTATTAGGAAATGCAGGTAGAAAAAAACTTTCATCACCGTCCATACCAGATGAAGACTGCTGGTTTTGTCGTCTGTATTGGCGTCTCTGCTGCACAGAATCTGCTGCAGCCATTTTGCCACCTTTATCTTCTTCTGAAAGATGGATGCATTTAGAAAGTGTTTCTTTAGTTACGCATATAGAAAATTTGCAATTTGAATAGGAAAATAGTCTCTCAAACCTTCATTTGGTTGGAACAAAAATACAACTACTATATTTTTTTAAAAAAAGAGTTTAAAATGCCAATTCACATGCTGATTTAGACTATCTTCACCAAATACAATAAAATGTATTTAGGCATTTATTACAGGTCAGGCGGGTGCCAAGCATTTTATAAGCAGATACAGTTAACTGTCAAAAACCTCTACTGCCCCTATTTCGGAGCTGAAAGAAGAAAGGCTCAGATAATTAAAACAGAAACAGTTAAATTCTGGAACAGGAGATTCCAACCAAGTCTGTCTGACTTCAGAGTCTTAGCTCTTATCCTATGCTTAATCTTCAAGCAGAAGGGGATGACCAAATGTGCAAAAAATCAAAATCAGCTTTAAGAAAAGCAAAACAAAAACAAACGAAACACCACAAAAAAACAACAAACTTACCCGATTCAGATAACTCTACTTTTCTAGGCTTCGGTGCTGGTGAAGGGGATTCTCTTTTCTCAGTACCTTTATGTTTTGTCACTAAAAAAGAATAAGAGTGGAAAAGAAGCTTATGTACAAAAAAAGGTCTAGACAAGATGCCTTTCTTTCAATTTTTAAAATTATTATTTTAAAATAAAGATGGGGTCTCACTATATTAGTCAGGCTAGTCTTAAACTCCTGACATCAAGCAATCCTCCTGCCTCAGCCTCCCAAAGTGTTGGGATTACAGGCATGAGCCACTGCACCCAGCTAAGATGCCTTCCTGCTATTACAAAAATGGGTGTGACTACTCTCAAAAAGAATTTATGAAGAATTAAAAAATTCCTGTAAGACCTTTTTGTCATATCCGAACACTATCTGAAGTGAGGCAAGAATTTTTTAACTGTTTAATGAAAAGCCTCAAGAAGTTCTACAATGATTTTCAAATCTTGAGATTCTCCCAAGAAAACCAACATTTAAGGGAAATTGGGAGCTGCTACTGAGGAGAACAAGCTCAGTAAAGTAAACCTCTGTGTGCGACTTGCACTTCACAACCTAAAATACATACCCTCCACACCCACACTCTCTCTCACACTTTCAGAGAATTCATCAACATGAAAGCTTTTAAGCAACCACTATATGTGGGTTCAGAAAAGTAAAAGATGATAAATGATTAAGAAATAAGATCTGATGCAACTTTCACAAAGATATTTGGTCTAGAAAAGAAGAATGGCTGCCCAACAGACTAAAGGTTCTTTATGTAGAGCATAATCTTCACAACAGCACAGGGGATTTAAGCTACCCATGAAAAAAAGCAGACCGCCACAAATGGTAAAAATTATTAAATACGAAGACTCAAGAATTCTTTCCAAAGAGCTGGAAAGAAAAAAAGGCATTTCTATAGCTAAAGTAGTAGGAGAGCAGTGGGTATCCTCTGAATTATCCAACTGTCTTTTGCCAATGACATAGAAATATGGTAACTACCTTTGGTAAACCTGCTGTATCGGACATACTATTAACACAGTTGCTGGTATCACATCCCTTTCTCCCTGTTCCATTTCATAAAGAGGAAACCTGAGGCTTAAAAAGAAGCAACTTCACCTCAGTCACAAAGACAATTTAATTGAGCTAAGATGTGAATCCAAGAGTCTATTTTTAGGGCATCGGTTTTGATCTGAACAACTATCTCTGCTTATAGTATCTATCCATTGCTACAACTAAAATTGTTAAGTATATTCACATATAAACATACATATACCATAGATTAACCTGAAACACCACTTGAGAACATCCCAGTTCGAAATAAACCTACTGACAATTTGATCCCCTCGGGATCCTGATACCTGTTTTGTGTGATTAAAGCAATTATCATGGAATGTTTTACTCAGAATGCAGATACATCTCATTTAACAGACATTCACATTCAGAATTCTGTAATGGTTTATTCCAAGGGGCAGTAATTAGAGAACCAGTGATCTAACACAGTAATTGCATCTTTGCAAAAGAAATCAAAATGAAAAATTTACCGGTATGCCTTTTCAATGAACAGACTTTTCTTCTTTTTTTTTTGAGACGGGAGTTTCGCTCTTGTTGCCCAGGCTAGAGTGCAATGGCACGATCTGGGCTCACTGCAACCTCCGCCTCCCGGGTTCAAGGGATTCTCCTGCCTCAGTCACCCGAGTAGCTGGCATGCACCACCACGCCTGGCTAATTTTGTATTTTTAGTAGAGACAGGGTTTCTCCATGTTGGTCAGGATGGTCTTGAACTCCCAACCTCAGGTGATCTGCCCACCTCGGCCTCCCAAAGTGCTGGGATTACAGGCGTGAGTCACCATGCCCAGCGACTTTTCTTAAAATTTCTACGTAATAAGCCATTTGGACAAATCACTGGATTGGGTAAAGAATGGCTATCACTCAATTAGATATCAGGAATCATGACAGTGCAAATAGCAAACTATATTTCATACTTGTATTTTAACAAATCCAAAGAAATAAAGTATTTTAAAATTGTTAACTATTTGAGGCTCTTTTTTTAAGTCCATATTTTTAAGTGTTACTTAATCCTCAATTTCTGAAAAGATATTACGGGCATCTAGTTAAAAAGTGCATGTCCAAGTTACCACCTCAGAGAACTGGGTTCCCAAACTTGCTTTGGAAGCTGACTGATTGGACACATCTTCCCCTAAGAAACATTAAAAATGTGGTTATGCTTACCAGATAGTTGGCAAAAGCCTATTCATTATATAATACCAGTGAATTGTAACATTATTTACATTTTCCCCCAATGGAAATACACATCTGGAGTTGCATCCTGATTCAATTTCTCACTAATTACTTAGCTAAAGTAGTCTTTATTAATACATTTATATTAGCTGGGTGTGGTGGCATGCGCCTGTAATCCCAGCTACTCATGAGGCTGAGGCAGGAGAATCGCTTCAACCTGGGAGGCAGAGGTTGCAGTGAGCCGAGATCGCACCATTGCACTCCAGCCTGGGCGAGAGAGCAAGACTCCGTCTCCAAAAAAAGAAAAATTTATACCATCAAACAAGGATCATTTATATACTCCTACTCTGGTTTCATACAATTGAATCAGCATTATTAATATTATAATAGCCCTTCAGATTTCTATTTTTCTAGATGAGACTTTACACCATTTACTTTTTGGTAATGTTGTTTTATTTTAAGTATTCAAGGGACAAAATCATTCTAGCATGAAGTCAGACAACGTAGAAGGCAACTTTAAAACCAGAATTTTAAATTTACTCCAACAGTCCTATTAATTATTAATCTTAGATCTGCCTAAAAGATCACTTATAAAGATAAGTTATTCTGTGACCAGCAATAGTAAAGTAACCATTAAGTGTCTAGATAGAGAGTACAATTTATGTGGCCAAGCTAATCTAAGTAAAATTACCACACCGCCACCACCAGTATCAATCATGTTAACATACTTCACTGACTGTGCCACTGATTTCAAAGCACTATTTTATGTACTACTAAGATAATGTCAATTTAACGAGATATCAATAATTACAAATGTTTCCCCTAAGATCCCTTCAGATGACTGTATACTCTCTTTCAAATAATTAACCTGTAAGTTCCCCTAAACACTTTTCCTGCCTCCCTCCCACTCCATTTGCCCACTATCAAGAACAGAGCCCTAAGGCCCTGATTAGTGGCCACTACAGAAAATATAACTGTAGTATCTATTACATTTCAATGATGTTACTGTTCTAAGTAGTGGAAACTGCAAAGTAATTTCTGAAATTACACTACCAGACAGAGAAGCTAAACAATTTCAACCCTGCCCTCCACCTCTCACCTTTAGCAATCAAAGAGGAATTCTGGTGTAGGAAAGCTGGGAAAAGTATTCATTATTTAACTGGGAATGGCAACTCAAGTTTTATTCCTAGCTGGTTGACCTTGACCAAGTCAACTAACCTGAAAATCTGTTTCTTGCTGACAACTGTTAAGGTCTTTTCTAGCTCCGAAATTTCATCATAGGGGGCTAGGATCAGTTCAATATAAAAGGTTATGTCTGGGCCGGGTGTGGTGGCTCATACCTGTAATTTCAGGGGTTGGAAGCTGCAATGAGCTATGACTGGGCCACTGCACTCCAGCCCGGGTGACAGAGTGAGATGCTGGCTCTATTTTGGGGAGCAGGGAGGAGAGGTTATTTCCAAGTAGCTCAAACCAATATTCAGCTCCAGTGGTCACAAGGGAGACTCTGACTAGAGCCGGTAGCGCCTCTCTTTGAGTAGGCTGTTTGGACACGGAAGCCCTGTCCCAAAACCCACAGAACTACTTATTTTCACCATGGCTTACTTCTTTCCTATGTACATATCCACTCTGTCTTGTTTGCAAAAAATATATGCCAAAACACAAGAAATTAGCATCTGTGCATATGCTTTTTAAAAGGTACCTAATAATTCTTAACAATCAACGTATTTTAACAAAGGTTGGTCCCTCTGTTCAGGTACTTTTGCAACTCTTTGGCTATATGATAAAAATAGAAAAAAATCATCATTTGATGTGTTTTTGCAAAGTAACAGGTGGAAACACTTGTTTTTTTCCCTAGAGAGCTTTGTGGCTCCAGACAAAGAGTAAATATTCAGAAGTACAAACTTCACAGGAAAAGACAAAATAGGTCAGGGCCATGGGCATCAGATTTGGACATGGTAACTAAAAATGGACTGAAATTTTCCCAATGCTGAAAAGCAGTATGGTACATGAGGTTGTAAAAATAGTGATCCTGAAGCCCCTCTCTCAAACTGAGGACTGAACCTGGAACAGTTACAGGCTTCTCTACCTTCACTAGCTGCTTGTATAAGGGGCCAACAAAAATGTCCATGTCTTATTTAATCAATGTATCACCACAATAAAAATGTCACAATTCAGAAAACATTACTTTTTAAAGACTACCATAAACCGCTGGTCACCCTTTCACTCTGTCAGCTTATCTATGCCTCATTGTCACAGATACAAAAAAGGAAAGCAAAATTTGCCTTCCTAGGTATCACCACATTGCATCGTTGGGGAGTGGAGAGAGAAGGCAGCAGGGTGAATAATTAGCAATGCCGATCTCATCAAGCTCACTAAAATGTATAATGAAAATTTTGTCCATCCCCATTTCTTTGTTTCTAACCTGAAATTTTTTCTCTCTTTTTTTTTAAGAGTCAGGATCTCGCTACGGTGCTGAAGCCAGCCTTGAACTTCTGGGCTCAAGTGATCTTCCTGCCTCAGCCTTCTGAGTAGCTGGGACTACAGGCTCATGCCACCACACCTGGCTCTAACATTAAATTTTCAATATGATCATAACAACCCCAGTATGTGTTAACCTACAGATTGCTCCTTAAAATTCAATTGCTATAGCAGCTTTTAAGATCCTCCCCATCCCTTACTACTCACCTTTTAGGCTGTATCATTCCAGCCCTAAGCTCCAGAGAGCCTGGTTCAAATGGACACTAGTTTTTTCCATGCGTATTTAATGCTCACAGAACAAACCCCAATAGACCACAACCTTCACTCAGACTAACACAGCATTCTACTTGCCTGGCAGGATCACAGATCATAAATTCCTCAGAAATCAATCTGCAGAATAAAGCAAGGACAACACTCAGAAGAACCCTGCCTAGAGCCTAAATTAAAAAAACAAATCAGCTTTTAAGAGGACACCATGTCCTTTGCTTGGGAGCGCAACGCGGCCAAGAAAGAACTAAAAGAGAATATGAAGTCCTCTTACTTAAGATATCAAACCAAAAATCTTCAGGAGAAAAAAAAGTTAACTGGCCTCATAGTAATAAAATGATCCCTTATCATGCCAACGCAAACTTCGATATGTTACCCCAACTCAAACAGCCCACGGCTGGTAAAAGATTTATCCACCTGCACAATGCCAGAGGGCATTGCTAAAAACAAAATGCTTTTACACATAAAAAAGCCCCAAGATTTTAAAGCAGGAAAGAGGTAGGCCTATAAGCAAACTTACAGAGAGTATCAGACACAAATATTATCTAGCTATTTTATACTTTGAGAGTAAGCAGGTGCAGTAACTGACTATGCTTTGTAGTCAAAGAAAGAGAGAACATGTTTCATCTGTGTTTGATTTTTACCTTTACCTGAAGTTCTCCCTGGAGACACGGAAACACGACTTTTTCTTGTACGGTTTGACTGCTGGGGTGTTGGGGAATGCCGAGTTTTGGGTGGTGGAGTTGCAGGAGGTGATGGCCTGTGCCTTCGCCTTGGAGGACTTGCTGAAGGAGATAACCTACGAGTTTTCCGAGGGGGGCTGGATGTCCTCTTGGGAGGCTTCTTTGGTGGTGACCGTGAACGAGATGAAGAGGATGATGAGCTACTCCCAGACAAGGATGCTGAAGAACGTCTTCTTCTGTGGAATAAAGTATTCACATTCACTAATTGCACACTTTTAAAGAACGGCCTTACAGGTATGAACAGTTTACACAAAAATACAGCTATTTTAATCCAACTTTTGAGTTTATGTAGCTAAGCACATAAATGAGTCCAAAAGAATGGGGAAAAAAACCATAACCTAGGCCAGGAAACAGCTAGTTCTGAGACTAAATATAAACAACTTAATCTGATAAATGCTTCTGTCTGTGTTCTCTCTCCAGTTATAAAACTTGTCAGGTTGAATGCTATAATAAAATAACTAGTCCTTCTGCCTTAGGAATGGTATTGGTGTTTTGGAGTTTGCATACAAAATTTGGGGGCAAGGTATTTTTCATTTAATAACACAATGTTGAGAAACCTTTAGGTTGCATTTTTTAAAAAGGTGTGCAAAACTAAGAATTCATTTAGCTACATAAACTTAGAAGCAGGGGCCTCTCGAATTCTGCGGCAAAATTTGTGTTAAGTTCTGTTGCAATTATGTGTACCTGCAGAATTCACCTTTGGCGGAAGAATTCCTGAGAACCTGAAAAAAAGAAACCCTACCTTAAGTGTGAGACAAAAACTGGCTGAAAGGGAATCTTAAACAATCTGTAAAATATTGACTGCTAAATGGCTGAGTAAGCACAATTTAAACATGCTGTTTGCAAAACTCCGGTATAAGAAATAGCTGTTTCCACTAATCTCGTACTAGGAAGCACCAGCATTACTATTCTCCTAAAGGGGAATTAGAAAAGTGTGATGCCTGAAAACTGACTGACCATTTACCTCACTAATCTCCTCTATGAGCAGTAACACATCAATTCTTTGTAATAGTGGTAATAGTTCAATATATCTTGACAACCCCTCCCCAAAGAGAATTTTCAAACGTATGGGACTCTGAAAAACCTGACTGCAGAAACAAAGTAACTTTACAAAGCTTACTTGATTTTTCCCCTCTTTATTTCCAAATTGATTTGGTTCCCTGAAAAGAACTTTAAAAGATTCAAACAAAAACTTCTGTCCAAGATAAAACTGGAAGCTTAATCATTGGCATTTCTTCCAAAGCCAGGTGAAATGTATTGCAAGAAGGCACAAAAACTCTGCTACCAGTGCACTAGGACTCTACTTTGGGTAGATTTAGCCACTAACTTTTTGTTTAAAGTGATATGTCCAAGATTGAAATATTTTATCATATGCTCATTTTAGAATGATTTAAGAAAAAGAACACTGATACAGTCGGGGTTTTCAAAAATAGACACTAAACTAGTAATAACAATTATATCTATGGAATACAGATATATTCCCCCGGGATTATGGAAAACTTCCAAGTTATGCTATTTCTGTCTGAATTACTTATAAGCCTCATTACTTCTATAATGAGAATTTTCTGAGAATTTTACAAAAAATTCATAGAAAGTATTTTTCTCAAAGTATAATAGCAAATGATTTACTTTAATACTGGCAAAAGGAGCTTACTGGTCCTATCATCAGCTACTTTTCAGAAGCCAGTTAAAAGCCAAAGAGAAGATGGCCAATTCCCTTACTTAGTAGGATTTCTTGGTGAACTCTAGAAGGGTAAAAGTTAACAGAAAAGTATCAATAAAATGATTAATTTCTCGTTTACTTTCCAACACCAGACTAGACATTTTTCATAACAAGGACAATTGCATTACACTTCAAATGAAACAGATTCTTTAGAAGACATTGTCTAGTATCACCTATGAGTTCTTTCTTCCAGGGACACTAATTTACAGATTATCCTAAAAGAAAGATTATCCAGAAGTGTCAAACACTTGACACTTCCAAATTTTAAAAATCTTACCGTCTTACAGGTGATCTACTCCTTCTATGCCTTGGTGGAGGAGGCATTCTTCTTGGTGGAGTTCTTCTTCGAGGAGATGGCCGCCTTCTTGGGCTTGGCCGCCTTCTAGGTGAATACGATCTGCCATAACAAACAGAATTAGGTCCTGAATAAACCAGGAGTGAGGAATTTCTTGCCTTAGTTTTCTAAGGCTACATCTTTTTTCTAATGGCTACATCTAAAAAATAAATTTCAAGGATCACAATTTTCCATTTATGCAGACACTTTTATGGTACACAGAAAAGTGTCCTCAAATTCTCCGTGTACATTCAAAAACTATTTGTACTAAACATCTTCTACTGCTTTGAAATTATTTATCTAATTGTACCCAGTACAGTAGCATATAAAACCTAAGATATTTGTTGATCTTAAAGCCACAACTCACCTTGATCGGGATCTATGGCGCCGTCTAGGTCGAGTGTGAGAAGGAGAGCGGGACCGCGTCCGGGATCTTGATTTGGAGCGTGACCGAGATCGTGGTCGGGCCTTCTCCTTCTCCTTTTCTTTTTTAGAATTTTTTTCTGGAGAAGGTTCTTTAGGCTCTGGTATAGGTTCAGGTTTGGGAACTTTCAGAATGTCACTGTGGAAACAAAAGCTTTTTTTTTTCTTTTGCCTTCTTGTACTCAGACTTCTAAATCATTATACAATGATGTAATAAATTATTTCTAAACCTTTTCAAAATTTACAGACTTGTCTCTAGCTCCAAAAGATACATACACACCTATCAGTGAAACCGAGCAACTAATAATTCTAACCGCGTACACTTTCTTTTCTTCTGAGACACGGTCTCACTCTTATCACTCAGGATGGAGTACACTGGCATGATCTTGGCTCACTGCAGCTTCAACCTCTCAGGCTCAAGTGATCCTCCCACCTCAGCCTCCTGAGTAGCTGGGACTATACGCATCTGGGACTATAGGCATGTGCCACCATGCCCAGCTAATTTGTGTGTGTGTGTGTATATATATATTTTTAGTACAGAGTTTCACCATGTTGCCCTAGGCTGGTTTCTAACTCCTGAGCTCAAGCGATCCACCCACCTCAGCCTCCCCAAGTGCTGAGATAACAGGCATGCGCCCCTGCATCTGGCAACCACATACATTTCTTAAAAGTGCGAAGTTGTCCACAATACATTGAGGAAAAAAAGCAAGTTACAATACACAAAATACCTGAAACAATTTAACCAAAAGATAGTAATGGTCACCCTTTGGGGCATTTTCTTTAAATATACTTTCCTAAACAATTTCTTTTCAACAAACTAATTTTATAATTTAAAAAATCTAAAAGGAGAATAACTAGTTTAACTCAGATGTCATTATTTGCAGTCATTATTAATCTAAAATTGTGATTATTTATAAATGAATTTTTATGTACTTGCCTAGTAGAAGTAGCCTCTTGTACTGAAGGTTCTTTTACTTTCACTGAAGGTTCTGGGAGCTCTGGAGTTTTTTCCTTCTTTTCTGGAGCAGGGGAAGGACTCCGGCTCTTGGTTCTGTGACGGGGAGATCGAGAATGACTGCGCTTTCTCTCTCTCCTGACAGGGGAAGATCGTCTTCTAGGGGAAGGAGATCTGGATTTGCGTCTAGGATGAAAGCAATTTTTTTCAGATTTTTAAATAACATGGATTGGAAGAGAGGAGTCAAAGGGAGAAGTGAGGATTAATCTTTAGTTACACTACTGTTGTTTATATCTGAGATGTTTCCCTATGGAAATAAGACATCCTAATCTCACCTACTTGATAGGGAAGAGAAAGACAAGCAAATGAAAGATAACACTCTCGAGTATATCAGTTATAAGGGAGGAAAGCACTGACTTGGGACTCTAGACTTAGGTTCTTTATCATTCCCAGAGCTCAAAAGACCAACTTTTCAGAGGCAAAGAGGATGCTTTAAAACCAATGATAATCTCTGACAACAAATCAAACTCCCAAACATGTAACATTTAGATGCGGACAGATTACAGTGGAGTTCATCAGGAAAAGCCTCAGTATGCCAGAAAAATGACTAGTACCATTAAAGCAACATGTTCTTCAGAAAAGAGAAATATATCAAACATGAAGCAGATAGCTTTTTTGGAAGAGAAGCCCTCTTTTTGTTTAATAATAGCCTGCCTAACTCAAAGGTTTTTTTTCTTATTCACACAGAAGGAAAATGGCAGGCATACTTCATCAATAGTCAAGTAGCTACCACCATGACAATCTGTGCTTAGCTCTGTAAGTATTACTTCCACAAGGAGATTTTAATATCAAATATATAAATGAAAG